>NW_024526266.1:1327192-1860624 GCF_017590135.1 Pyrgilauda ruficollis | reverse complement strand
CCCGGCTGGCGGCGGGGGCGGCGCGGCCCGGCGGCTCCTCCGCGGCGCCGGGGGGCGGCGGCAGGAAGAGGCCGCTGCTCACCCCGCTCTGCAACGGGCTCATTAACTCCTACGAGGACAAGAGCAACGACTTCGTGTGGTGAGCGCGATATGTCGCGATATGTCGCTGGGGGAAGCCGGGGCGCCGCCATGCCGTCGGGAAGCCTGGCGAGTGTGGAATAGCGGCGGGAGGAGGGAGCAGCCGGCAGCCCCTCCTGGCGCTGGAACGGCTGCTGCCCTCCGGCGATTGTGGCTTTGGGGTTTTCCCTCTTTTGTGCCTCTCTCTGTCAGAAATAGTGTGGCCAGCAGGGCTAGGGAAGTGATTGTCCCTGTGCTGGGCTCTGGGGAGGCCACACCTCCAGTCCTGTGTCCAGTTCTGGGCCTCTCCGTTCGAGAAGGACATGGAGCTGTTAGAGCGGGTCCAGAAAAGGGCAGCGGAGCTGGGGAAGGGGCTGCAGCACCAGGACCAGCTGGGAGGGGAGATGGGTAGCCTAGGGAGGAGAAGCGGCTGGGCGGGGGGGACTTTATCACTTTTTAGAACTTTGTGACGGGATGTTGCAGCCAGGTGGGGATCAGACTCCCCTCTCTGATAGCCAACAACAGGACAAGTGGACACAGCCTTAAGCTGCGCCAGGGGAGGTTTAGGTTGGATGTTAGGAAGAATTTCTTTTTAGAAGGCTTGATTATATATTGAAATGGGCTGCCTAGGGAGGTGGTGGAGTCATTGTCCCTGGAGCTATTCAGAGAATAACTGGACATAGCATTCTGCTAGTTGACACCACTAGTTGACATGGTGTTGTGGGGTCATAGGTTGGACTTGATGATCTCAGAGGTCTTTTCCAACCTAACTGATTATCTGATTTTGTCTGGTTTTGGTCCTGTGTAGCAGCATTGCCTCCACGCTCTCTATTTTTAAGCAAAATCAGGTTATTCCTGGCAGGTTCCTCCTTGAGTGCACCCAAGTTGTTGGAAAGGCCCTGCAGCAGGAGATGTTTCCTCACAGCGTTCTGACATCCAGCAACTGCCTTGTTTTCCTGGACAATGTGACCTCGAGTGGTCTGGAGCTCTGTCATCTTGGGAAGAGGATTCAGCAAAGGATTAAGTGCCCCTGTGGATGGGACTCCAAGGAGCCTCATTATAGCTCCAGCAAAGCTGGCTTGGTTTGCCTGTGTTGCTGGGAAAGATTGTCGAGTTTGAAACAGTAATAAGTTTTGTGTCAGGCAGGCACCTAAAAGCCAGATTAGTAGGGGATTTCTTCTGTGATGGTTTAAACATTTTTCAGATGTTGTGTTCTAGCATCCAGCCGTCCAGCTGTAGCTCATGGCTGGAAATCACCTTTCA
The DNA here is from genome assembly GCF_017590135.1 of Pyrgilauda ruficollis. Lineage (NCBI taxonomy): Eukaryota > Metazoa > Chordata > Aves > Passeriformes > Passeridae > Pyrgilauda > Pyrgilauda ruficollis. Next base: position 1,859,244 of record NW_024526266.1, on the reverse strand, counting down.
ACGTAATTGGCAAACTAAGGCCCGTGGTTTGAGAACTGTTGGTAATTTGCAGTTTTGAAGAGAACCTGTTGCTGGTGGGTTTCAAATCTTCCAACGTAAGAAGTAAGTTTGATTTTTGTAGCTGGCTGGATGTGCTAAAATGTGAGAACAGGAAGTAAAGTTAGGTCCTTAAAGAGAAAGGCAAACAGGGAACAGGTAGTGGGAGAAAGATAAAGTTGTAGGAAAGTCATGTATGGAAAGGAAATAGTAAAAAAAAAAAAAGATTATAGGTGGGCCACAGCTTCCAAGATGATTTTGATGGCTCTAACATAAGCTCTGACTTACAGGTGAGGATTGGATGTGAGGCATCTCCCAGAAGACAGGTATTGTCTCAAAACCCTCTAGGCTTAACTTTACAGCTTGTAAAGTGTTTAGCAGAGTTGATAGGAAATACCTTTGCTATTGAAGTGAAAACCTGAAGCTGCTAAGAAGTTAGTGGCAGAACAAACAGTAAGTAATTCTTGTTAGGAGTAAGTAATAGTCAGAAATTACTGCTTATTACTGTAGTTAGTAGTTTGCTCAGTAGCAGAATGGGATTGAGAGGACTGTGGTCATCAGCTGATGCCCTGCTCTGGTTCTAGGCCATGTTGGGTGGATTTAAGAGCTCTTGGTGTGAGCTGGGTTGCTCACAGGTTTTCTGGTGATAGGGTATGAACACAGTTACAAGTGCCCATTCTCCTCTGTTCTCTCTTCTCTTACACTCTGGCAGTAGAGTTCTGCCAGCATGGCTCCCTGCCCTTTCCAGTCAGCCCTTATTTCCTATTTTGTTGTCTGTTGTAAAAATGAGGGGTTTGGAAAGGAAATTACACCCATAACCAATTTGTCGGCTTGGTGTATTTTTAGATGGTTCAGAAAGATGAGGTTCTTGCTTTTTTTCTGCAGGTAAGTACTGTGCATGCTTCAAGGAGAACCTGTAATTAGCTGTTTTCTCCTCATTGAGAAGCACTACTGACTGAACAAGTGAGAGGAAAGAAATCAGCCCAGTAGTACTCAGGGCAAAGTGTCTTTTCTTAGTATTTACAAGAGCCACATTGAGCACACTGAAGTGCGGGTCAGAAGCTTTAAGAGCAGACAATGATTATAGTTAACTTGGGTTTTTCACTGCTCTATATTTCTGTGGGCTAACGGGCTTGTTCTTACTTATTATTATTCTAGCTTCAAATAACAGTATCCATCTTTTTTAATTTGAGTTAGCAATACAGTTATGTAGAAATAAACCAAACTGGGCAGCTCTGGAGTTTTGAGCAATGTCCAAGAAGGCAGGTGTGTGTTTGTTTAAATAATTGATTTAAACAAGCTTTACGTATCTCAATGTGAGAAACAGAAGTTTCCCCCTATGCCCTTTTTGCCTCTGTAAGGATAATTCAAGGTGCTGCCAGCTGCAGAGAGCACTTGATAATTTTTCTGAACATGAGCTGTGAGTTGCTTTTAGCCACAGCTGTAAACTCAGTGGTAGATTATGCCTGTACCAGGTGGAAGGTGGGAAAGAGTAAAGAAGTTTGGGCGAGTTTTGAGCATCAAGGTGCAAGTGCAAATACTCTCAGTAATGTTAATATGTGAGACCTCCCTGCCTGTCTTCTGAAAGCACTGTCTCAAGTGAGGCAGAGGCTCTAGAGTAAACATTGTCATGTATTGCTGCTTTGGGTTGTGAAATGTTTAACAAGTGTATGCTCAGGAGTTTGCAAATGTCTCCTGTTTGTGGTGTATGTCACCTGGAAATGTGCAGCTCCAGTCAGGACTGCAGGTAGGTCTGACTTAGTGGACAACTTTATTATAAAAGGGAAAACTTCGTTTCTCTTAGTGCAGGCTGCAGAATATAAAGGTATTTTTGTGCTGCTTCTGTAGCCAGGTGTCTTTCCACTTGCCTGGAGTGTGTCTGAAAGGGATTTCTCTATTCAGGTGATTTTCTGCTGCTCAGCAATGTAATTGCTTAGTTTTCCCAGGCCTTGTATTAGCCCTTCCAATTAGTGGTTGACTAAACCTCTTTAAAACCAGTTACTATCTGCTTGGCTCCCTGGATGGAGTGGCTCTTAGCTGTCTCTTCAGTGGCTGCTTCATACCAGTCCTTGTTTCTGAGCTCTGGCACAAATCATGTATGGAAGAGGGGGTGTTGTGTGCTGATCTGGAGTTCAGCACCCAGTACCACAGCTCAGCTGTGGGAAGGGCTGTATGCCACCTGGACTTGCAGGTTCATGGATTTTCAAAACCAGTTCTTTCCTCAGCTGGTTACCTGTTAATCCAGGCATGGGCTGAGTGTGGTTGTTCCCATTTTTGTGGTCTGGAAAGCAATTTTAGTAAGGAATATTGCAAATTTGCCCTGAAGTCACAAACCAAAAACACAAAAAGCTGTTTGCATACCATATACAAGGAGTCTTACTACCTGTTGTTATATTAGAGCTTCACAGTGAGTAGATAGTAACAGCAGTGATCTTTAACCAGGCCACCTTCCATGGGAAAGACAGACCCTGCAGCAAGTCCTGGTCTCTGATTAGACCAGAGAGGAGATGAATAGGAGGCAGGCAGTATAATAAATCTTGTTTGCTGTTGAAGTGTGTTTAAATATCATAGTGACCACTTCAGCTAGGTGTTTGTGTAGCAGTAGGGTGACATTAGCACTCTTGAGAGGTACCTGGAAAACAACTGATAAAACTTAGAGCCATGAACTTGATTAAAGTGGATGTTTAAAATGTTTGAGGTCTGCCCTGCAGAGAAAGAATGGTAAACCTTTGCAGTGCTGGATGAAAAAAATAGTGTTTATTAGATACTGATGCCTTATTTCCCAGAGATCAGAGACATTTTTGACTTGCTGAAGTTATTTGCATCCTTTTAACCTGACTGCTGCTTAAGACAAGTAGAGAATAAGCCAGCTCATGCACAGAAGCCTTGATTTCACCATACTTCTACTTCCCTGTTGCAGTGTACACTGCAAAGTGTAATATGTCGCAAGTCCCCATCGCTCCACTTCTTTCTTAACTTTCTCTTTGTGTTAGGTTAGCTTCAAACAGCTGTTGTGTAGCAACTTTCACATGTTGCAGTCAGCTTGGCTTCAGTATGTATTAAAATATATCAATCTTGTTTCCACTTGTAAATCAGGGAGCATTTCAGGGGAAACAGTTCTTAATGGAAACTTCAGTACCTTTAGTGATATCCCTGGTACTGAGTAGCTCTGTTTGTTGGCTCAGATTGCTTTTTCTCAACTATTTTGGCTCTGTCACTTCTCCAGTCAAACTGGTATGAAGGAGTAGTTTGGGAACAGTGATCTTGTGTGCCTGGCATGTTAGGAGGTAATCTTCCTATTTTAGCTCTAATTTGTGATGTTCTCCTGCAGACAGAGGAACACTACAGCCTTGTTGATTGCTGCAGAGCATTAGGTGCATCACCTCTGGCCCTGTGGGGAAATAGCAGTTTCTAGCATGGCAGAGCATATGCCTCAGTTACACAGTGAAGAAGAAGGTGATGAAGTTAAACTGTTCATCACCAGTGCCAGTGGGGAGAAACTACCCTTAGATACTCATCTAACCCTAAGTCTTAGACTTCTCTTTTAAAGTCCAGCTAACAGAATTCAGAGATGCCTTATCTCCTGCTAATAATCAGCCCGTGCTGGTTGAGTTTGCTTGTGATTTATTCTGACTAAACAGTGCCTTGAAACTAAATAACTTGAAAAATGTGACTTGGACTCCTGAAGTTGGTGCTACTCAAGACAAGTGTAGAAAAAGGTCTGTCAGGGTGGAAGAGGGACAGGTGTATATTAATTAATCTTGAGCCCTCTTTTGAGATGGCTCAGTTGGTTCAGAGAGTAGCATCTGGTTTGATTTGTTTGCCTTTCTGTTGTGTTTGTACAGGTGATTTGGTGGCATATTTAGGACAACCTGGCTTGTATGTTAGGCTGGACAAACCTTTCATGATAGCTGTGTTTTCCAGCATGGTGTTTCAGAGCAGGGGTTTGCATTAGCAGGGGCCACAGCTTCACCTCTATGTATTAAAAAGTATTTAGGAGGTGTTTCCTCTCTCCTTTTTTTTTGTCAAGATTTGTTTTCTAATGGGGTAACAACTATACGTATATAGGGTATATGTTAGTATACTCTCAAATAGATTACAGAATGGGGGAATGCCTTCTGTGGAGATACTCCCCTGCTCAGACAAATGCTGCTTTTTTCAGTCTGATCTGGGTTTTGGATGCAAAAAAGATTCCTGCTTTGCAGAAGTTGTTAACAGTTTATTAACAGCTCCTTCGGTGAGAACTTTCTTGTTGGCAGAAGGTGGGAGGAGGCTGTTTCTGAAGAAAACAAGTGCTGGTGAAAGCCTCTTGGAATTAAGATTGGTGTGGACTTGAGGGAGTCAGAGGAGAGCATTTGGATCTCTGTAAGGCATTGAAAATGAGCTGAAGCTTGTGACCCAGCTGCTCCGTGTGTTATGTGCAGAACTGTGGTGTTGCTGCCCGTGGGATCTTGCTGGATAGCTGGTCAAGACCTGGGGATCAGTATGTATGTGGCAGCAAATCCCACCAGTTATCAGGGAGAGCAGCCACAGGAGTCACTGGAAGTACGATGGATGCAGCTTTCCTCTTCTTTCATTTGTGTTTCATTTTCCTTTCAAACCTGTCACAGACAGAGGAGCCAGATTTCTTCCACTGCCCATTTCACTGGATTCCTGTCTCTTGTGCTCAGGTTCCTGTGGAGCACTGCTTGCTTGCACATCCTTCTCTTCAGGTCCCTGCTTGGTTCTTGGCGATCCCTCACAGAGAGCTGGCTGTGCTCTGGTCACTAACTGGTTACTCCACCTGTCCCATCTCTGTTTGTATCACCTGCTGCCTATTGGTTTCATCTTGCTCTCCTTCAGCCTCAACCCTGGCAGTGCTCTGCAGGCACACCCCCTCGTTTGCACCTTCTCCACCCATTTATTAGTCCTTGTTCTCATTACATTATTGCTATTGCTGATCTGCTCTGCCTCTTTGTACCACTTTTAAAAATTATAGATAGCTATTGGCTGAAAAAAGGAGATACTAGTTTTGGTATCATTTATAAATCGATGGAAGGTTCTTCTGTAGCCTTGCTTGTTGAAGATTCTCTGGCTTTGTTTGGGTTGTCTGCAGGTGTTAAAAGCTTAAGGGTGAACACTTACTGGTTTCTAATTGTAGCAAACTGCAGTATCATTCAGAGTTCAAAGAACTGTGGATTGCCCTTTTGCTCTTTATACTGCTTGGTTGCTGTTGCACTAGTAGGTCCTTTCATTTTACATATAGGAGATTATTACCTAAGTATAATTAGGTAGTTGCTTTGAGTTAATAGTACTTTTCATATTTCAGCATAAAAAAGACATTTTTCTGATTTTTGTTTTGCTTTGTTTTCAGCCCCATCTGTTTTGATATGATTGAAGAAGCCTACATGACGAAATGTGGACACAGCTTCTGGTAATACTTGGTTGCTTGTAGTGCATCAAATGTCCATCTCTTACAGCATGTGCAGACAGGTGTTGCTGTGATACCCTTTCATTCTGAGTTTGTTTCTTTTCTGTCTTCTGTCCCTACACTGAAGAAGGTAGAAATAAATTTTTAAAAGATGGGTACCTGTTAAATTCAAAAGAAAAAAGTCCAAGTGTCTTTAAGAAATAGTTCTGTGCCACCATATTTCCTCTGTAAAGAAATAGAATGTTCATGAACTGCTGGTAACACCCACTATCCAGAGTCAGAACAGTTTGTTAATTTACCTCTATTGGCATCACCCCTATAGAGGTGCTGAGAGCAATGCTGGCAGCTCCTCCTTGCCTTTGTGCAAGACTGTGCACAGTTTGAAGTGGCTTGTACATTGTATATTGCAATTATTTTAAACCTTGTAAGACAGGATATGCTTCAGGCTTTCCTGTTGTATTGAATTGCCCTGGTCCCACTTACTTTTCAGTGTCTTATCTCTGGCTGATGAGGAGCAAATGTTTCATGGAGAAGTGCAACAACCCTCTAGGGGCATTTCTGGAACCACTTGCTACTTCTCCTCTAGGAATTGGTATAAATGTTGAACCATGATGTCCTACCATGTCCTGTCTATGTTATACTCTTATGGTGTCTGCTAATTAGAAATAAACCTTGTAAGAAGTAATAATATAGTAGTATAAAGTACTTTCTCAAGCAGCAGATTCTGGTAACTTTCAGAAGAGTTTTGATTTGTAACAGGTAAGGTAGCAGCCGATTTTGTGCCCTCTGTGGTAACACTTTATCCCTGTGACCTCTAACTTTTTAGAGGGCCAAGATGAGAAACACTGAAATACCTTTATTTAGAAGGAGTGGAGCAACGTTACCATCTGGTGTCTCTATCAGGAGCTGACATCAAGCAGGCGCTTAGTGAGATGCTTAAACCTGATCTAAAGTGCATCTTCTCCTTCCTCTCTCCCTCAGTTCAAGAGTGAGCACCTCTGAATTCACTGGTAGTGAGAAAAGCAGCTGTGGGGGGAAATATGAGAAGTTGGTGAAGGTGTTTCCTCTGCTCAATTACCTAAAATGCTTTTAATGTTAATTGCTAAGTATTCAGCTAATCTAGAAGAGTTGCTTCTGAGTAATTCAATCTGTCTGCTACCTCTACCTGTGGAAGTGGGGGGGAGCATGAATTTGAGATGGTATTGTGGCTGGAGTATCCACATTGCAGTAATCCTCAGGGAAATAAGACTGAAGTACTTGACTAAATTTTGTAATCCTTGCCAGAAAGCTTTGCTTTCTGCTGTAGCACACTCTGAGTTCAAACACTGGAACATTTTGACTCCACTGTAGGTTCTTGGCAGCACAGCTGTTAGCTGGCAACACAAACAATGCACCTTGTCTAAGACTGATATTATTTACCTTGTGCTTCTGTTTTGTTCCTTCATGTGGGCTCACTTGTTTTGTTTCTTGTTTTTTGTTTTTGAACAGCTATAAATGTATTCACCAGAGCCTGGAGGACAATAACAGATGTCCCAAATGCAACTATGTTGTGGACAATATAGATCATCTTTATCCCAACTTCTTAGGTGAGCTTTAGGCTTGCTTGCATGAGAAACATCTTAGTTGTTAAGGAAGGCAGGCACTTGTAAATTTGTCCTGTAAATTACAGTCTTCTGGATGTTGAAAATAAAAATCCACATATCAGCCCCTTGGTTGTCATTTTTATATAAAAAAGGTTAGTACTATAAATTGTTAATACTGCACTGCCTCCAGCAGTTCTATGTGCTTAGTGACAGTAGTGAGATTAACTTGCTGCTCTTTCCATACTGTGAAAAGCGAAGCTGTTTTTCTTATGGCTAGAGATGTGAATCTCTTTACTTTTATTTTCTTGCACTCTTGTCTGCCTAGTAATAAAGAACATGCCCTGTTTACAAAGCTTGGACACTGAAAGGGTGGAGGCTGTATTAGATACTGTGCTATTTTGGCTGCAGTGGTGAGGCCCACGTGATAGATGTAGGTGTAAATTAGATACAGAGAAAATATTCATACATATACCTATATGCAATCCTAATTGTCTCTTAAAGAGGGAGTACATGTTGCTAGGTGGAAATACAGTTTAAAACTTAGTTTTGTGGAGAAAAGATTAAAGGAAACACATTGCAGTGTGAAATACCAAATTAGAGCAAATCTTGATTTCATGTGCTGAGATACCCATTTAATAATAAATGTCTGAAAAGCCACAGTAGCCAAGGAATGCTTCAGAAATGGGCATCCTGATTTAGACCTAATAATGTTGTGCTGGAGATGGTGCTGAGGCAGGTCTTGGAGTACATGTTGGGCCAAAGAGTGTTTCCATACCTCTGTGTCCAGGGATTTGAGGTATGTGTTGGAGGGGGAAGAGCTTGTGTGTGTATGTGTGCAAAGGGTTGAAGGGTTGGTGTAAAATTAAATTATAGCAAAAGTTTATCTTTAGAAATGCACATGATAATTCAAAGAAGTTGTTCTATTCAGCTGTGCTTAATTTTTGGCCTGTAATAGAACATTACCTGATTTATCTCCCTCATACTCTTCTGTGATATACATTTGCCTTGGAGTTTAAAAACTTTCTCAAGGAACCATGGGTGTTTAGGAAAAGGAACTGAATCAATTTGGAGAATGTGCAGGCTTTGTATTGATGACTTTAAAAAAAAATCTTTATATATGTTACAAAAAACTACCAAGGAATAAAGTGGTAAGGGAAAAAGTGGAGATATTTGTTTTAATTACTGATAAACATCTTACTGTGGAATTAATAACTAAAGTAAATATATTGAGGTAGAATCTTATATACTGGTTTGGTGAACTTTAAATCCATCTCTTTGACATCTTATTTATATTTTTTAGTTAATGAATTAATTCTTAAACAGAAGCAAAGATCTGAGGAGAAAAGACTCAAACTGGACCATTCAGTGAGTAGCACCGTATGTTCCAACTTTTTTACTTTATATATATTTAGTGATTCTGTACAGCATTTATAATTACATGACTTAACTGACAAGAGATTGCACTGTTGAGCTGATGCTTTAACTTGCTTTAAGAGGGAATAATACCAATATCAGTAGCAGTAGATCCCTTCTACCTTAACTCCTCTTCTTCCTGCCAGCAATACGTGCAGAGAGAAGCTGTGTTAGCATAGGCAAGTGTCCTTTGATGTATTGCATATAACCTGGGATACTGCCCGTGGAATTACACTTGTTTAAAGGTAATAATTTTCATTGAGTGTTGGAAATTACAGCTACAATGAGAGCAGTGAATGATTAGCAGTGCCACGGGCTTGTCTGATCACATGTGAGAAGCTGTGTTCCATCAGGAAACTGGAGGAATGCTGAGACCAACCACAAGAGGGAGAAAGATACATTTGGAGTCTGGTGTTCTGGTTCAGATGCCACATAAAACTGCCTGGGTATCTTCTAGATTTGCTTCATGTTACAGAATCAGAGCAGGATCTGTGTCCTCAGTTCATCAGCACCTGGGGTTGCTCTGGTGCATTAAGATCAAAAAGAATATATGACATGAGCCAAAAAACTTGCATGTTTGACCTGCTATGTCTGACATCCTTGTCTTTTGTAATTCATAAATAAGATTGCAAAATAATATTAAAAACCACGAAGCACCTGTTTTTAAAAGCTTATATTAAAATGATATTAATTTAAGGGCTGTGTTGCAGAAGCTGGTGCTGTCAGTGTTTGAAAAGAGCATTCTTTAAAGATTCATTAGTTTACTCACAGTAAGTTTTTATATTCATTATAAAATATGCATATACCATGTTTAATATAAAATATGCATAAACCAGATCTGGTTTGAAGTGCACACAACTGACCTGAAGGCATATACGGTAGCTTCTTGGAAATTGGTTTTACCCTTTAAAAGCTCTGCTTGTAGATGCACCTATTTATGATAACTATCAGTAAGTGGACAATCTGCCACGTCTTCATGCTCAGAACAGTGGCGTGTCTACCTTTTGGCAGCAAATAAAAATTAGGCATCTATAAAAAGAGTAAGGTTGCTCCTGTGCACCTTCTTTAATGTGCCTTGTTACTTTTGGTAGTAAGGGAAGTCATCAAGACACATTGCAGCAAATGCAATAGTCATGGTCTCATTAAGAAGTCATGTTAAAGCATGTTTGAACATTTGAGTAGTTTAGCTGTAGTACAATTAACTAGTGCATTAGTCTGTTAAAATTTGTCTCCTGTTTGTTAAAATTTGAAATCCTGTTCTCTTGCTTAAAAATCATGGGGGTTTTTCCCAGTTACTGCAGATTGAAATTGAGTTTTTGGCCTGACTAGTTTCCATAGGTTCTGTTGAGCACTGTTTGAAAAGTTGTGCATTCTGTATGGGTGCTACATATTTTATTTTTCTTAATGTATTTAATACGAAAAGGCTACAGCCCTTGAGAAAATATCTGATTTAGACTGGATGGTGTTTCTAGTTCTTGCCAATTTAAATAAATTGATTTAGTGTCATAGCTTTTTTAGGACAGGATTTTTTAATCCAGCTTTGTTTCTTAGATGTTCTTTAGACCTCTCAGCTGTTCCTGTTGGTTCCTGAAGCTTTTTGATGTAAAGCTGCTAGCATTAACTCGTTATTCTGGTTTTCCTGTGGCTAAAGATACCTTTTTTTTTTTTTGCTTTTGCTTTTTTTATTGATAAGAAGAGGAGAAAAGAGCCTTCAGGGAGGAATGGGCTGTATAGTAGTATTTTGGTCCTCTGAGGAGTCCCCTACAGCTCCAAGCAGTTTAAATGAGATCAACCTGATGAGCTCCATCTGCTTCCCAGCTTGCACATTTCCCTTACACTTAGGAGAAGTAATATGAAAGGTGACAGTAGAAAAAATAAGCTGATAGCACCCTCTTTGAGTTTAGCATGAGGGTTTTACCTATTATTTGATCTTAAAAAAAATTAAAAGGTATTGGTGCGTTACAGTATTTCAGATGTAATCCAACTAAGCTTGGATAAATGTGGAGGGTTTTTTTTTTTCTCTCCAAAGAAACGTGGTCTCAGAAGCTGGGGCATAAATCAGATAAAATTGTTGCTGTGAAATAATCTTTTCCCTGCAGCAGCAGCAAATATGCTTTCATGAAGCACAAATATATTCCAAATAAGATAAGAAGTTCCACAGTAGGTCAGAGGAGCCATATCCTGCACACATGGCAGAACTGGGAATCTGGATACATGAAAACTGGGTTGCAATTTTACAAAGAGATGAAATATTGCTGTGTTGCTTTTAATAGCTTTCGTTGGATGGCTTATGTAGCCCTGGATTCCTTGGACTCACCATCTCTTCCACATCTCTTGTTCTCTTTTTAGAATGGCCACAGGTGGCAGATAATTCAAGATTTGTTGGGAACTGATCAAGACAATCTTGACTTAGCCAATGTCAACCTGATGCTGGAGCTGCTGGTGCAAAAGAAGAAGCAGTTGGAAGCAGTAAGAAGTTTCTCTTATTTAAAAGATCCCTGTGTATTTAGAAGTTTTTTTCTTTTGATACCTTTTCCTGGAAGCAAGATTCTGTTGGTGAATTAATTGCTCAGTATTTTCTCTTGTGTTTTGGTGTTTAAAAGGTGACTGTTTTGCTGACCTTTGTAGTGAAGTAACATTTCAGCTGTGATGCCCATAACATGCTTATAATGCTGTTGCTGGCAGGGTTGTATAAACAAGCAGGGAAAACAGAAAAGGATAAGAGAAAATGACTCACAGAACACAGACAAGCACGTGAAGAAATTTGCTAATTGTCTGTTGCACAAGTAAATGTCAGATCTTTCTTAGTAATAAGGATGAAGAAGTCCAGAATATAGATTAAAGAATAAACACAGTGGGCGTGTGAAAAGGATCACACCCTTTAGTTTCTGCTGGATCTGATATAATCTGAATGACCACCTTTCCTGAAGGCTTTTTCAGTATTTTATGCTTGAAAGAAAAGTTCAGATGTCATGTTTATGAATACGTTTTGAAGATTTAGCCAATATGAAGCAAGCTGTTCCTATGATTTAACTGAAATGTAGTTGGTTTGGGTTAGTTCTCCTTGTATTTGGCCATTCCATGCTGTTCATTTCAAGTGATCATTTTCAAGTTAGGAGAACCACACCTTATAAATTAGGCTGGATTATTACAGAATTTGACCCAGTGAACTTTGAGTAGGAGGGTGGATTTTGACAGTGCTTTAAAACAGGTGAGGAAAAGTTGTATTGGGAATATCTGAAGTTATTCACTCTTAGAGAATCAATATTTACAGCTTGTGGTTCTGATGGAAAGAAAGTAACCCCAAAATATGCTTGACTATCAGCAGAACTGTGATGTTGCCTTATTGCATGGGGACTTGTAAATATGTTTCTTATGGTTCAGTGAAGTTTTGGTGGGGAAAAAGAGAATAAAACTTTTTTTCTCTGCAAACCTTTTTGTATGATTTGTGACAGAGCTGAAGCAAAGAAGGCATATGACTGAGTGTATAAGTATTTCTGAGTATGAATATCTTCTAAGGATGCTAAGCCTAAAAAGTGAAATCACACCTGACATTTAAAGAATAATTTAAAAGCATTTTTCTTGTCTAGCTTTACTTACTTCACACTTATTATTGTCAGATCATGGGGAGTAAAAAAATAGCTGTAGAAAAGTAGTATTTTTGCATTCAATGTCTTTACTTTCCCTGTCCCCTCTTCCTTTCCTGGATTTTGTGTGCTCCTATGTCTTGATTCTTTTTGACTGTATGTTCACATCCTTTTATAATAAATATTTTGAGTTGTAAAAATAACTTGGAATGCTGTGATTTTGATTAAGGCTAGATTAATGCTGTTATATAGGTCTTAGATATTTTTCCTCTTGTGGTTCTCTTTATCGTGCCCTGTCAAGTTCTTGGGTGAAAATACTATGCTGATGGCTGAGGTAAAAAACCTGTTATGTAAAATATTAGAAAAGGATGGTTTATTTTCATCAGTGACTTCATTGTTGTCTTTCACTCTGGAGAAACCTTCAGCAGTAACTTCTACATAAGCATAAACGTAAATTTTGGGTAAAGTTTTTTTTTATATAAATACTTCATCCTTTAGTACGTTAATCATGAAGTGGATGCTAAGGATCTTCCAGGGTAGAAGAGTCTGTGAGGAATCTGTATTCCAAAATCTATTTCAGGTACAGTAGCCAAAGAAAAAAAAGAAGCATTTCAACTTATTAGTAAGAACTGTTACAAGGACTGTTGCCTTCACATGAAAAACTTGTTGTGAACCAAACAGAACTTTAGTACCTGTGAGATAAAGTAAAACTACCATTTTTAGAACCTCCTTAAGCTATTTTCCTCTTGGTAGCCTGTAAATGAAAGTAATTTTTGTGCTGTGGATTTCTGTGTGTAAAATGAGTATTTGTTTCTCTTGATGTACATGGAAGAGTTACACTTCCTTATTTACTGTGTTACAGGAGTCCCATGCTGCCCAATTGCAGATCCTTATGGAATTCCTTAAAGTGGCCAGGAGAAACAAACGAGAGGTAACTTGCTTTGTGTTTCAGTCGGTGAAGTGCTGTCTGCTGCTTTCTCCCAGTGCATTTCTGTTGAAGTGCTGTGTTAGCCTGGCATTATTTCTGCAAAGAATAACTCACGGCGTGTTGGGGGAAATCTCAGACAGCGGACACATGGGTTTGCAGGAAAATTAATCTCTTTATGTATGACAGCTTCAATTTTTAATCATTTGCCTTCTCATCTCAAGCTGGTGAAGCATGTGGGAATACAGAGACTCCTTGGTGTAAATGAACATCAGTTTCTTGAAAGATTGTTTTCCCAACACAGAAAAAATCAAATATTGAGGAGTGAAATCCTTTTCACTACCAAGTTTTTTCCTGTAGTTTATCAAATAGCATGACTAATGTGGTGACATAAAAGAATTAATATTCTGTGTTTTTTTCCTTATTTGTCCTAAAATGAGTGTCTCAAGGAATGTGAAAGAGTTTTATAATCAGATACATGTGGTTTGGGACTCTTCCTTTTTAAGGTCATCCAGTGCATAAACCCTAATGCCACAAATAGCCCAGAAACCTAGAAAAATGATCATGAAAACAGTAGAAGGATGAGCTCTCTTGTGGTCCATGTTTTCTTAGAAAAGATGTGAAGAACGGAAGACCCAACAGTGTGACTATAAGGTCAAACTCAAACTCATGTATGGGTGTAAGAAGCCTTGTCCAAGAATGGATTTGAGGGTCTGGTTATGGAGTCATTCCAAAGCAAGTCTGGAGTCTGTCCACCAGCAGATAATCCACAGCCAAAACCAACAAGGGTTGTGGAAAGTCCAAAGAAGGGCAGGAGAGTTGGTGAAGGGTCTGGAAAATGTCTTATAAGGAGCAGCTCAGGGAGCTGAGGCTGTTTATTCTGGAGAAAAGGAGGCTCAGTGGGGATCTCATTGCTCTCTCTAACTACCTGACAGGAGGTTGTAGTAGGGCGGGACGAGAGTCAGGCTCTTCTGCCATGTCTCAGGTGAAAAGATGAGGGGAAATGGCCTCAAGTTGCACCAGGAGAGGTTCAGATTAGATACTAGAAAACATTTTTTTTCATTGAAAGAGAGGGTCAGGTATTGGAGTAAATTGCCCAGGGAGCTGGTGGAGTCACAGTCTCAAATATCCAAGAGGCATCTGGATATGGATTGGGGGATATGGTTTAGGGGTTAGTGTGGTGGTGCTGGGGTAGTGGTTGGACTAGATCATCTTGAAGGTTTCTTGCAACCTTGATTCTGTGAGTTTCAGTACCTGGGAAGCTTTTCTCATCTGCATCTGTATCTCTTTGGCTTTAGTAATAATTTTTAAAGGATAACATCTCCTTTTAAGGCTAAAGAAACTTAATTTTGGCTGCAGATCTCTGCAGATCTCTTCAGAACATCCTGAAGGGAATTGGGACATAGAGTTTATTTCAGATCCTCCATGTCCCTGCTTGTGTATTCCCTCTGTTGCCAAGACTTCCTCTATGTTATTTTGTACCCCCCTCTATATTCCAGCATGAAATGCAGACTGTCACATCTCCAAAGACTTCTGTGCAGGCCTGCCAATTCTGTCCTTGCCCTAGAGCTTAGTGTCTGGCCTTGCCAGTTATTTTGAGGGAAATGAGGACTTGTCAGACTTGTAGCAGTCTTTGCTCTCACTTGATAAGGGTAAGAAGGATAAAAATGAGTGGGTAGATGCATGAAAAATACAGACCAGTCCATAGGATAGTTTTATATCTCAAAATCTGTCTTGGGCAGTCAGTTTACACATAGAGTAAATTGATGTTTTCTTTTTGATAATTGACAAGGTCCTCTCTGTAGCTCGTGGAGCTTGTGGCAAGCACCCCTTTCTGGAGGGACTTTTGTGGGGGTAACAGAGGAGTTACTGTTTGGGTTAAGACAATGGTGATGTATGCAGACTGCAGAAAGCCTGAGATGGTGGCTTGGAAGGTGAGAAGGGGGGCTTAAGTGACCATATTAATAATGCAGTAAAGGTTATCTGAGCTTCTGAAGTTCTCTGTAATTTCTTTTGATGCTATGAAAGGTGACTGTTTAAGAATTGAGCTCAAGAAACATGTGTGGACCCTGGAACAATGATGTATTGCACATTATTGTGAGTCATACAAGCAGCCTTATTATGGGAGGAACAGGACCTTTTTTCCTTTCTTAATTCAGGCTTGGATAGCTGCAGAGTAAATGCAATTTCACTCAGTAAACCATAGCTGTAAAGATGAGTTCTTAATAAATAGTGGTTTGTTTTTTTTAATGTATGCTCCTGAGTTCTTATTTCTAAATTTTGCCTTAAATGTTTAATGGAACTTTGGTAACTTTGCTTCCTAATAAGCCTCTTTCAATACTATTTATTGCAAGATTTTATTAACAGGTTTCATTTACTGTATACTGCAAGTTCTTACATAGGGACTAAGGTACTTTTGTAAGTGAATACACATATTGCCTCAGAGTTAGTGTACCTGTATAGTATTTCCCATGTTCAGAGCAGATCATTAACCACCTGTAACCCTTCTTACCTACTTCACTCGTAAGTTACGGATTTTTTATCTTGCATTAATGAAATGGTGACTCTTGAGCATATTGGAGTGGGTTTATAGCTAGAAGAAAACTATCTTTTAGACTTGTACTTCAGAGTATTGGTGCAGTCAAGTCTTTTGACAAATACCTCTTTGCCACCTTCTCATAATTTCTCTAGAAGATAAATGTGAGGTTCAGCACCTGCAGAAGTTTCTATTAGAAATCCTGTTTTGATCTCTTCATAACTTCTCAAAATGTTGATCTTTCAAGCTGGAATTTACTGCATGTTTTTTGCACAGAGGTGCTTGCAAGCCCTTTTTCTTTTGAAATTTATGTATTTTGTGTTCTTTTTGACCTAGAGCAATATGGCAAAAAACCCAAATCCTTGGCAATAGTAATAGAATAAAAAAGTCTTACTTTAGAAAAGATTGAAAACAAATGGCTAAAGCTTAAAAACACTTTTTCACACAAACAACAGATAGTTTTGGAGGGGAGGAATGTATTGATCATTCACAGCAGTTGGATGTCTGTCCCTAAGGCAAACTTAGCATGGCTGAGTGCCTTTCCATATGTGTGCACAGTTAATTGAATGCATACTCTGCTTTTTTGTTTTTAATCCAGCATCCTCTTCTGTTGATATTAAGGACCCAAAAAGTCTGGAAGGTCAAGTTTAATAATGAAATATTATATCTTGGAGGTCGTGGGTGTTTATTATTATTTCCCAGGGAAACCAAATGCAGCTGCCTGTGACTTTTTAAAATTCTTGCTTTCATACATGTGTTGCATAAATACTTTTGCAAATTTAACTTTGTTAATTTTAAATGTTCACATGTTCTTTCATCTTGAACACTATGTGTGAAAACTGATTATATCAGTTAATTCTCCCCACTTTTATGTTCAGTACTTTAAGGAAGAGGCCTTGCTAATTGTCTGGTCAGGATTTGAATGTCTCCAAACAGACAACACCATATATATAATATAGATAATTTAGCATTAAAAAAATGCTAAAATATTATTAGCTCAGCTACCTGATGGTATTTCTGTCAAGCAGCACCATTGCTTACTGAAGGAGAATACTGAGCTTGATGATTAGTATCACAAATCCAGTTCTACACAGGTGCTATTCTCTGGGTGCATTCATGTTTCCCTTGGCAGATGTCACTTCATTTTTATTTTTTCTTTCTAATAACGTGATGTTAAGTCTCTTGTGTCTAACAAATAAGGCCTCTTTCATGTCTGCTAATGCATAAGGCTGTTTTTGAGCTGATAAACATCCTGGGACAGAAAAATAATCCTGAAGTGTCTCAGGCTTGTGGCACTGAGTGCCTGCTCAGCATTTCAGAATCATCGTTGTTCTTTGCACCCTCAAATGTTAGATACTAAAAATAAGAAGCGTTATTAGTTATTGTGGGGTAATGGCTGGGAATTCTAAGCATGAATTCTCCAGGGATGTCATTACCCTGTGTTAATCACTTCACCTGTCAAGCCTTATGTTCTGCGTGTTCACACATGGATGAACTAATGAGTAAGCAAGAGGAGGCGACAGAAGCAGGAATCAGTCATGCTCTTTTGTGGTCATGTGCTCTTGATTACATTTCAGGACTGCTGAGGAGAATTTATAGCTAGAGTAATCTGGTCCCTATCCACTGCACTTACCTGATATTTAAATCTATTTGCATTTCTAAGTTACTGAATGAGAGATGTGAGCTCCAGAAGCAGTGATAAGAAGTCCAAGGATACAGTGAGTGTGTGAGCAGCAGACTAAAAATTATCCTAGTGGTGTCAGTGTATACAGCTGGCTCTCCTTGCTGCACTGGAGAGGTCTTGCAAAGAAAGAACCTATTACTGATACATTAAACTCTAAGGTAATTAGTCTAATTGTTTAGGCAGCTTTATTCACTTCCCCAGGTGTCCTTATCTTGGGAGGCTTTTCTGTCAGACCCTATCACTAAACTTTCAGAGCATATTTCCTCCATACTGTAGGATGTAAATGAGGGAGAGGAATATTCAAGATATGAAACATACTTTATCAGCCTGGCATCTCCCTTCTCCTACCTTTGGGAAGTCTGTGTGTTAAACAGCCTGGATGTTCTCAAGCCTTTCTGTTAGCTCTTCCCCAGTTGTGAGGAAACATTTATCTTTTGGAGGAAGTATTGATCAGAGAAGAAATAATCTCAGCAGATAAATGTGTTGTAGATGGACTGTCCACATGTTTAAGAGGCTTGAATGCCATATTTCACTAATGAAACTTGTGGAGGCTCAGGTGTTCTTGTCTTCATACTAACAAAAGCCTTTCACCTGCTTTTAATTGTGCAAAGAAATTGTAACAAAGAGGTATTTTGTCAAAATAAGTGATATTTGCAATTAATTTATAAGACTAAAGGTCTTATAAGACCTTCTCTAAGGTCTGAAAATTACTTTCATGCCACAGTTGCCCTGTGTGTCGTAAAAGGCTCTGTATCCAAAGCAATCATGGAAAGAAAGCCCAGGAACAGACAAGACTTCCAGAGAGAGAAACTGATCTTATTGTGCATTGTCATTGAGGTATTATATTCTACAGATAGAAATTAATTTCACTGGATACCTTTAGAAAAGTTTCAGCTGTTGATAGTGAAGTTTGCACTGTGGTTTGTTAAAGCACTATTTGGTGGAAGAACAGGAAGTGGGAAGATTCTAATGTTGGATGGATGAAGTTACAGGACAGAATTAAGGGTTTATTTACAGGGACTACCTGGTTTATCCTTCTTGGGTGGGCAGGTGATAATTTTTGTCTCATCCTGGTTGGTGCAATGGCTTTGTGTGTCTGGGAAAATGTTTCCTCTGGTAATATCCTCATCTGTTTGTCTGGATCTATGGTGTATGTTGTGATGACTACACAGGGAGTCTGGATCAGAGCCTGGAAGGTGTGTTACTGAACATGAAATAGCCTGTGAGCTTCCAAAAATTGTGAATCCAGATGCTCTGTTTAAGCTGCTTATTAGAATAGTTTTGTTGCTGATTTTGCAGTATTTCTGTAGAAAATAAATCCTGCTATTCTTTGCTTTTTCTAGAATAAGTTTGGGTTTTTTTTTTTGTTTTTTTTTCTTTGCTGTTCTGTGCTTTTTCTAGAATTGGAAAGACAGTTGGTCAAGGGCCTATAGCTCCTTCCCTTGTGTGTTTTTCTGGGCTGTGTCTGTGTCACTGGGAGGCTCTGCTGAGCTTTTAGTTTTTTGCAAACACTTAGAACTGGCACCAGGAGACCCTTGTAGTCAGGGCTGCTTGGTGTCCGTGCTGTACAAACACAAGGCAGGAAGTTGCTGCCTCCCAAGGGGCCCTTGCTTCATGAAAAACAGGAAGCTCCAGGATAAAACCTTAGTGCTGTCCCCAGATAGGCTTGTTAGTAGATGGTCAACCAAAAACAAAATGGCCATGACCTGGTGTTTAGCATTGTGTAAGTTCTTGGTAGCTTCTTGAACATCTGAAATACCTTTTCCAGGATTATAAAAAAGTTTTTAAATCTTAGCTTTTCTTCTATATATGTGAAAAATGGGACCAGAATGTTACACACCTGCTTATTGTAGTTCATTCACTGGAGTTGAAATTGAGGTTTAAACACTTAAGGACCTTCTCCTTGTCCATATTGGCCTTTTAATTTCTGGGAAAGCATCTGTGTCTGAAAAGAGAATTTATAGTATGTGCTTCTCTCTAAGCATGCATTTCAGTGTTTGTTGGAAGTGCTTTTGCTGACTGAATCCAAAGTCTAACAGGTGTGATTCTGCCCATCACTGGGACAGGACTTGGCTTGCTTTCTGTGCCCAACAGTGAAAATTAAATTAAGGGCCCTTAAATCTGAATATACTGCAAGAGCTATAATTCATTTAGCTTTCCTTAAATGTCCCTCAAAGGCTGGCAGTTATAAATCGGTAGTCTCATTTTTTCAAAGTCTAATTGGAATGAATGTGGATTGATTTAAGGTCTTTGATAGATTAAAACACATCAACTAACATACCAAGAAATCAAAGGTTTCAGTGTAGACATTAATTCATTTTATGCTGATGGCATGGGAAGATTCCATCTAAAACAAGCATGAAACACTCTTGCCTGCTCTTTGGAGTTGCTACTGTTGGGTAAGTTTATGGTAGGTTGTAACTAGAAGGAAGAATTGGTAAATAAAGCACCAGATCTCATGCTCTTTGCTGTGTGCAATAGTTAGTGAAAGCTGGCCAATAAAAAGTCTCTGCTCTTGTTCCTATAAAAAGTATTCTGTTTATGTGATGGCAACAACTATCAATTATTTTTCAGAGGTCTAGGTTGGCTGGGAGCCAGTACATTGTAGAATAGCTGATTTCCTCACTGTAATTTTGGAACTTGTAAGTGGTTTTGTAACTTCTTTTTAAATGGGATTTATGAATGTGGGGGACTAATGGTATTTTCTAGAGCTGAGTTCAGGCAGGACCCATGCTGTGCAAGTGTCACTTAACTTTGCCACTAATCTTGGAACTGTAGCACCACCTGCTATTCTTGCTGTAGGTTTCGAAAGTGAAAATGGAATTATCTGTTATGGTGTAGTGATTTGTAAATTATCTGTGGCAGTCTGGTTCTAAACCATTAAACTTCTGCTGTCTGTAAACTGAAACCTTCAGAGTACAGAGATTAGGATACATTTATAATGTCATCTCATTCAAAGAAGCAGCCATGTTAGAAATAGGTGTGGACCCAGCAGTCATTTCTTCTGTTTTCAGAGACAAAAGCTTTTGTTAGTGTTTAAAAGGAAAACTAAAATGGTGGATTATTTAATGCAGAGCATACAGATATTTGGAATGCTTTACTATGAGAGGTTTAAATTGTGCTTTTTGTTTAAGCAAAAACCTCTGCCTCTTAAAGGATCAAACTTGAGCACTTGAGTGAATAAGTCTTTGGGAGTAGCTTACCAGATATTCTTTGGAATATGTCATACTAAGAGTAATATGTCTCACCAAACTAGTAACTTTGGATTTGGGCAGTTTAATATTCTGTTGTAAAGCTGAAAGTAAAAAAATTAGTTATATCTTTGGAGAACGTGTTGTGCTTAAGCTTTCAGTGGACTTGACTTAGCAATTGCTTCTGGTCACAGGCCACCTTCCTGGTTGTCTGTAAATTTTTACTGAGAGCTGAGGAGAATCAGGTGGATTCCCAGTTTTCAGTGTATTTATTACATTTATGTGTCTCAGTGAACCAGACTTGCTCTGGAGCTGAGTTTTGTCAGGAGCTCTCAACTAGAAGAGGGTGTGTGTGTGGGCCCTGCAAGGCTGGGTTTAGGCTCTGTGGGTGTTAGGGTGGGACATTTCTGCTGAATAAACAGGTAAGGAGATGATGTTCTTGCTTAGGTGTAAACAGTTGTCAAGTCTGTGGCTTCAGTTGCTTGAGGTGAGTGAAGCCAGCTTGCAGACTGACTAAAAACCTGGAAGATATTACATGTGGCACAAAGAAGGGAAAGGAAATGTTGGCTGGTGAAAGGGGAAGCCTCCTTCTGACCCTTTCAGGTGTAGCTCTCAAATTGACTGGAGTTTATAGTGTAATCCAAGGTAAGTATCACACCTTTGGAAGAAGTGATACCCTGATACCATGTGGTGCTTGCTCAGTGCTAGAAGCAAATCTTGCTCTAGTCATAACAGGTTTTTTCCAATCCAGAAACTTAATGAGAAAGTTTAAATTGGCAATTGACAGTTAACAGCTGGGGTGAGAACTAGTCTTGATACCTTTTAGCAAAACATTTTGTATTTAGTTGATGGGTGAAATGATCATTGTCTTTCATTATGTTTTTTTCTAATTGTGATAGGACAAATAGGAATGGTTTGAAAGTGAAAGACTGTGGGTTTAGATATTAGGAAGAAATTCTTCCTAGTGAGGGTGGGGAGGCCCTGGCACAGGTTGCCCAGAGAAGCTGTAGTTGCCCCTGGATCCCTGGAAGTTCAGGGCCAGGGTTGACAGGGCTTGGAGCAACCTGGTCTAATGGAAGGTGTCCCTGCCTGTGGCAGAAGGTGGAATGAGATAATCTTTAAGGTCCCATCTAACCCAGACCACCTGGTGATTCTATACTCAGTGTTTGCAAACCAGTCACACCTTGTCTGAGACATGTTAAAGGAGCATTACAGTATTTGAATAATGTGGGTCTCTGTGACTGACATCCTGCTCTTGTTTCGCATTGTTTCAAAATAACAGCTTTGTCTTGAATGTGGCTTGTGTGCACACTTAGTTAATCTGTGCATTTGAACTTCCTGCTTGGTGACTTTTGAATTGTGTGACACACCAGTGAAGATAGTTCAGGTTCCTCTCTGGAAAGATTGTAATTTATCTTGGTGGTGGTGCAGTGCAGATTGATTTAGACTTCTCCCATTCTCTTATCCACAGCAATTGGAGCAGATCCAGAAGGAGCTAAGTGTTCTGGAAGAAGATATTAAACGTGTAGAGGTGAGGTGCCCAGACATTGTTCTGACTCTGGCAATTTTTCATTTTCATCAAGCTGTCTGCCTTGCTGTGAGGCTGCTGGGTTAAATTTATGGCATTTAAGTCAGTAATGGGAAAATGAACAGATGATGCTCTTACTTTAATTTGTTCATTTAGTTGATGTGTGCAGGCTGCAGTTAGGTAGCTCTTATATAATCATTTCTGTGTGTTGGTAGTAAGTATTTTAGAGTAGTTGCTAGAAATCAGCAGCTGGTATATTGATCAGAATTTAAGATTTTTGTACGTTGCTGGCTGTTTGCACAGGCTGTTTAAGCCATAGCAGCATCTAAGTCTTAAAATGGAGATGTGTTGGGGATTCAGAAGAGGTTGTTATGCAGAGACTGGAACAAAACTAGCTCCTGCTGCATGTCAAAACTGATTCCTGCTACCTCCTGGTATAGTTCTCTTAATTCTGTACTAATGGAAATCTCTTGACATTTTTGCTAAGAATTATTCTCCCAATTTGTAACCCAATCAGTGCAATCCTTCTGTCCTCACTGAGTCTTTAGGTTCCTCTTAGTCCTCTCCTCTAATCATTCTAGTGTTTAATCTTGCAGTAGGAAGCTGGTGTTTCAGGAATACATCAGACTGCCACCTCTCCAAATACCATTCCTTTAAAGCTTCTTGGGAATCAGTTTGCAGGTCTGCTTCTCACTGCTTGCTCATCTTGAGCAGTCAGCATGTGTTCCCAACTACCTCTCAAAAAGCCTTTTAGATTTCTTAATGTAATTAATATGTGTGCTGATGAATTAGCAAAATATAAATATGACTGACAACTGCAAGAATTCCCATTTATGTGATAGCTATTTGGAGTTTTTTTCAGACCTCTTTTCCTAAATGTTTCTCAGCTTTGGTCAAATAAATATACCTTAGTGTGTTTTCTTCAGACTGGTAAAATAAGTCTTGAGATCTAGGAGAAACTATTCCCAAAAGCTGTGGGATCTCTCAAAGAGCATCCAGCTACCTGTTTCTGTGCTCTTTAATCAGGCATTTCAGTGGGCTTCAGCTGGGGTGTATTCCTGGGGTGTGATGGTGACCTTGGCTCTGACCTCTAAAGCCTGGGATCTCTCTTGTCACAAATATCCTTCTTTCTACCTACCAACTAATAGGCACCTAGTGGGAATTTGAAAGCACAAGTAATAATTGTCCTGAGAACACTTTGCCCCTCAACTAATGAGCTGCTGCATCCTGCATAGCTTCCATTTCCCAAACAGATGAAAGACAGTCTCATACTGGGTACACAGCAGTGACTTAGTCTGGGAGGGACAAAGCCAAGTTTATGTGCAAAGTTTATCTCTTGTGCAGTGGTCCCACAGAGGACTGACAGATCCTCTTTTAAGTCTGTGGCACCACCTTTGCCCTGTTGCCTTGTGACTGTTCTTGCTATGACCCATATGCAGCCTTACTTTCTAGTTCTGAAGGCTGTTAGATAAGTTTGCACATATCTCAAAAATGCAGTTACAGCTCGCTTGTTCTGCCACGTTAAGGGAGATGCTGGGATAGAGGCAAATGGATGATAACCAAATCTGTTGGGTTTTTTGGAGTATAAGCTCCAAAACTGCCACTCTTGAAGCACAGAGCACCACAGCTGTAGGATTTCTGAAACCTGGTTCAAATGGTAACTGAAAAAAAATTGAAGAAAATCAATGTTTTCTCAGGTATAGGTTAAGATTTTTAGGTAAGAGTTGAGTAAATGTAGACACGGTTATCTGCATGGAAAAGCAGCAGTATTGTGACCATATGTATTAGACATCCATGTTTTGTCAGCTCTGATGTAACATGGCTTTCTGTTTCAGGAGATGAGTGGCCTGTACTCCCCAGTGAGTGAGGACAGCACAGTGCCACAGTTTGAGGCTCCCTCACCTTCACACAGGTATGGAGCTTGCAACTCAACTTGGATTTCAAGCTCTACATGTTGCACTCTACTTGCTAGTGCTTTCCAAGCAGTGCCCAAAACACAAGCATAACTGGTTTTTGGGTGCTGTACAGAATTTTCTTACTGTGTTTCTAACTGGTCTAAGCTTTATGTGAACAAAGAAGTAAAGAAAAAGCCACCTAAGCCTGCATTTGGATGAAAAATCTGCTCTGAATCAGATGCCATGGAAAACCGATGCCTTTAAATGTCATGTGAATTAGTAAACTTGAGTCATAAGCCTTTTGCTATGGAATAAAATATTACTGTTATTTATATGCTACCTTTTCTGAACATTGTGCTGTTCTGCTTGGCATATGAAAGGTCTTAATTTTGTATGATATTGGAGTGCTCTGGCTTCCCTAATCAGCATGGATAGCTAAAGGTATGTGCTTAGATCAGAATTTGAAATGTACAGCCTATTGATTCTGTTTATCTGCTGTCTGTTTTGATTTAATGAAATGCCTTTCTAATAACATAACTTCATGTGTATTTTTGTCTGGAATATTGCATAGTCTGGTTTCTTGATGATTATAATGCAGATGCTTCTTGTATCCAAGTTGTAAGTGCCAGAGTTTGAAGTGCTCTACTACAGACATGCCTTTTGCTCTAATTTCAGCAGGGCCAGGTTATGTTATTAAGTGATCATCTGTGCTATCTCTGAGAAGCAGAGTTCTCTAAACTGTCATTTTCTGTTATGAAATTGCACTAGTAGATTTTTTTGCAGTTAGCAGCTCTAATAGCCCAGAAGTAAAAAATGATCAGATTTCTTCCCTTAAAGAGACTTGGACACAGTGCTGTGGTGAGGAACCCAGCAATATTGGCTGGAATTTCCTACAAGATGCTATTTCTGGACACAGAGACCAATATCTCATATTTCTATGTAGCTCTGGCTGCCCCTGAGGGAAAGGACAGGAATATGATCACAATGGATGGGAACAGCATTTCTAATTCAGTTCTTCACTGCTTCTTCAAGTCTTTTTGGGTGCAGGTTTGTTTCTTGATATGGGATATTGCTGTTTTGCCAAGAAGCAGTTTTGTGAAACTGATGAGATTCTTGTCAGGTTCTACTACTTTTCTGTTTATTGGCTATTAAATAGATTGGTTTTACTCCCTGGTACAGATGCTTGGGGTAAACTTGAGCACTGGTTGGGCAACATCAATTTGTTACATGTTGGATGCCTTCAGGCCTATAAACCTTTCTGTTTTAACAGGAGATTCTACTTATGAGTAGAAATGTGTCTCTATTACTTGATCTAAGCTAACAAACAAGCCCCTAAAGAATTTTTTTTATCTGTTGAAGGCTGGAATAACATTTTAAGCCCGGGAGTTTTAGTAAAAGAGTTGAGGGGGGAATAGTCTGCAGTGAGAGCTACACTGGTTTCAGTCTACTGAGAATTTCTTAATATTTCTTTATGCCTATTTATTTCATGTCCTAGGGATCAATCAATCTCAGTTCTTGCATTTGAAGATGTTAAGATAGTATAAAAAAGAATTGTAGTGATCTTTGGATTGATGTGCTTCACCTGGGGTTTGCTGGGAGGGGGCAGTGGATTGGAGCCATGATGGTTGCAGAGATCATGGGCTCTTTCTTCCCTGCCTGTCTGGGTCCATCTGGGCTGTGTCTTGAATTTCGGGGTTTTCACCCTGGTACAGCTTGCCAGGGGTGTGATATAATAGGATATTTAGGTGTTTTCTAGAGAATGTGGTATTGCCCTTTTCTCTCTGCTTTAGAAGACCCCTTTTCTTTGTCTTGGTGACATTCCTGTGTTAAGAGGTAGAGTTGAGTAGTAGAAGAGAAATCAGTGTGTGAAGGAATTACCTGAGCAGGCATCAGTTGTTCCCAGAAGTTACTCCTGTAACCTCCATCCCTGCCCCATTTTGACAGTTTTATATAATTCAAGTAATTGCATGGGTGTGAATTACCATAAATTAGATTCGAGGAAGGTCTACCACTTGAAACTAATTTTATTTTCACCATTAAGTGAAAGTTTTGAAGAATATCTCAACAACATTCCTTCTTGGCAAGAATGCTGCAGAACAGCTAATATGAAATATGCTGATTTTTTTTCTCTTAACTGAAATATTTAATCTCCAGAGTGCATTTTAGAGATGCCATGAACCACTAAGAGTGAAATACAAATATAGTTTGGGATGGATTCACTTCCATGTTAAAATGATCTTGAACTTGCAGAGACTCTTTAGCTTATCAGTGAATTAAAAGTGTATTTAAATTGAAATATAACTTAACATACTTAACACACTGCTAATGAAATATAATTGTATAACACATTAGTAATGTGCCTTATAAATAGTACAAGGTTATCACAGATTAGTGCTGAAAGGAAGAAAACTTCTTTAGCCTTTGTATTAAAAGTTCAAGAAAATAGAGTTCTTTGGAATTCATTTTTATCTGGTCTCTGGTGACTTGCCCTTATTCATCTGCTTCCTTTAAATCACACGCTTGCTTCATTAATTTTCTGTTTCTTTTCATTGTTTGTAGCTTTTTTCCTCCCCATTTTTAACATCTTCAAAATGTGAAATTACTTTGCCTTCCCCCAGCTTCCTTCAGAAGCTCTTCAGCAAAAACCCTAGAACAACTATGATGTTCAGTACATCCTTGGCTGCAAGAAACACGTGTTTTCTCTTGTGCCTACGCAGGGTGTGATGAAACATTAAATTGGGTAATAGCACAGTGCTTGTTTACAGTGTTGCCTATTGCTTGGTTTGTATACTAATAGAGAACAAGAGGGGAAGAATAAGGGAAGAGAACAAATAGTTCTGTGTATGGCTTTTCTGAACAGGCGTGTGTGTTATTTCTGCTCCCAGTAAATGGTGCAAACAGAAGATAGGAATAAGCAGCTTCTCTGTGATGATATCCAGGACTAATAGCAATAACAAACTATCACTAATAGGAGTCTGAAGGAAAATTCTGATCTAGAAATGAGTTGCTTGGTAACTCTGGTTCAGTTATTGAAATCCTGATCCTCCTTCCCCTCCATTTGTTCTAATTACCTCCTCCCATTCCTGTAATGGGATTTATATTCTGTGGGTTGCCTTGTTTGTTGTTGTTCTGGGTTTTTAAATGTCATATGAGTGTAGCTGAATTTCCAAACTGAACCTAATGTTACATCTTTTAAAAAAGAACTTGGAGGGCGCTGTAATTTTCTGATTACTTGCTTCCCTTTTATTGAAAGGAAAAACATTTCAGGTGTATATGAGTTAACTCAGCTATGGGCACAGCACAGAAATGTCTTTAAATTTGTACTCTGGTTGGGGAGATGACATCTTCACTCTTGAAGGCTTTACCTCGCCAGACAACCTGCAGCAAAAGACACTCTAAGTCTCAGTGTTTTGCTGTTAATTGCCACTGTACCTGTCTCAGAGTGGAGTAGTTTTTCATTGCTTTCTAGCTGAATGTGTTATTCCTGCAGTTCTGGCAGGATCTGCTGTCCATGTTTCATTATTTCATGCAGCCACATTCTAATTTAAAGTTCATTGTCCTCAGCCATGCCTGAAATGGCTCTGCTGTTTTCTCCCTTACAATAGCTTCCACAAATAATGAATTTTGTCCCTCAGATTTTCTTTGTTTGCAGCTTTTGTCTTGCCTGGAACAGAAGTCCAGTCAGTCTCATTTTCCAAGTTAGTTTTTTAAGTCTCATCAGTGGTTATGTCTCATCTTCTGTTTCTACTTCCCTCCACTTCTAGGGGAGCTTGAAAACATTCAGAGAAATATTTAAGCACTGATACCATTGGTTCATTCTTCCAAACTTAGAGGTGCCCTGGCCGACATTTCAACCAAACCAATTTGTTTATGACCAAGATTCTCAAGTTTACACAAGTTCTATTAGCCTCTGTATAAGCAGGAATTGGTACTGAAACTATGACCTGCAGCAGTCTTCTAGAAGATTTTAAAAGAAACCTTCAGCTATCCCAGGCAATGCTTAAAATCTAAGGTTATCTCATAAGAAAGACTGAGAGTAATAAGAACAATGATCCCAGCTAGTTTTTTCTCAGTCCAAGTCAAATGACATAGCAGAAACAAAGCAGTTACAAAATTTTTTTAGAAAATAATCATGGTGATTTTCATGTTGTATTCTGCATAATCAGTAAAATCGTGTTCTTGTATGCTAATCTTTACCTGTCCTGGAGGTATATGAAGTGTGAGTGATAAGTGTGCTTTTATCTGGCTCTGGTGTCTTTCTCTGGGAACTGAATTTTTTGCCTGTATGTCCAAGAGCACTGAACCACCTGTTTTCTGCTTGGATCAGGAGATATTTTTGCAGTTTTGAAAATTAAATTCCATTGAGCTTGCATGTCTATGCTGTGTTTTGAAAACAGTGATTTAAAAGGTATGTCATGTCATTATAGATACTATAATATGGTGTAGTATTTTCTAATAATAGTAATCCTGGGTGTCAGTATTTTTTTTTTTAGGTTATTTCTGTATTTCCTTAATTGCCTGTTTAAACTGATGTCTGTCTTACACTGATTTCTCTAGCTTTTCCCTTTCCAGTGTTGATTCAAATGCCCAGAGCGTTAGACTTCTCTATTTTCTTCCTTTTTATAAGGGATTGAAAACCAGTGGTAGCATGTTATTTTCAGAATGCCTTGTGCTGCATATTTCATACGAAAGATATGCATTTGCATTCTAATTAGAAATTATTTGACTGCACTACATATAATTGTGTGTGACAGCATTCTGCTGTAGGAAAACTCTGTATATAAAAAAAAAAATCGCTGCTAAACCCCCAAACAAAATAAAACCTTGTGTTCCCTGTTTGTGTAAAATGGATTTCAAAGGCAAGTATGCTGCAGAATGTCAAGGAGGGAATAGCAAACAGGTTAAAAATGATAAAGGATGGTTGTGCAGTGATTTAAGCAGACTATTTCTTTTATTTTTGCAGTAGTATTATTGACTCCACCGAGTATAGCCAGCCTCCAGGCTTCAGTGGCAGTTCTCAGGTAAGATAATATATAAATGTCTGCATGGGGGGAATGGGAGGGTGAACATGGAGGTTGGGCAGGGTTGAGGTGCACCTGCATCCATCTGCAGAGTACTGGTCAGCTGGAGCCTTGAAAATGCTTTTAACTGGTTGTATGGGCATCTGCAGCTGTAGGGCTGATTGTGCCCAGTGGTGTGAGAGACCTGGTGTAATGTGGTTAGACATCTGACTTTCTCCTTAAAGCTGACTGTTCCATGGCAGAGGGGATACAGTTTGCTCTTCGTGTCCCATGTGGCCAGCACTGGGGAAGGGATATAAATCCCCAACCCTTTGCCTTGGCTTAAATAGCTGCAGATCAAGCTTAACTTTGGAAACAAAGAAAGAGTCACAGTTGTGTAATTTGTCCTCATCAGGGCCTTTTATAAACCATTATAGATTCATATAGAGGGTAAAAAGCTGCATAAGGAGTGGAGCTGTTTGGCAGGCAGCCTCCAAACTGTCTGATCAATAGGACCTCCCAAATTCCAAACAGCACTTCTGTAGTCTTGCACCTTGGAGGGATTCAGCTGGGCTGGGGAGGTGACGCTCATACCCAGCTCACAGTTCCAGGAAGGTTTTACAGCTTTCATTTGAGCAGATGGACTGCTGGGCACATTCCAGCTGTGCCTTGGGTGCTCTCTGGTGGTGGTGGACCATCCCTGGCACACACCAGCATGAAACTGGTAAATTAGCTTGAAGTGCTGTTGGATCTTATTTGATGTAAAGAAAAAAACACCTGGGCACATATATGTTTAAATACAGCTATGTAACTAATTGGTAATTAGAAAATTCCATCTGCTAGTGTGTGGGAAAGTGCTTGTTGTTCCTGCTCCTCTGGTCTTCGGAGGTTTTTGCTTGAACAGAGAATTGTAGTTCTACCACATTTCAGAGGGCAGGTGTAATGTACATGGGGGTTTTTTGTTCAGGACTCTTGATGTGCTGCAGTGTATTTGTTCTCCAGTGACATTACTTGTTTCAGTACTTCCTGTTTCAAAGCCAAAATTAATAGCATAGCTCTTCTGCTGGTGAGCTCACAAAACAAACAACCTAGACTTTCTAGTCATTCTGTATGACAGCCTTATTTGTATGAGAATAATCTTTTTTGTCCTCCAATGTGATTTCTTGTCCTCAAGACTGCAAGATCTGTACTCTCAAGTACAAATTTTCAAATTAAACTTTAATATATATTTGGATGGGGAGTTCAGACAGAACTCTTGAAGTTAAACACTTCTGTTCAAAGGTAGTCTAATTTCAGCAAGACTTTAGCATAAAAAGAGTTTTAAGAATATAAATTAAATTGTGGGTGTTTTCCCTAATTGTCGGTCACGGCAAAAATCACATATTGGGCACTGCTGGTAGTAAGAATTACCTAGGATGGACTGCACAGCTTTCCTTTCCCAATATAATTACATTGCCCACAAACATGTTGTTAGGGAAGAATTTATATACCACAAAGCTCTAGGACAGGTCTCTTCCAGAAGATGAGCTTCAGGAGTAAATAGTGGACAAGTCACTTAGGCCCTGGGGAATTCTGTGGGTAGTATTTAATGGGCAGTACCTTTTTTCTGCTAGAAATAAGGAGCTTGTGTGGAGCTAAGAAGATTTTTCACAGTTGTTAGAGGACTCTTTAGAGTATCTGATGGAGTTCAGACAGTAAAATCACTCCTGATAACAGAGGAGTCAAATCTGATGTTTTCAGCTAGGGCAACCAAAGTAGTTTTAGCCATTGAATAAGAGTTGCTTGAGTATCTTTTCTATATTTTCTAATTTTTTCCTCCTGTTGTCCAGTACTGCTTAGAAAGTAGCCAGGGAGCGAGCTTCATAGAAGCTGAATATCTGTATTCTGGCAAAACGTGAGCAGGCTGAAATGCTTAGCTGGGGGTGGTCTGATGACTGTGGGTTAGTGCCCCTTGCTTGGTTCTCAGCACAGCTGGGTTGCCAGGTGCCAGCCTGAGACCTGCTCCACAGGGATCTTCCTTGGGAGACAGCGGGAAAACTCTTACCTGATGGATTCCATCTCAGCATGGACTGGGATCTGGCAGATCAGGCCTGGGTTTGGGTTGTGTCACTCATTGTGGTTCAGGCAGCTTGCCTTAACTTCAGACTGAAAAGATTGTTCAGAGCCTGAAGTTGTCTTGAGCACAAATCACTACTGATGTGCTGAGAGAGACTGGAGACATTGGCAGCTGGTACACAAAAATTATAGGAAGAATCTATAGAAGTGTTCTACTAAATGTCTTTTAAAGAGCTAAAATTTTAGGAAATGGTACTTGAAGGTATTGATGTAGAAGCACTTCCCAGTGTTGTGTGTTGAGGTTGGAGCTGCTTTTGAGATGAAACAAGCTGTGAAGACCATGGGTGCTGTCACAGGCAAGTGTGAGCCACGATTTCAGTGTGTGGGAAGTGGTGGCTTGGAGGTTTCACTACTTGAGGTTTGCTTTTTTCCTCAAATGTTAGTTTGCCTTTCATACAGGTACAAACAAAATTGGAGTGGGCTGTAAACTTCTGTTCTCATTAGCTGGGTGGGTGGCTATAATGAGGACAGGCTGTTCCCCTGCATGGATTGAGGGGGAGTTGGACACCAAGTGGGTTTTGTTAGTGCCATTGAGTAGCATTACAGGCCTTGTACTTGCTCAAGGATGTTGTTCATTAGGGTGCTTGATGGTTCTTAAATATTTTAAAATTTAGCTTTGAGGATGTGGTATGTGAGATTTCTTAAATAGAACCTAAAGCAAGGAGCTCTTTGTGCTTCTTATGTAGTAGGGGGTTTCATTCCTTTTCATCACTCGTGATTAAAATGGTGAGTACTGCATTTTCTGTGTTTGCTCCTGCAGGAAAGATTACTCACGTAGTTTAAATCCTTTGCTCCTACATCTCACTATTACTGTTTGGGTAGGTTGGGAAATGGCTTTAATGATGAGCTTCAGGAACTTCTTTTCAATTAACCTTTGAACTTCATGCTGTCTTTTGCTTCTGTTTTATTTGCTTAGTTTTACAGAGAGTTACTGAGTTGCTTCAAAAGAAGTAATTCAGTAACTAACTCATTAAAATAAACATTTCCTTCTCTTTTAATGAGCTGTCTGCCAAAGATCTGGGGAGTATTTGTTGTGCAGTCTGTTTGATTTGTGAAGCTGGAAGTTGGTCTATGCTGTCTATCTGTGTAAATGCAAGACAGGACTCCCCAAGGTTTGGGATTGCCTGTGCTGTATGTGAGGCCAGAATCACTAAATTTACTAATGTTCAGGAAACAAACTGTCTAAAAGCAGGGATCTGTTTTTGTTATGTTAGACCCTAAGAAATAATTGTTGACAGTGCCAAGATCCTTCATTTATTGTCATTTTACAGTTCTGACCTATTTGCATGTATTGTATAATTGCTTATAATTGGGTAGAATCTATAGCAGTGAAACCCAGGCCTGGCTTTTAACTTTCTGAAGTGTTGTCCCTTCCCCACTCAGACCAAAAAGCAGCCATGGTATAACAGCACGCTGGCCTCGCGACGCAAGCGCCTCACAGCTCATTTTGAGGACCTAGAGCAGTGCTATTTTTCCACCAGGATGACTCGTGTCTCGGGTGAGTTCTTGTGTGGTGTTCCACCTCTGATGTCAGGTACCTCTTGCAGAAGAGTTTTGCTTTTGAGAAAGCAGTTTTCACTTCTCCCTTGCATGAGAATGTGGCTATACATATTTGTGTTTCTCCAATCATCTAGTTTTGCTATTCTTGACCAACCTTTGAAGGTGCTAAATTTGGAAAACTTAATCCTGTCACTTTGGAGGGGCATGTGTATTGCCTTGTAATCCCTTACTGTGAAGGGCAACATCCACAACAATTTCTTTGGTGCCTGTTCTGAAGATGAAAATGCCTGAAAGCAGTGGTTGAGTTGTCTTTCCACTAGATGTGGTATAAACCCAGTAGTTAAAAACATTGCTATTGAAATGCTGCAGAGGTAAAAAATAAATGTATACATTCTCCTGTATTTAGCATGCAAGAGGACATGTGGAGGTTATCCTTTGTTATCTAGATTGTGTCTTGGTTAACAAATGGTTTGGACTATAGAAGCTGAGTGTGCAGCAGTGCTGTTGTCCCATGGGGCACACCTTAGATTTAAGGCTTGTTTTGTAGAATTAGAAGCTGTTTTCAAAATTGCCTGGATTGCCTCATTCATAATTGAGTAACAGTGTGACAGCAGCTAGAATAATTGTTGCCTAGTGGATGCATGGGTCTTAATTACACACAAGAGTCTCCTAAGAAATGAGAGGGTCAAATAACTGTGTCTTGAGCGTGAGGAGGGTTGTTCTGTAGCCCCTGTGGAGGAGAAACCAGCTCGGCAAAAAAAGCTTCAGGCAATGGACTGTGTCAGGCAAGAGATTTGCAGCACCAAGCTTTGAGCTGCAGCCCGTATTGAGTGTGACAGACTGCGAGGAAAGCAGCCAGCCCTCAGGGGGTGGGAGACACCACTTAAGGATGTGAGGAAACCAGGCACAGGTTGCTGCAGCAAAGTATCTTTGCTTATAGCCTTGGAAGGCAAGGACCAACCGCCCAAGGCAGGATTGCTGGGGTAGAAACATCTGCTTTTTTCTTCACCATGAATTTCGTTTTAGTCTCTTTAAAATAAATAAATTAAAAGTAATTTTAAAGTTAATTAATAAGTGGCTCCAAATATAAAGGCTTGTAGCATGTCTTAGGAGAGCTCACTCTTAGAAGTATCTGCATCTTCTACCTACTTGAGAACATGGACTGGCTCAGTTCTCATTGTGCACAGCAAAATGATTTTAACAAGGAATGCAGCATGTTGGGAGGTTACTTCAATATCTGAAAGATTGGAGAAGCACATTGCATGTGTCCAGCCAGATCCCTGTGAAGTGCTAGCAGGTGCTTTGCAGAATGCCCTTTTTCACAGCTCACACTGAGATGTTTTCATGCGGAGCTGTCTTGGTGATGCATAACTGTGTTTATGTAAAAATAAAACTTACTAACCAAGGATAACAAATGGGGCTCTTCCCAGCATTCCCTTGTAGAAGGCATTCTTCTTCATAATTGGAACTATAAATATGAATGCAGTGAAATTGGTTTTTTTGTGTTTGTGTGTGTCAGTTGCATCAAGAGCAGAGGATTTGCAAGTGCAGGTTTTCCCCTAAATAAGGGATAACCTATGATACTTGATTAAGTTTTCCTCTCCTAAGTCATTCCTGCATTTTGACACATTTTAAAAGGGATTTAATGTGGATTTAAACCTTTTTGCAAGAAGTGCCTCTGACTGTTTGAGTAGGGAGTGGAGACATAACATTACTGTAATTATCAAATGGCCTTGCACTTGGATGGGGAAAATGTCTTGAGAAATAATATTCGGTTTTCCAGGCACACATAGAGAATAAATTACAGGAGGACTGTGTGCTTGATCTCTAAATGAGGGAAATAGAAGGGTAGCAGCTATTTGTCCCTATCACAGTGCTGATGGAGAAGGGAGTCTTTGAAAAACCCTGACTGATGTTTGTGTTGCTTCTCGAGCTGTTTCCTGTAGTGGTCAGGTGCTGATGATGTTAATTTAGAGCAGCACTTTGTTCATTTTGCACCTTTTCATCCCTCTAACATGGATAATGTATTTGCTAGTACCCCTAAGCATGCTAATTGCTAGCCTTCACTGTTCCTTTATACGATCAAACATTAAACAGTGCATATGAGGGGCACTTCAAAATGCCTTACAAGTATAGAGATAACAATTTCTGATGGCAAGGAATTACCAGAGTGCAGAAATTATTATTCTGTGTTTTTCCCATAAGAAATCACAGCTGGATTTTGCTTTTATAGATGAACCTCTCTTTTTTCACCCTGGTATTTCCAAGCCTTTCTAATAAATGGATCTTGTTGTTTCCTTTCTTGCTGCTGCTAAGGCTAGCTTAACTAGTGGGTGGAATTTCATCTCTGTTGTGTGTATGTGTGGTTTCTCTGCTGCTGCAGTGGAGCAGGAGACAAGGTGTGCAGTACCTGTAAACCAGCAGTGTTAGCTGCAGTTCCCTTAAAATGCACTGGTGAAAGAAAAAAAAAAGTGAGGGTGGAAGCATTAAAGAAAGGATTATGAGAATTGCTGCAATTTTGGGGGGGTCATTATGAAGCCTGAAGGCACTACCTAATGTTTGGCTGTGGATATGTGATCATATTGGAAATCCAGATTTACTTGTGAGGCATCCCTGTAAGTTAGGAATTTTCCCTTATTTCCAAAATACTAAAATTTAAAATGGTTTAAATAAAATTACATTCCTACCAAGAAAAGTTAGGACTTCTGAGAATTCAGTGAATGACTTTCAACTATCTACAGTGCAATTTACTTTTAACTTTTGTAGTAAACTGTTCCATTTCCCACAGAATATTTATCATCATTATTCAAGCTGGCTCAATTTCACCTTGTCTGTTGAAGGTCATAATTTTCAAAAACTTGTAGTACAGAGAGCCTTCTGGTTTCATGGTTGTCTTCCTTCTCCAACCCTGAAACGATTCTCCCTTAGCTCTGTTGCCTTTGGAATAACAAGAGAAGTATTTTTTACTAAAAGTATTTTGAATGTAATTGACACCAAATGTAGACATACTGTAACAGAACAGGAAGAGGGATATACTTTCACCTCTGTTGAAAACTAGATGTGTCCTTTGCAGTGCATTTTGATGTGCTTAAAAGTTTTGTGTTAATAATCTATATGGCCCATGGGCTCTGAATGTGAGTAAAATAAATGAGCTTACAAAACTGTATTTGACTTCTAGGCAGATTCTCAGCACAGTAGGTTCACCCAGCATTGCAGTGAGATTTTATTTGTGCTCTGAAAAGCTCATAATGACTTCAGAGAAGGCTAGAGATGAGAGAGAGCCTGGTTTTGACCAAGAGTCCTCCCCAAATAACAAGCGCCACACAGAGACATAGATCTTGATTTTTTTTGTTTGCTGTTGAGTTTATCTTCTTACTCTGTTTCTGCCCCCTCTGATGTTGCTTCCTCTTCCTAGATGACAGCAGAACCACCAGCCAGCTGGATGAGTTTCAGGAGTGTCTATCCAAGTTCACGCGCTACAACTCTGTCCGACCGCTGGCAACGCTGTCCTACGCCAGTGACCTCTACAATGGCTCCAGCATAGTGTCCAGGTAGGCACACTCTGGTGCTGACCATGTGGGTGTGGGCTGACTTAATAACCAAAATAAGCAAGTTCTTGTTGGTGTATATGCCAAAAATACATATTTCCCAAAAACAGTTTTGCCAATGTATGACTGCGTGTGATAATTTTGTGGCTATCATTGATCTGTGAAGGCACTCAGATACTTTAGTAGTACTTCTTATTCCTGTTGGTGTTGGTCAAGACCAAATCCAGAACCTTTGAGGTGCCAGTGTCAGCAGCTGTTTTACAAAGCCTGTTGTCTTTATGTTAGGTTAGTTGTGTTGTAAGTGATGCAGTTCTAGCATTTTAAAAACCAATCCTCTTGTTTGGTAGTCTTAAGAATCTGTGGTGGTTTTACATTTTGTTGGTAGGTCCAGTCACAATGGCAAATATTAAAAAGCTGAGTTGTTTTCAGCTGTGATTGCTTGAAGTCTTGGGCTTTGGAAGCTGTTTGTAGTGCTGAACACTAGTGAGGGGCTGGTTGTAAAGCCAATGCAACAATGCCAGCAGTTCCTCTGTGTCTCAGCTGTGCAGGGTGATCATGTCCTGTGTACTGCTGCTGAAGCTCATCTGAGCCTCCTGTGGACCAAATTTGACACATAGCTGGTGAAATGCTTTTGTCTCTCTTTTAACAGAATCAGTTTCTTCTAGTTCAGGTCCATGAATCAGCTCCCTTAGGGATCAGGCTATAATGGAGCACATGAAGAGGACGGGAATTGCTGTAGCACTAGCCTTAAACTGGTTTCTTCCCACTCAGGGGGTTTTGCTTATTTGTGGTAGTTTGTCTTTGGAGCTCCTTGGGGTGGAAAAAATGATGGAATATCTTAACTAGGAAATCTTCTCGGCATGGTGTATGTGCAGGACCTGTTTGAGCTTCTTGCAAGCACATTTCACTGATTTAAATGTTTGTGCACAGCAGTCTCTTGAGAGAAGTAGTATCATCTCTGTTTCATATATATATGGGGAGCAGGAAATCCAAAGAAACTGTATGTGAGGTCTTGGAAAAAACATTTTGTTGACAATATAGACAGATTAAACTTGGGTTTTCTGACTTTTCATCTAGTGCCTTACAAAGGGGCCACACGGAGAGTGACAGAAGAGCTGGAATATTTGGTGAGGGACCCCAAGAAATTTGCACTATTGAAGAAATTGGAGGCATTGTGTAGCACAGATTTTGTTTAAAGCAGCATTGATTCCTTA
Organism: Pyrgilauda ruficollis; assembly: GCF_017590135.1. Taxonomy (NCBI): domain Eukaryota; kingdom Metazoa; phylum Chordata; class Aves; order Passeriformes; family Passeridae; genus Pyrgilauda; species Pyrgilauda ruficollis. Next base: position 1,822,079 of record NW_024526266.1, on the reverse strand, counting down.
ACTACTGCAATATGTAGAAGGAATGTGTAATGTCCGGCTTAGCCAGAGGTCAGAGCACAGTAATCAGGAATCTGACGTATATTTAACCTGCACTGATTGGGTTCACACCAGCTGCAGTGAAATGCAGATGGGAATCTCACTGCAGTGTAGACAAACTTTCTCAGCTACTAGTTCAGCATGGATTGGATTTTGCTCCTTTGCCCTTTCTTCTCCTTGACATTCTGCAAGAGTAGCATTTTTGTGGTATTTGCTTAGAAAATGCTGGAAGGACAGTAAATCAACTCATGTTTGAAGGCATTCTAATTCTTGGGTGAAATATAAGTTTGAAAAGTATGTGTGTTACTATTATAATGAAGATACAGTGAAGCCTTCTTAAAGGCCAGTCCTAGAATTGATAATTAAATGCATTTTACTGAAAAATAACTTGGTTCCCAAGTCAGTGTTCTCCCCTGCTCATGCTTTTTATTTATCAAAGCATTTGAGAAATTTTTAGAGGTTCTAGCTTGTAGGCTAAGACAGTTCACATCTGAGCATGTCCTTAAGTGCTTTGGTAAAGTAGCTTTGAATGTGCTGCTGCCATTATTCTTGTTGGCTTCTGGCTATTCAAATAGTTCCTGTAAATCAGAATTTGTTAATCAAGATTTTACACTTAGTATGTGTTGGCCAACACAGTCTGGTGTTCACCTTTTATTTCATTTTAACTGATAGCCTGAAGTTGAGAGAGTCTGTGAAACTAAGTAAGAGCAGCTTTTACGTATTCACACATGAGCCAAATTAAGGTACTTAAAAAGTGAAATAATGCTTTTAAGGTGCTGTGAAAAGTTTTATTGTTTATTTGGTCCACTACAATGATCTTCAAAGGTTTTCCTGGGCATGTAGTACAAAACAGTGATGAAATGGCAGAAGGTTAAGTCTTGGTGTTTAGCTGTTGCTGTTGAGACAAATGGACTATAAGAGGTCGTCATAAAATTTTTAGGCAGTATATTAAAGGCATATTTTAAGTATACTTTGAAATACAAATAGAACTGACAGGAAGTTAAATTTCTTTGGGGTTTTGTTGTTTTTTTTATTTGTTTGGTTTTTTTTGTTTTGTTTTTTTGTTTTTTTTTTTTTAATACGTTGCTGTTACAGATGGATAGAATACAAGAGTGTTTGGTTTGATTGCTTTAACCCTACATGAAGTTCACAGATGACTCCAAAAGATCTGCTGGCTTAAACAGCTTTTTTTTTTTGCCTTTTTTTTTTTATAAGATGCCTTATTACCTTTAGGTTCACAAAGGAAAAAGATGATGAAGTTCACAGATGACTCCAAAAGATCTGCTGGCTTAAACAGCTTTTTTTTCTTTTTTTTATAAGATGCATTACCTTTAGGTTCATTTAGATTCACAAAGGAGAAAGATTTAAATAATCCTTATCTACAAAACATTAATGTTTAGAAGTGAAAGAAAATTGGGTCTATGCTAACAGGGTGGAAAGTGTAATTAAAGACTGTGTACAAATAGGTTGAAAAAACTGTGAAACTGGGCAGCAGCAATACCCTCCTGAGAGCCTTGTGGTAAGAATGTTTATGGATGTCTGGACTTAAATGTGGACTAATAAAATACTATAAACATATGTACGTTGTGTTACTAAAAAAACTGATTAAAGTTTAGGAACACTCCAGTTGCCTTTTAGAAAGAAGAGGCAAAGAAGGAAAATTTCAATCCTTTGTCCTTTTTCCCTTATTTTCTTCAAGAACACCAGATTATCAAGAAGAATGTTCAGGCAAACCACATTTGAGGCTTTGCTGTTGCAGGTTACTGAGTTTTGCTGTAACATCAAGGGGACTTCAGCACACTTGCAGTATGAAAGTGCAAGTATCTCAGGATGCTAAATGGCTTTTTAATACACTCACTTCTCTTAAGTACAAAGTATTTACAGTTTTCACAAGTATATTAAATTTTGTTAGAATTGGGCCAAGGAATAAATTTTCCATTTATTATTCCCCCAGACAGAGCAGTTGTCAGAGCTTAACTTTCCTTCTCTCTGCTGGCAGTGGCAATAAATGTAAAGTCTTTCTTTTAAAGATGAGTCTGTAAACTGCTGCGTTAGCATTACAATGATTTATGGAGAAAATTGCTTTACCACTGTCAGGGGCCTTCAGAGAATAATGTGGCAGTCTTTCATATTTGAGAAAAAGAACAGGAAAATCCAAGAAATGTACCACAAGATGGTGTCTCTCTGAAGCCTGGGTATCAGAAAGCTGGTTCTCCCTGCTCCATGATTCCCAGCTTTGGGAACATGAGGAGGCTCTAAGGTTTGGGGGCTTTGTGTGGGTTTCTGTCATTGGCTCAGACTTCAAATTCTTCTAGATTAGTTTACTCTTTCTCTGAAAGATCTTAGTGACATTTAAAAGGTTTTGGATAGGTGACACTAACTGTATCTAAAGGCTCAGTGATTTACAGAGAGGGAAATAAACAACTTGAGGTTTTGGATGGAGAAGCCTTGGTCAACTCACCTGTTGAATCATGATCCAGTGTTCAAAAACTGCATCTTACCTTTGGTGTCCATTATATTTTTTCCATTGCTTGCTTATTGCTCCATTGCTTCTAAGTAATGAATGAGATGTGAAGAGGTATCTCTTAGCATCCAAACAGTATGATTTTCTGTTTCAAGATGGCATTTTTGTTTGTGTTCACCCTTTCAGTAACATGACCTGAAATCCTTTCTTCAAAGGTGAGCATTAAAGAAAAAAATCCATTATGAGTGAGTTTTTAATGTATTCATTGATCTGTTTAATTTTTCTGTTGCCCTTTTTGCTTTGAGCTGCAATTATTTGTCCATATTAATTCTCAGATCCAGACTTTAACAAGATGCCTTTTAGTTCTGTATCCACCATAACAAGCCTTTTTTTTTTTTTTTTTTACTGCTTGGGCTGGCTAGGATTAGATGAGCCATTTTATTAAGTTTGTGGCCAGCAATGCTTCTTTATCTTGCAGGTAAAGATAAAGCCACTTCCATTTCATTCATTAACCTTTACAGGATTATGTTTGAGTGCAGTAGATGCTGCTCCTTGAGAAACGAGGAAGGCTGGATTTTACTTAAAGCCTGTTAAATAAACCATTTTTTAAATGGACTGGTATTTACAAGTGGCAGCTCAAAACTGTGGATGAATCTGTCTTATTTGAACTGTTCCCATAAGTGGAAGGGAGAGAGAAATGCTTGGATAAGGAGACTTAAATTGCAGAATTACCAAGGAAACTTGAAGAATAATTCCCTGAACCTACTTGAAGTTTGTGCTTCTCCTGTGGTTCTCTTACTTTCCTTCACCTGAAGTTCTGGGTTTTAGATCAGACATTGTCTGGGGCTGAAATGGGATTTTTGTTTAATTAGAGCTTAGTGAAATACAGAGCCTTTCCCTTACTTTCCCATCTTTCTCTGGAGTGCTGAACTGATATATTAGTACATGACTGTGATCTGGGTCCCTTGAGCAGAAGCTAAACGTGACTTGTACCCAGCAAAAGGGTTATGCAGGGGTCAGTTCTGATCTCTGAATTCAGAGTTTAGGGGCACTCCGCCTTGGAACGCAGCCCTCCAAGTCCCAGGACGGGCTGCTGCTACCAAGGACTGACACCAGAAAAGAGCTTATTTGCTCTTATCTCCAGTCTTGACCTGAAAAGTAAACCTTCTGATGACCACGGTGATGCTGCAGAGAGTTTTTCTTTCATCAACATAAGTGCTAAAACTTAACTTGAAATTGGGAGGTTAATGAATGGAAAGTGGCATGGCTGCCAGTGGGACCTAATTTTTTTCCTACTAATTTCAGATGATTTGGCAGTACGAAGATCTTTTTCTCATTAAGCTCTTAGTACTTGAAACCTGTCTTCATCTGCAGACAATTAGATGAGAATTTTTAGTTGAATTTCAACTTTATGAATTTTCATAAATGATCTGTTAAAAGTATTGAGCAATCTTTTGATTACTTTGGGAACTGGCTTTTAAACAAAATGTTTTAAATAGTGATTGTTCTTCAGGTTTTGTTTTTTTTTTTCTTTCAATATCTTCAAGTATCTATATGTAGTTCATGCAAGGAGTTTCCATGTCTCTTGCCATGGAGCAGTCACTGCCTGCAGCATGGGGTAATGCAGTTTCGAAGTAGGCTTCCCAAAGGGATGGTGTAAGCTCCATCCTCAGAGTTATCTAAGAACAGGCTGAAGAAAGCCCTGAGCAACCTGGTCTGATCAGAGCTGCCCCTGCTCTGACCAGGATATTGGACTAGAGACCTCAGAGTCTTGGGGACTGTACTGGGATAAAGGTACATGATCAGAGCATTAGAAATTTTACATTTTGCCCTCACTGTCCACTGAGCATCTTCCTCTGGCCTTAGGTTTTGAGAAGGAATTTAAGGAGGAACTTTCTATGTGGCTTTAACATGTATAGTGCAAAGGGCGTTTCACTTCCCACAAACCTTATGATTGCTGCTTGCAATTTCAACAGGATTGTATTTATTAGATTTAAGATTGCTTTTCCTTTGAAGGAAGTTTCATGAAAGTGCAGGAATCAAAATGGATGCTGTAGTGTCAGAAATGTACTTTGAGAAATCAATATTCAGGTAGGAGGGTGGTACTTATGCCTTTTTCAACCTAGAAATGAAACAACACATGCTTTCAATATAATATAGAAGATAATATAAAAATGGATCTTTATTTGAGTCCTCCAGGGGCAGTCATGGAGAATATCCACAAAAGCCTGTCCACACGAGGTGAATACAGTTTTTATAAGTTTAGCAATCTAGTGTAATTGACAAAAAGCAGTTAGGAGGACAAGTGATGCAATTCCCCCCCAGGTCAATCTCCTTCTCTGGATCACCCCGCTTTGGTACTAGCTGTACTTTATGAAAATGTACCTTGTTCTTCTCGGCCTTGGTAGCCAGGAAGAACCAAGATAGTGTAGGGGCCCTGGAATTTGTTCTGTCTTTCTGCCTATGGAAAGCACATGGAAAATGACTGGAAAACTAGCCACTATTACAGTCGTCTCCAGAGCTACAAATATATATGTGAAGAATACAGAGAAAAAAGCAAACAGAAAAAAGAATATAGAAGAAAAATCAAAAACCAAAATGGCATCATTACCACGTGGAAATTGCCTTGCATCATTGCATTCACCCCTCTTGATTGCTCAGGATGAAAATCTTTTCAGTGAGGCTGGAGGTGGCTGCCCTTCCGTTCCTGGTGATGTTAATGTGGTCATGGGTGTCATCAGGCAGCAGGGTATGTCTTGGCCTCAAGAACTGGACAGGCGAGCCACAAAAGCTGTGGTTCCAGCATCTTGCACACACAGTTCTCCTTCTGAAAGTGTTTGTAAAAGTCAAAGATGGATTTCATTTAATCCCCCCAATTTTATAGCTTTCATTAGGCATTGAGTGTTGATACAGTGAATTCTTGTTTCTGCGTAAAGACACTAACCTCTTATTAATAGAACATGCATTTTTGTATCATATTACAGTATTCTTTTAATTTTCTAGCCATATTTGTTGTAAATGCCTGCATTTTTTTAAGGGCTAATGATCTGAAAAGCATTAGCATGCCTTTGGTTTTTTTTTTATTTGTTCCTGGCCAACTAGAGACGTTAGCCTGTTAAATGGTGGGTAGTTGAGCAATATATAAGATAGGGTGTTAAAGCATGCAAAGATGTATGGTGTGGGCTTAAACGATTCTGAGAATAAACCTTACAAGCAGCTCAGTCTGGAGAAGAGGCTTGAGCTCATGATTAATATATCATCGTTTGCATTAATAAGTACAGTTTCTGAGGTATGTTTGGGATTTATGTGCTGCATAGATGTTTCATAGAATAAGGTAATAAATAACACAGAATAAGCTATGAAGTGATGTTTGTTTTCATGGGATTATGTACAAGTATGTGCATACATTTGTGCAAGTGAAGTCAGAACAACTTCTCTGTGAGACTGTGGAATTAAGGGTATACATAAATCATTCTTTAGAAAAAGTAAAGGATAGCGTTCAGAATACTGAAATAAGATTCAAAGTGCCATCAAAACAAATCTCATTAAACAGTTCTGTCAGCTGGATGAGAAATGGTTCAAATGATGCTTTAACCTTGTTCTGTCATTACCAAGCAGTAGGAACATTGCAGTTAATTGCTCAAGCCCATCCTCTGGCTCCTTGGGAAAGGCTTGTCTGTGGTGTATGGATTTGATATTAAGGAAGGCTGGTGCCCTGACTCATGGTGCCTTTTGGATTGAGCTGAGTTGTCTAAAGAGGTTACTGTCTCCAGCTGTCCCTCCTGATTCTCTGCAGGGCGTCTGGCAGAAGAACTGGTGGCAGTGTCAGGAAAATGCAGAGGCTGGAGTTACTGGAGTGCTAGGCTTGGGGTGGTGATTTGTCCTGTGAAATGGGACCTCTGGCAGTGTGGTCAGCTGGAGATAAACATCCTCAGCTGCTGCTGCCAAGTCATGGAGGAAGCATGAATTGGAGCCTACAGACAGAGTGCGCTGTTTAAAGTCCCAGTATTGATGGAGATTTCTCTTTCATACCTCATCAGCTCTGTCAACTGTTGCTGTGCTCAATTTTAAAGAAACAAAATCCTTGTTGTGTAATAACAAAAGGGTGGCTTGGAAACAAACTTTTGAATGGCTTCATATCTAGAAGGCACTTCAGTACTTGCCACAGCTGAGTTCCTTCCTCCTTAATGGTGTGATCCTGATAAGATAGTGCTGTTGTTCAGACTACCTTACAGGCTGTTGTGGAGCAGGGTTTCCTCTCTCAAACTTCAACTTGAGTAGAGGCTGCTATGTTCTCTTCCAGCTGAATGTGAAGAACTTCTTTCCTGTGCAGTGATGGTGCACTGGCACAGATTGCCCAGAGAGTGTGTGGAGTCTCCGTCACTGAGACATTCCAGAACCATCTGGATGCAAGCCTGTGCCGTGTGCTGTGGGATGATCCTGCTGGAGAAGGGAGGTGGGACCAGATGACCCACTGTGGTGGATTCCAGCCTTATCCATTCAGTGATTCTGTACTGGAAACACTTCCCAAACTTGAAGACAGATGAGAATGTTTGGATAGTTGTAACTTCTTCCACCTTAATGTTGAAAATGTCGACTCTGTGCTGTGGCTGCTGTCAGCTGTTCATAACCCACTGCGTATCTGCCCAGCTGGGTGAAATGGTACCTCCTGGGTTTCAAATATAGATACAGGTTACCCAAAATACTGCATCAGGCAGACTGATCATTTGGCTTGAATTTTGAATAGTGTCATAAGGAACACTCTGCATTTAACTGTTGGCATTTTTAGTTAATTTTTTCCTGCTCCAGGAAAATATTTTAAATGGTGTTTGTGGAAAAACTGAATCTAATCCTCATTAAGTTGCAGGGTAGTCGTTTGCAGCAGCTTTGGCTCATTGTACTTCTGTGGATCTGGCATAGAAACCCTGGGATTGTCGTCATCCTCTCTTCAACATGCAGAAGAGCATCGCCCAGCAGTAAAGTGGCTTTTTATCAATACGCTTTTTATTTGGTGGCTTGCAGAATTCAGCAGTTCCCTATAGGTTTTCTCATCATTAGTGCTAATTAAACCAAGTTCCCCTGAATACATATATGGAAAAAAACCTTATGCAGCAGAAGAGGCTGTCTCTAGCTATAATCTTATACCAAGACTGAGACTCTGCTATGGCTTTCTGGGATATTTTGGGTTGTATTTAGATGAGATTATGTTCATGGTAACTTCTTTGCAAAGTAGAGAGGAGCATGGTTCTGAAAACGGAGCTATTGCAAGGAGCCCAATTAATCTCACAGCATAGTATATGCTCTCATTGGGTTTGAAAAAAGAACGACTCTGTTTTATCTAGAGATGACAAAGCATAAAAGTAGCTCTGTTGGGTTTGATTTCTGAGCTGTGAGATGGATCTAAGCCTGCCAAATCTCCTCGATTCAGGTTTAATATTCTCCTTTAAACAAGCTCTTTATGGAACAGGAGTATTATGAAGTGGTCTCTGTTAGAACTGATGGCATTTCATTACACTTAAAAGGATTTTTATAAGCAAGAAGTGGGCCTGGAACTAGATCTAATGACATTACTTTGTCAATGTGGTACCTTTTTATGCCTTTCTTCAAACAGAGCAGAACAGCCCTCCAGGCTACTGTGCCTGTAAGAGAGATCCTGAAAGTATGACTGCAGCATGGCTGGTGCAATGATGTGTTTCCAAGGGAGCCCAGAGCTGAGGACTGTCCTTCCCTGTGCAGTGCAGGCTTTGCTGGGCTAATGCAACAGCCTTCCCAGCCTGTTTCCCAAATGGTGAGGGAAAGTTAATTAACAAACAGAGCTGACTTTTTAGTCTCTGTTTTTTGTGCTTCAAATAGAGGTTTGATTGGGGGTAACATTCTCATTGGATGTTTGGAGCCTGGAGGAGGAGAGGAGATGGGAAGGGTACCCTGGTATTGAATAACTGCTGGTGCCACTGGAGCTGGGATATTCCAAACAGCTCCAGAGAATGGCATCAGTCTGAAATAGCTTAGGATCCTCTGTCCCACAGCGTTTATTAGACACCCATTAGACTTGAATCTCATTTAATGAGAGTAGCTAAGATGACTTCACCTTGATCAGAGGACAAATCTGGCAAATTTCTGGTGATCTGGGGGTCACATCTAACCTAAATTAGGGATAAAAGTGTTTGCTCTCTGATAGAATGACTTTGAGTGATAATCTCATTTATACATTTAACTTAGCTATCCAAATAACAGTTTACAGAGAATCGAGGTTTAAGTGGTCTTTTCTGACTAGAGATAGCAACAGCCTGTCTGGGATCATGACATGCTTGCTCAGTTTATATTTTAGAAAACATTTGGCAGCCTGGGAGTTTGAATCAAGAAATATGTTCTGTGGTGGTCTGTCCTTGTTCCTATGGCACAGATTAAGGACTCAGAAGTAAAAGCAATGACCTTACTTAGGTGGTGGTGCTCTGGAGTAAGGAGTAACTAATGGAACTGCTGCTTTATTAGAGAGAAACACCTCAGTGATTTTTTCATTTCAGCCACTCACAGCTTGAGCAAAACAGGCTTTTGATACTGAAACTTCATACTTTGTCTCAGTAGCTTTTATGTGTGACAAAATGTAGGCTTTGAGCTGATAGAACACAAAATCTGAGTGCTTTACTGCAGCTTCCTATGCCTGAATATAGCTTTGTTTTTTTAAAAACTATGTCAGTATGCTAATGCATACTTAGTGACACTAATTACTTTACTGAATTACTTAAAATATCAGTCTGTTGTAAGCAGTCTCTCAGGTGTGTGATATTAATACCAATTTCTGTATTGGTCCCAGGTGCTTAACGGTCTACGCTGGTGCTGACAGTGTTGGTTTGTAACCTAAATTTCTAATCTTTGGCTTTGATGCCTCAAAATGAGCACTGGAAAGAGATAGCCAGGCTTGGGATTGTTAGGAGTGACAGGATACCCCTTGGAGGCCGTGCAGTGGAAGCACAGAGTAAGAAAGACCTTAAAGAAATACAAGTGAAGGACAAAAACTGCTGCTGGCATCTCTTCTTCTCACCAGTTAAGTCCCAACAATATATCCATGTTGTCATTAAATATGGAACTCCACAGCAAGATAGGAATTAATGTTAGAGATACAGAAATCTAAACAGCACTAGGCTGGGGAGAAACAGAATTGAAAGGCTTTGGTATATCTGCAGAGGAAAATACGTGTCTCTGTGTGTGTGTCTCTATATATATCTATATCGATATATACAGTTCCATGAGAGGGACTGAATCATCTATGTTGTATAAATGGCAGCTCCTACAGTCACGGATCTTGGTCACAAGTCAGGGCTGAGGCATTTTTGATTACAGTAGCAATTGTAGACTGTGTATGGGAAGGGGAGAGGAGCAGTTGTCTCAAGGTCTTTAGCTGTAACTGGTGGTGCAGTTAAAGGCAAATGCACTTGGATGCCTTTTCCCTGCCTTCTCCTGTTTTCAGATAGTGGGTACAGTGCATACCTGTTAATATCTGGTATGAACCAGCTGTACATGGATTACTGTTGTCAGGAGTTACTACCTGAAATGTGTGTGTGCTTCTTCAAAAGTGTAACTGGGAGGGAGGAATCCTTCATCTGTCCCAAATCAAATCTTCTGGTGAGTACCTCCTAGCTGTAGTATGACTTGTTGAACACCAGTCTTGCTGTTGCCTTGTTCATAACCCTTATGGGGAGGCAGCTGCTCCATTCCTTTAATCAATTTAGTTGCCCATCTGTATGCATTCCCTAACTCCAGCGCATCCTCCGGGGATGTGGAGAACAACTGCACACACCAGCAGGATGCAAATGTACTAAGGCTTTACACAATGGCAGAGCTGCTAAATACTCCTTCTTTACTCTTTCCCTGCTGCTCTATCCTCAACACCAAAGCAGGCTTCCAGGCATGTTTCAGAAGCAGTTTATTTCATAATTCTATTTGTTAGCTATGAGTGTTCTCCAAGGTCACAGGCTTTATCATTAAAATAAAGCAATTGATTTATAATCTCGCAGATTGGGAATTAAGATAAGCAGTGGAGAAACCAGAACCCTTGAGGATGTGCTTGCTTTCTAGCAGCTCTTAGTGATATTTCCATAAGATGTTGATTGTCAACTTCTTAGAAGAAAGAAAGCAGTGATTTGGGAATGAGATGTCTCTTATATTTTCCCTAGAACAAAACTGTCAGATCCTTTCAATCTGATTTCTGTAAGTAATTCTGTGGCATGTTTATAAAGCTCTTTCAAATACCCAGCAGTTCATATGTCCCCAAAAGATTCCTTATAGAAATTTGATTAGTCTTGTTTGGTCAGAAATGTGGAGTTTAAAAATAGGCTGAACAAAAAGGAGGAATTGATAACTGTTTTTAACAAGTACATCTTTGAGGAGCAAGGACCACTGCTGGTCCAAAAAATAATTTCACTGGAGGTTTTATTTCCTATTATTCCATTGCATGTTGTTATTGTGCTAATGAGGAATTCACTTGGACTGTGGAAATGCATCACCTGCAAAGCAGAATGTTGTCTTTCTGAGCTGGCTCTGTTGAGTCTTTTGACAAGACAAAACAAAACTTAAATTCTCTGGTGAATTTTCATATAGATAAGCTTGTGTATAAGCAAGTGCTTACAATGACACAAAGACTTCAAGCAGCAGGTGACAGGAGTACCCATGAGCCAGTTAAATGCAAACAAGGCTTGCATAATGCTAAGTGTATTTAAAAGACTTGCAAGAAAAAGCATAAAAATAATGGTTGCTGTGCAGGTAGGCTGTTTGTCCTAATGCTGATTAGTCCAGGTGTAAGCAGAGCTTTGCAAATACTAGGAACAGTTTTGTATGGCATATAATCCACTCAATTAGGTAGTTAGATTGTTCCTATTTTTATTTGTAAATCACTGGTGAAAAGCTGACTGGCAGAAAGTGAAAACACTGGCTGTTCCAGGACTGAGCACAGGTGATGGGACGCCAAGGTGCAGGTGTGTGTTGGTCTGTACTGGTAGTGGTTTATTTCTGCATTATTTTTCTCCCTGCAGTGTCTTTGATGCGGTTTGAAGGTCACAGGTCTGACAATTCCATTACTTAAGGCTTTTTATTTTTTTAATAATGTGTTAACTTTTATGGGCATCTTTAAATACTAATTTGTTTTGTCTACAGCATGTCTCTATTAAAAAAAAAAAAAAAAATTGAATTAATACTAGAGAAGCAAACCCAACCCAAATGAGAGAGGTTCTATTCTGCTCTAATAACTTGGCTTTTTACCAGACATTGTAATGCATTATTTTTCTTTCTTCAGCAGAAGGCTGAGAGTTTAAATTGAATCCAGGCAGATGAATCACTGCCATCAGCTTAGTTGTGCTTTACCTGAATCCACAGGGCAGAGAACAGGAGAGGAGACAGCAGTTCAATTAAGATTGTGGTACAAGTAAATCCGTTGTATTGTTATAGAGACTTTGATTATAAAGTTCTTCCACAGAATAGGGTGAGCTGACAAAACAAGACAGACCTGAATGGTGTTTTCATCCTGTGTGTATAAAAAGTGATTCAGATTAGTGTAGAGCTGGGGAGTGGGGAGTGCAGCCTGGATGTTTATGTGACTTCTTTCTCACTCCCATTTTATTTAAATAGATGCTGCATGCTTGTTTAATTCCCTAGCCATAAGCATGTTCCTCCCTGCGTTTTGGAGGCTCATGATTTTGCAGACTGCACCTGACTAGCTTCTCTAGCAACCATTAGTGAGTGGGGCCATCTCCTGCCACTCCTGGGAGAAGTTTGGGTGCCTGAGTTAAATGGCCAAGTTTCAAGCAGCTTCACTGAATTATTTTATAGCCACAGACTGTATATCAACAGTCTTTTCTCTCCATAGTTTAAAAATAACTTGATGATATCTCCTTTACAAGGACTTGAAAATTCTATTGGTGTTTAAATTTATCTTCTCTTGGAAACATTGCATTGCCTTTGACTTCTCAGCTCCGTTGAGGAGTGGAAATCTCTTGCTGTTACAACAATGGAGGCAGCCTGAAGGGCCCTTTCTCTTCTTGTAATTGGTTTAATGCTTTCTAATTGTAGAAAGGTACCTTAAATACCCCTGCTCTCAGGATTTTGAATGTGGAATTAGTGTAAACTCAGTTTTTCCTGCTGCCATTAAGAACTTCCTCTCTTGTTCATAAACACTCTGGATTCTTAAGGGGGGAAAAAAAACAAGTGATAGAGACAGCAGGGATTGAAATGAATTAGTGAGTGGAAGAACTCCAAAAGAGACCTCTCTAAACAGCAGATTGATTGCTTAGTCAGAAGACTTGGGGACAGATCATAGAAACCTTGTGAATGAGGGCAGACGCTGTCTCCATCCTTTCTGGGGAGGTGTTTCATTGAGGCTGATGCCCTCAGAGGAGACAGGTGTACGTGCACCTGCCCTGCCAGCAGTGCCATGGACTGCAGGAAGGCAGAAGCTCCTGGGAAGGAGGATTACTTCCCCAGCTGCTGGGTATCTGGCAGATTTCTCTCAAGCCCTTCCAAGCTGTGAAGGCAGGAATGACATTAGCTGTTTGTAACCTGCTGCCTGCCTTTCTCTTGGATGTATTTCACATACAACCTCAGGCTTTTCTCATTTGCAGCTTAACTTTGTTATAAGTTGACTGCTTTTACTTCCAGCTTCATTGATATTTATTACAAACTTGCCCTGCGAGTCAAGAAAGAAGGTGCCTCTGTTTGCACAAGCAACCCTAAATGGAAGTCACAGTTGTTTTTACAGTACTGATGGTCTGATTTCAACCCCCTGTGGTTACCTAGGGCATTTAGAAGGGTTTTTTTTTTTCCACAAATACTGCTCTGCTCTGCATTAGCACTTTAAAAGTTCTTGAAGCTGTTGTACACAGGAGGAATCAATGGACAGTCATGCCATGGAATGTTAAGCATGTTTCCAGGACAAGCTGTTGGCTTTGACCTTTGGGTACCGTGCAGTGTAGATGGTGTAGCTGAACTGAAAAACCTCCAGAGCACGTGAACAAATATCCTGACTGTGGGAGGGTGATTGTGCTGCCAAAGAAATGGAGATGTGTATGCTGGGGGGTGGATTGGAGACCAATGCTTAGAGCAAGAACTCCACACTGTTGGGGTGTGTGCAAGATCTGACCAGGATGTTCTGAACTGGGTATTTGCAAACTGCAAATTGTGATTTTCAACTCTGCCATACCAGGATGTTTAGGAGGTAAAATATCCTCCTGATAAGTATGTGGGGTATTTTTATAGAGTTCTCAACCTATGTTTTTGTTTCTCAGTATTGAGTTCGACCGAGACTGTGACTACTTTGCCATCGCTGGAGTGACAAAGAAGATTAAAGTCTATGAGTATGGTACAGTCATTCAGGATGCAGTGGATATTCACTACCCTGAGAATGAAATGACCTGTAATTCCAAAATCAGGTAGGCATTGATTTGTATTTGAACTCAGAGTGCCTTTTCCACTTGATTGTTTATGTGTAGCAATTGTTCTGCTTTCTTTGTGGGAATTGGAGAGGAAAGGAGGAATGCAGGCGCTGAGGGAGATCGGGTTGCACAGGCACCGTTACTTGTGTGTACTGGGTTCATCCAAGGTTGGATGAACAAAGCCCACATATCTGGAGGAGAAAAGGCAATAGGGAAGTAAACTGCTATTTTGTTTCTTGCAAATACTGTAGGATACCTGCTCAAAGTGGTGGATACATGCTCCAGGTAAAGTCATACCTTGTCCAAGGTAACCTCTGTACCCAGTTCTTCATAACAGTTATGATTCTTCATGCTCTTTCTCTTCATTGACCAGATCCTTTCTGCTCTTCTGAGAGCTTGCTAGTTCTCAGGAAATGTTCCTCACTGGCACCTTCTACCTAGGAATTTTTGTCTGCCTGAAGTACTGTTCTGCTGAGCCTCATAATATAAAGCTCCTGAGAAAGGACCTTGCTTGATTTTTTTGCTTGTGTGCTATCATTGCTGTGAACCCATTTTTTTATCCTTTTGACTGTATTAAACCAATGAAATATAGACCATCATGTTAGAACTTGAACTGAAATAACTTAAGAATTCTAATTCAAAAAATCTGTTAAAGCTCAGAAGTAAATAATACAGGCAGTCAAACCCATTCAGTATTATAATACAAGTCTCCAGCATCTCTGCTGAAATAATTTGTTTTTATTTGGTACTTTACATTTTAAAAGCAGTAAAGCACCCACGAAAGTACAAGCAATAAATTTATGTAACAGTCCGGCTTCCATGAAAACAAAATGTTGTGCAACAAAATTAGGAATGTTTGTGAGCCTATTTTAGAGTGTAAAAGTCACGCTTTGTTTTGTAGCTGACACATTTCTAAAGATAGATCAGTCATTCCTGTTCCTTGTGCTCATTATTCCCAGGAATTACATAACATTATTTTATGAAGGGAAAGATGTAAATGCAGCTGACCCTGGGACTAGATTTCACAGTGGGTAAAAGCAGCCTGGGAGTGATTTGTATCAATATGCTGTACTGATTATGGAGCTTGTGTTTGGCTGGGCTGGTGGAATGTTCTGCATTTTTACCTGAGTCATAGCTGAGTTTGCACCATTTAACTTCATTTTTGAGGAGAGATGAACAGAATAATAGGAGAACCATCTTGCACTCTATTAATACCTTTTGCCTTAATTAGAAGGGAAAAAGCAACGTGTGTTTGGTATTTGTAGGATAACTTGAAACAAATTCCAAACTTGCAGTTTCAGTTTTGACAGGGGAGCTACTCTGACGCTCCTGCCAGTCATTAGTAGAGTTGTTAATTCTCCCTTCTCCAAGAGCTGCCAGTGAGGAGAGTCACATTAGTGCCTTCAGTGGTGTTACTCACATTGTCTTTGTGCTCCAGCCAAGATGCTGCTTGCTTTCAAGATTTTTCTCATTCTCAAATTTCATGCATGTATATATGACAATGCTAAATGCACTGTCCTCCGACCCTCTTCCTCAGCAGAGGAGGATTGGGTCCTCTCTCATTCTCTTGCCCTAGTTTCTCTCATTCCTTTGAAGAAATAAATGGTGGGGTTTTTCCCCCCCCATCAGCCTCCTCCAATTATATCAGGCTTCCTTTGGCATGTAGGTGCTTTTGGCTTTGACAAATAAAGTTGGTCTGTCAGTCAAATGCATCCTTGCTATATCCATTAGCTGTGCTGCCAGTCACCGGTGCCGGGGCTCACTGCTGCAGCGTTGAGCAGCATAATTGCTTGCTTTTCTGAAGTGGCATAGCTTGAGGGAGAAGTTAGAGATGAAGGCTGCAATTTCATTATGGAATATTGCAGTGTGCTAAAAATGTGCTCATATTGTAATAGAAAAATCTAAATAAGTGGAGGCTGCTCTTTGTAAAAAGCCCCCGTTTAAAGCCGTTGATCTTAATTTGGGTGAAAGTGCAGCTTCTCCAGGAGACTTTACTCCACCCGTGAGTGTCCCTTCTGATATCGAAGACCAACATATTTCTGCTCTAGCAAATGGGTGGTATTTCTCTTCCCGACAGAGATGCAGGGGTCTGTGTGCAGATGGGATTTGGTGACATGTCTCTGCTGGTTAAATTGATCCTGGTTAACCTTGTTCAGAGCAATGATGCCGGAACATAAATCATTAGTGATGATGTTGGTGACTCAGCTTTCAGAGGAGCAGAGGCTCTGATGGGCTTTTATAAAAGCAGACAGGTGACAGCATTGTGAGGACTTGTGTCTGGCCAAGAGCAAGTCTGGCCCAGAGCAGCTGCGGGAAGGGAAGCCCGTGCCTGGGCCGGGGCTGGCGCCAGCCCAGCCCTGCTCTGCCGTGTGCCAGCTGGGTGCCTGCTGAAAGCTTGAGCTTCATGCCAGCAGTAATTGATTGTAGGCTTTCCTGGAGCAGAGCCCTGGTACCAGCTGTAGCTGAGTCTCTTCCTCTTTTCCAACCCCCTTTTTTACACCCACCTGCTTCTTAAATACATTCTTTTTTCATCATCTGCTAAGCCTTCTTATCCCTATTTTTAAGAACGGGGAGGAAGTCGGTGTGTCGGGTTTCTGGTAAATGTGCATCGCGTCCCCTGGGAACAACAGTGGCATAAGCTTCCAGGAAAAACACAAGATGACACATAAATCCTCATAAAAATCTCATTTACAGATTCATAGCTTCAGTACAAGAAACAAATCCTGGCATTGTGTAGTAGCTATAAACAGCACCCTGTGAGCTAATTATGACTTGCTGTGTCCCTAGCTATGGCAGGCACTAATCTGCAGCTCCCCCCGTGTAGGAGATGGGAAAGGACGAAGAGGAATGGCTAGCAGCAAGCCACAGCTCTGCTCTGATTTATTCAAGAGGCAGATTTGTTGTTTTGCCACAGGTCACAGGGGGAGAAAAATAAGGAGATCTAGCATTCAGGTAAAAAATTGGCTTTAGGCCTCGTTAATCTACAGCAGGTGATGTGTGAGTGTGGTTAGGTAAACATGCTTTTGAAATCCATGTTTAGTATTCTGCATGCTCACCACCGTGTGTTTGCAGCATCTGTACTTCAGTGATAGATGTTACCACAAACCTCCAAAATCAGCTGCATCTGTGTAGTCAATTGCAGTAAAAGCAAAGCATCAGTATTCTTTCTTTTTTAGGAGGCTGCTAATATTTTACAGTTTTCATTTTTTGGAGTCAATAAATCAAATATGTGATTGCTGTATCCTAATAGTGCTTCATGGGTGTATTGCTGTCAGCTTTGAAAATGGCAGCCACTTCTTGCTATTAAGTTTAAATTAAGCAAAAACTTGTCTTATGGTGGTTTTGATTGTAGACTCTGCAATTTGGAATGGTATGAGCCGGTTGTGTTGGGTGCCTGTATTTCCAATGCAGAGGATGTTTGACACTAAACAGGTTATAAGAAAATATGCCTTCAACTTGCATTAATTCAAGTTTTTGGAATCACTGATTCACTTTGCAAGAAGATGAAATTTTTCTCCAGAAGTATTTGTCTTTAACTGTACTAGAGGTTTTCTTTGAATTGATTAGGAAAAAAGGGGTTTATTTTAAAACATTCATCACAGTAATGTAGTTCCATATGTCTCTGAAGTATTTGTTTCGTGTTGTTATTCATGTGGATGTTCTTTGCAGTAGTAGATCTTGCTCTTAAAAACATTTCAGTCCTAAAACTACCAGTCATAAGTTGGCTCATGGTGGCAGACTGGGTCTGAAGCACTTGGTGCTCAGAAGCAGATCAGACCACAGGAGTTTGTGTCTTATTAAAACTTTAACTCTCCCTGCCAGAGGAGTGGTTGACACTGGGTAGCTTGAGCCTGGATTTGAGACATATCAGCCACTGTCTCATGAAAGAAAGATCAGCATAACTGACAACACTAACGGCCCACTTGTGTGTGTGGATAAAATGAAGGATGCACATGAATCTTTACAGGGTCAGGGTTTCTGTGTGGCTGGATCAGATGCTGAGGTTAGGAGGGTTTTTCTGAGATTGGTGATTAGCTTTCAACTACAGTTTCTCCAGCTTAATCCCCTAGGAAGGAAAGCTATCACGACTTCTGATGAGATAAATCTCTGGGGTGTAACTATCACTCTCTCTCTGGATTAAAGAACAAAGCAAAAACTGGGAAAAAAATACAGCTACTATACTTAAAATAAAAGATGGCATCACATAATGCCTTTTAGTCCAGTGAATTATACAATTTCTCAGCCCTAGATAGTTATTTTTATATCATACCTCAGAGCCTTCACACTTGAATTTCTCCTGGATGTGGCTGCAGCCCATCTAAAGGTTGTCTACAAAAGGTTATTTTTATGAATTTTTAGGGGTTTGATAGTTAATCTGAGGACTATGGAAGCTGCATTTTTGGTTCATGTCACCTTTGACTTTCCTTTGCCCTTCTCCAGCTTGCTCCCCCATGCCTTTTTTGAGTTTGTTACTCAATTCATTGCCCATGATAGCATCTCAAGGGAACCCAAAAAAAATATGTCTTTAAAGCTTCCACAAAATTGCCTGTGTTGGGCATGGAAGAAAGATCCATGCTTCCCTTAAGGGGAATGTGGCAGTGAGTTCTCAGCCCTCTGCAGGTCCTAGGAAAGCCATATGGAAGAGAAACATCCCAGATCCAGGACAGCCTTCTTCCTGGTATGGATTGTCACAGATGCCAGAGGATACAACCAAAGGACTTTTACAGAGTGACTTTTTACAGGTGCAGAGTGATAGGACAAGGGGGAATGGTTTTAAGCTGAAAGAGGAGAGATTTAGGTTACCTGTTAGGAAGCTGTCTGCTCAGAGGATGGTACAACTCAGGTTGTCAGAGAAGCTGTGGCTGCCCCATCCCTGGAAGTGTCCAAAGCCAGGTTGGACAGGGCTTGGAGCAACCTGGGATGGTGAAAGGAGTCCCTGTCCATGGCAGGGGAATGGAATGAGGGGATATTTATGGTTTCTTCTACCCCAAACCATTGTGATTTCTATGAAATGACAGGCCTTGCTGAAAAACTATCTGCAAAGGGAGCTCCCCTCCACCTGATCGAACTCTAAATTGCACTCTACAAAGGAGAATTTAAGTTAGGAAGAAGCTCAGGTATTGCAATGTTAAAGGAAAAGCTCTAGTTTCAGACTTTGTAAAGAGAGTTGGGTGGGGATGAGGGCAGAATTAAGGCAGAGAGCTGGAACAGAGTTGATTTTGTCTTACTATGATCTTTTAATCATATTACTTAAAAATGAAAGATTTATGGTGTGTGTGACTTAAAGGTGTTAATTGAACCACTTAGTGGCTGCAAATCCCTAACCATTTTTCACCTGTCAGTTCCTGTTTTCCCCTCTAAGTCTATCTATAAATGCTTTCCAAAGGAATGTTAACCCCTTGTTTAACACCATCAGGCTGCAGTGGGATCTTTGCTGTGCCAGATCTAATGAACATGGTTTTTGGCACAAAAACCATGCTGTTCTCCATCTGTACCATCAGTGAAGTATTTTAAATCTATCACATCTCGAACAGAACTGTTAAACTCTTGTCTTTTACATCTTTCTACCTATTCAGTAATTCTTAATTATCATTGTCTGGGGTGATTTCTTTTTTGATAAGATGAGGTTATGTGATTATCCTCTTCATACTTCAGCTGGAACATTCATCCTCTAACCACCCATAAGTGTCACCAATAGATCAGCGTTCCTCTAGGACCTTTTCACTTGCTGATGTCTGATGTCCTCTGCAAGCCATCCAGATAGGAGACTGCCTTCTAAGATATGGCTCTGGGTTCTATTCTTTCTGCTTGTACATGATGACTTCACTTACAGATTATTTCCTTTTTTCCTTAAGCTCCTTGAAGCCCTGACTTGAGAGGAGATAATCTGGTTGGGAGGACAGGTTTGGGCTGATAAAGGTCTCCTGTGGTGTGGTATCTACCTCCCTGCCATTGGCTGGAGACTGCTCCCAGCCCACAGCTCAGTGTGGTGGAGCTCTAGGCCTCTGATCTGCTTTTGCTTCCATCAGGGACTGCTCCACCTGGAAACATGGCTCCAGATGTCAGATGTGGTTATCTCTGGGCTGCTGCAACCTTCACCTCATGGTCCTGGTGGGCAGCGCCTGCCAACTCCATTTGGAACTTAGAGAGTCACTTAAGCCTCTCGAAATAAGGCTTCTAGTAAATGATAGGCTGTCAAGACCTGCTTTTCTGTGTGGGTACCTAATGGAAGTAGAGTTGAAGTAACAATGGCTCCTTGATGGTGTGTTTGTGGACAGCTCTCATGCCTACAACATTTTCTCATTAATGACATATCATGGAAGAGGTGAAGCCAGGGAAATCATTGTGTGGGCTGTACCACTGCAACCATCATCTTAGCAGCTGGTGGTTAAAAATGGTGACTTATATTGGGTAAATAAAATTAAGTTTCTGAATATAAGGTTTTAAAACCAAGGAATGCTGTTAAGTTTCATCGTAGTCAGGAGCAGAATGCCAGTGCTGCTTACTGTTACTTAACTAATGGAAAAATAAATGTTTAACTACCATGAGAAAGGAAAAGGATTTTTCCTCTTCTGGGTGTAAATTATTAAGGAAAACAGGATGCAAGTGTATAGTGGAACCAAGAATTTAGCAAGGTATAATACTCCTAAATCAGTATCCGTGTATCTACATCATATTTCCATGTGTAGCTGCCCTGATCAAAGCAGTACTAAGAAGTTACAGAATTGTGGACTTCTGGTTTGTATTGTTGGTTAAAACTTGGCCCCAAGGCTACTGTGATCTAGTTATCAGTGTCAGAGCTGCTCGAGGACCTGCATGAATGGGATCTGTCAGTTCAGCTTCTGCTGTGTACATCGCAGTTGATACCTACTGGCATGCTTCTCTGCCAGATGGTCCAAAAATTGGTGAACAAGTATTACAAATTTTCTTACCTCTGTCACATTTTTTGGGAGTCAGAGTAGAGCATTGTGCCAGAATGCTACGAGTGCGACTTGGCAGTGTTGCTGCTCTTGTTTTCTCTGCTGATCCTTAGAGTTTGCCAGTGGAATCATCATTTAGTTTTGCACAGCCCCCCAATTCAGCTTGAAATAAAAATCTGTGTGATATATTTTCCAGTTCTTGATCAAAAACATTTCCTAAAATATTCATAGCAAATGAACTGCTGTTTCGTCCTGGATATGAAGCCATTTTTAGCATTTATGGAAAGCTGGAAGTAGTTTCTCAGAAGTCAAACTTTCATGTGCACATAGGTACATATATAGAACATCAGATGTGTGCTGCAGGACAGGTTGATTTACTGTCCATGCATCTATGCATTTTACATATAAAGCTAGTCTTAGGTAAGTAGTTATCTTTATGGTATAATAATAATTTGTTTATGGTAATAACAGTAGTGCCTTGCTGAGGGGTAAAGGGGTCAAACCTTAAGTTCTCTGAGAATTTGTGTGGTGTTCAAATAGCAAAAAAAATCAGTGTTTTAAATAATTGCATTTTGAAAAAACTCTAGACCCTAGCACCTCATATCGAGGGGCAAATGTCTCTTCAGCAAATAAAGTTTTGATTTTAGTTTGTGGAATAATGTTTGTTCTATTTCTGATTGGTTTTGTATTTTTCCCAGAAGTTGCAGGTTTCAATGGGGTGGTTTGATCAAGATGCTGTGTGCTTTGCAAAGATACTCATTGCCTAATGTATTGCAGGAGTGATTTTTGTGTTGTACATTGATTTACTGTAAGACTGACCAGGGCTTGCTCTTTTTAAGCTGTATCAGCTGGAGTAGTTACCACAAGAACCTGCTAGCCAGCAGTGACTATGAAGGCACCGTCATCCTTTGGGATGGATTCACGGGACAGAGATCCAAGGTCTACCAGGTAACACACAACCAGCAAGGAACATTCCCTGCTGCATGCACTGTGCTGGGAGAGCAGCACTGAGTCTGAGGTTCTGCTTCTAGTCCATCAAAAGGCTTTTCTGTTCCACAGGGTGAAATGGATATTCCTCCTCTTTGGTAAATGCATCTCATCTACACAGCTTTATCGAGCCGTAGTGCTCCAAGGGAGGCAGCTCTGTCTTCCTGTCACAGTTGTGAGGCAGTTGATGTTTTCTTGCTGCTGCTTTTGGGCAGGGAATCTGCACAGGGAGAAATCAGTTCTGGAAGCTGTCTCACCTTTCTTTAGAAGCCTCTGTCTCTCCATACCTGTTCCACTTCAGTCTTTGTCAAAAGCCTTTTGTAAAACTCTGGTGATTGCCAGTGCAGGTGCTGAAATAGCAGAAGTGCAAAATGCAGCCTTGAGCGGTGAGGCTGGCAGAAGGGAGCACAAGGCAGTTCCTTCCCCACACAGCCCTCAGCTCCACAGTGAGACCTGCATCAGGAGAAGTTTCTGGCATTTTGTTTCTTTGTGAAACTCAAACATTGTGTTTCTATCTAATGGCTTCTGAGGAGCTCGTGCTCAGAACAAGGAGGTTGGAACAGGGCTGTTGTGTTTGGGAAGAGGCTGGAAGTGCTGCAGGCTGCTGTGTAGGTAGCATAGTCCTTTGAAACTGGTCAGTGATAATGAATGAACTACAGACTCCTTGACAGTTCAACATAAGTGTTAGTTCCTCTTTAGGCCACTGTTTACCTTCTCATTGATTTTTAGTCATTTTGTAATGCTTGTTTTCACTAATCCTTTGCATATCTCAATTAAAGAGAAATTATACTGGACAGAATAAATCTAGTCTGTTTTCCCCTCAGATACATTTTGCAATTCTTTATGAGGCTGAATAATGAACCTAGAGACGACCAGCTGTTGCTTATATTAAAACAAACTCATTTTACTTCCTATCAGATTACTTGAATTTTTTATTTGGATTTGCATAGAGGCATTGACATCTGCTTTGCATGTACTGAAACCCTTTAGTGACTTCATCCTTGTGAGCTTTTTGTCTTGTAAGCCTGTGTGAAGGCTTTACACAAAGGGTTTGACTGAATTTCAGATTTTATTCAATGTGATGTTCTGCTTTCATGTGGGATGGATAGCATAGCAATTACAGCTCTTCTGTGTTTTGAGGAATAATGTGCAGTATTTTAATAATATTTATTTGAGTGGTAAAACAGAGGATTAGACACCAGGAGATTTACTTAATAGCTCAGCAGGAAGATGAGGATTTTCTGGACTTTCAGAGAGGAGGTGGTTGAAATGGGCATCTTGTCAGTATGGGGAGATACTTAAAAGTTGCTTATTAATATTGAAAGGTACAGCTATGATCTAGGATATGCAGCAGCTCATGGTGGAACCACAGACAGTCAAACAATGCTGCAAAACCAGGTTTTTAATGTGTATATCTTGAATTTTTTTTTTCTTTCCAAGTGAAAATATCATCAGTTTTAATTTTTAAAAAAGCCATTCTAGTGTTTTCTGCTTTCCTGGCATGCCTAGCATATGGATAGGACTGGTCTGATTTGGAGAAAAGATTTTTTCTGAAAAACTGCTAAGCATAGTAAGCTTCTCTCTCCAGGTCCCTGCTGACAATTATACTAAACATGTGTTTTCCTTTACTGTTTTATCATATTACAGCTCACTGCCTTGCAATATTGTTCTTGTTTGTCTCAACAGGAGCATGAGAAAAGGTGCTGGAGTGTTGACTTTAACTTAATGGACCCTAAGCTATTGGCTTCAGGCTCTGATGATGCCAAAGGTACTATTTTATTTCAGACTCTGTGTAGAACACATGGGCTCTGTGTATTCCATTGGAAGAGCAAAAATGTGCTGTTTCAAGTAGCTGATTCCTCAGCTGCCTTGTATTGTAATTGCTGTGGTAATGTGGCAAGATATTACTGAACCGTTTGGATCTTAGAGAAGGAGAGGCTTTGTTTGGATGAACATCTCTTGCTTCACATTTTTTTGTGTAATGTACTCTCAGCTAACATTCTCCTGAACTCCAAACAAACCAAAATGTGTTTTAACATTAGTTAAACTTGTTGAGTTAAAGCCTCGGGGCCTTTCAAAAGAACAGCATGTATTTATATTTCAAAAACGAGGCTGTCAGTAAAACAGCAGCAGTTAAAAAATGCCTGCTGCTCTTTTACCTGTAGCTCTGCATGTTAAAAACTGTGTTTCTTGGAGCTTTAAGGAGCTGGATGGTGGATTGAGTAGGAGTGCTGGGAATAGCTCTCAGCCTTCTACACTCCTGGGTCCATTTGAAAAAGCACTTTTGGAGAATCCTTAGGCCAAGCCCTTTACCACATGGTGGTAAAAAAATGTTCCTCTTCTATACAGGAAGCTCCTAAAGAAGAGGATGGCCCTGAGGGAGGTGTAGTATTCTTCATCCCTAATGAATGAGAGTTTTATCTGTAATATGTTTACAGTATCAAATCAGAGTTATTTAAACAACAAGAGCTTAAAAGTTCCTTCCCTAAGCAGTGGGGATCACTTCTCCCAGATGGGCTGAAAGAGCTCTGGACAGAGCTCTTCATGATTTGCTTTGAAATGATAAACTAATTTTTCATAAGTGCTGAACTTTGTAAGCTGTTCTCCCCTTCCAAAAAGCTTTAAAATGCTGTTCAAAAAGAAATTAATGTTCCTCAATTATATTTGACAATAATGGAATCATAGAATGGTTTGGGTTGGAAGGGACCTTAAAGCTCTTTTTTTTTCCAGCCCCTGCCATGGCAGGGACACCTTCCACTAGCCCAGGTTGCTCCAAGCCCTGTCCAGCCTGGCCTTGGACACTTCCAGGGATCCAGGGGCAGCCACAGCTTCTCTGGCACCCTGTGCCAGGGCCTGCCCACCCTCCCAGCAAAGAATTACTTCCCAATAGCCCATCTCACCCTGCCTTCTGGCAGTATGAAGCCCCTCCCCTTGTCCTGTCACTACAGTAATTCCATTTACAAAATTTTAATGATTATTTTTTATTTAAGGTGAGTTTAAAATGTTTTTAGTACACTTCCCCTTCCGTTTCTGGTGGAAGACAGGTGTGTTTTCTGTGTGCTTAAATGCAGCAGGATTGAATATTCACCTTGTAAGTTAACAGCCTCTTCATCAGTGCTCCCCACTCTTGCCATGCATATAAAAAGCTAATCTGCCACGTAGATCTGCATTTATTAGCATGTTAACAAGGTGTCCAGTTTTGCAAAGCCCAGCTGCAAGCAGAGCTTCTGTCTTCAGTTTGACTGTTCACTTCTTCAGTAATTGTCCCTAGAAGTGTACTGTTTACTTAGAAATTATTGTAATAAAGCCTGCAGAACCACATAACCTGCATTTCAATTCCCAAAGGTCTTTTGAAGGTATATTGGGGTTTTGGTGGATAAAACTGGTCTGGAACATTTTATCCTTTATTTTTACCATGACTTGCCTGTGATTTACATATTTAAAGAGCCTTTCAGAGACAAAAGGAGTCTCAGCACAGATTTTAGAAGTTTTCGATGTACAGAGCAATAGCAGCAAAATGTCCACTTTAATGTTATAGTGTCCATCTTCCTTTTGGGTGATCACACTGAAAGAATTAAATGTGAGGGAACGATAACGTCCTTGGGCCCCAGGTTCTTGTATTGTCCATCTTGTGAGATGAAAATAATCCAGAATATGCTTATTTGTGGAAGATCTTCCTACTTTCACAGCAGATAATGACAGCATAAAAGCATTATTGTACTTAAAATAACTAGTGTGTGTACAAACCCTTCACTTTCATCTACAGTTGTTATGCACTCTCTTTTTCAAGGGGCAAAGGTACTTGTGTATGTCTATAGGGACCCAAAGGTATGCTCTAACTAGACAGCAGTGAGCAAAATTGGTGTTTACTTGTTCTACAAGGAGCTTGGGGAGTAGGCACAGCCTTAATTTAAATTCTTTTATGCAGATAATAATGGCAGGAGCTGTGACACTCATGTGAGTAGGAAAGAGTGAATTTCTGCTCTTGGAGAAGAAAAGATGAATTTTGTGAAGGCAAAATGATGCCATCAAAGTACCAGGACAGGGCTAGAGTTAATACACTTAGCTGATGACTTTCAGCTGTCTGTTCTGTATTGGGGGTGGAGTTTTATGGCCATGGTCAAGTTAGCAGATGAGGGACAGTGAAATATTTGGTGATGCTCTGTGGGTAAATTTGTCTTCACTGGGATAGATGCTTTTTTTCTGGGGTGATCAAATGTTTCTCTGGTCTGACTTAGTTTCAGACAGCTTCAAAAACAGAAGAAGATAGAAGAAGCACTGATAAATTCAAATTAAAAGAGTCCTGGTTTTACAGCTGTAGTTCCTTCATTTTTCCTGGCTCAAAATTGAGAGGTAGGATAGAACAGGAGCACCTGAGAGCTCTGAGTTTGTAGCAATAGTTACTTTTCATTGTCTCATGGCAAGGAGGAATGCAGGCCTGTGTCTCATTACATCTAAGGAAAGTAATTTCCATGCTGCCTCAATAAATTAGACCCTAGTACTAGTCCTGCAGCTATTTTTTTTATAGTGCACTTAATTCAGCAAGGCAACAAAGATGTGCAGATATGGCTTCATTAAATAAAAAAAGCTTTCTACAGAGGGGAAATGGCCTGAGAACTGCAGCTCAGTCTGCTCCACCAACTTCCACAGGTTTGTTTGGGACTTCATTTTCATTGATAGATTTCATTCCTTTAGCTTCTGTTGACTTGAGGTGTAAGTATTTATTGCTCTCAAAATATCTAGTTGAACCTTCAGTTTGGTCATTTTTCTGGCTAAAAATTCAGTAATTTTCTGGAGATTTGTGGGGTTGTTGGATTGATTTAGTGAAGTGCCTTGAAGAAGTCAAGATAATGTTGATATTTATGATATTGACAATAAAGTCTGTGCCTTATGCAAAGAGTGCCCTGCAGTCACTGCCTACTGACAGTCATCAGTTTACACCACCTTCCTGACCCCTGCACAAGGCAGTGGATCCAAAATTTTGCCTAGCAGGACAATTCAGCAGCTTTCTCCTTTCCTAGGGATTCTACTAATCCCTGCAAATGAATTTTCTGGTAGCAAGATCCTATTCCTGGCTTAGAGCTTTTCCAGAGTAGCAGCAGATGAGCAGATAATAATTCACAAGCGACAGGCTGGACGAAACATCCTTACTCTGCGTACCAACTGTGAACAACAACCTTCAGCTATTGTAGTACAGGCTTCTGCCTCTTTTACTCAGTGTTTAGGCACAAAACTGATGCATGGAAAATTAACTGATGAACTTAGACATTTGGTGTAAAGCTCCAACTAAAAAAAAATCTTGAAAAGGCTGAAACATTTTAAAGTGAAAAAACTGTTCTGGAGGTATCTTTTTAATACTCTAGTGAGGGGGTAGGTATTTGGCCACATAAAGATGTCTCTCAGCAGCTGCAAAATGAGAGAAAATATGCTTTGAGAACATGTGTTTCAGAAACAGTCAATCTCAGATGGTTGCTTGTCTCATCAACACAATTCTGGATGTTACCAAGACATCTGTGTTGGATAATTACTGCCTCGACCTCAGCAAAACCGATGAAAGCTACAGAAAATAAACTCTACCCTTATGAATTATGCTTTATTAACCTGTCAGTTCTTTTTAAAAAATAATGGGCAGTTCTAGGTAAAACTTGACATGTTTCATTATGTGTTGTTATGTGTCCCATCTATCCTTTTTATGGCACTGACTAAGATATAATTGGAGCCCGACATATCTCACAGCAGTTAGATCACAGAAATTGCAGGCTCTAATCTGTGCCTGTCAGTTGTAACGAATATTATGATGACTTTGAGCACATGGATTGTCTTTTCACCAGATTAAATGGCTCAGCTTATGACCTGCAAGCTTGAATGAAAAAAGGAGCCAAGCTGAAACAGAGCCCTCAATTAGCTTTTGATACTGAGCTGGGACCAGATGGCCATTTGTTTGGTTGGGGGGGTCAAGGAGAGACTTGGCTGCTTTGGATGCAGCTTTAAGTACCTGAGTGGAAAGCTTCAAAGAAAACCTGTGTTGTTTTAATACTAAATTTTGGCAGAGTATTGCTCTGAACTTGAGATTGTGTACCCACCCCACACTCCTCAAGTTGAAGTGGTGTTGTCTACTGGCACTGTTCTCTCATAAATGTTTTATTTGCTTCTTATGTCATCCATAAACTTGATGGCCTTTACTGCCACCAGAACTTAGATTACTCATCTCTTGGTGTCTGTTCATTTAAGCAAAATATAAATATTTTTTTGCTCTCCAAAATTCTTCCCTGTTCCTCTCTGTCCCCAAGTGCAGAACATGGTGGAGAAGCTTTATCATCCCATCTTGCCTGGGAGAAGAGAGCTTCTTAAGCCATGCTTGCAAAGCTTTTATATAATTTAAAAATGTAGCCAGGTGTTTAGGGTGAATATTATAGCTCTGATCAATGAGAATGCATTCATTTCTGAAAACCAACCTAAGGCTGGGTGCTGTTTTCATTGAATTTTACATAATGCTTCTGGGCAAACAGAGAATGCCACTGGGGTTTGTATTTCTGCTGGTGTCTGTGTGCTGCTTTCTGATGGTTCCAGGCAG
Organism: Pyrgilauda ruficollis; assembly: GCF_017590135.1. Classification (NCBI taxonomy): domain Eukaryota; kingdom Metazoa; phylum Chordata; class Aves; order Passeriformes; family Passeridae; genus Pyrgilauda; species Pyrgilauda ruficollis. The sequence continues at coordinate 1,793,678 of NW_024526266.1, read as the reverse complement.
CTGCCAGATATCCACACAGTGCTGTATTTACAATCATTCCTTGGTGTGCTCTGAGCAGTGCTGTTTCCTCCATCCTTGTTGCCAGATATCCACACAGTGCTGTATTTACAATCATTCCTTGGTGTGCTGAGCAATGCTGTTTCCTCCATCCTTGCATGGTCAGAAACAACCCAGGCTTGTTGCTTTCATTGCTTGCCATACTGTCAAAAAGCGCACTGGAACCAACCTGCCAGTATTCCTCCTTTTCCTTTGTCTTCTAAAACATCCTTGGATAATCCAACTGGAAGCCTTGCTTCTCCCTCAAAGCCCCTGGGAAATGCTTGCCAACAGGTGGCACAGAGGACCCCTCAGAGGGTGGGGGACACACAAGAAGACTGCTGATCTCTCATGTATTGATCACAGTGGGTTGCAAGGTTCCTGTTGTTTTGCCATTTTTTTCTCACTTACCTCCAAACTGATCTTTCAGTGGAAAAGGAGGATCTGTTGGCCACAGATCTGAAGAAGCCCTTGCAGCTCAAGGGGAGCTCTTGAGGGGGTTTTAACCCTTCATGTAGCAACTGTATGTTTAACATTGGTTCCAGCTTGCTCTGCTTCCAGCCTCAGATGGTGTTACTCAAGTACAGCTTGATCCACTCATCAAGAAAAGAGGGAGGGGAGATGTTTAAGTCTTTTCTGCCTTGTAGGCATCAATGGGGCTTGATGCCAATCTGCTGCTCCTTTATCTGGGCCAAAGGCAGTGCATTGTTTAGCTTTTAATAATAAGAACAACTATGTGAGGAGCACCTGGCACTCTTCCATCTTAAGGTTAAATGGTGCTTGAAGTGTTTCTGGCAGGTGGGGAAGGCTGTATTTTGAAAAGCCCTGGTGTTTTTTGTTGGTCATTCTCTGAAGCACTGGAGTGCTTAGTGGAAGAGCCCCTTCTAGCACATAGTTTAATCAGTGTTCATGTGGTACTCTCACAGAACAGTGAAGTTCTTGTACCAGGGGATTATTGCATCATAGGAAGCCAGCATACTGATTTCTCTCCTGTCTGTGCCAGTTTCTCAAGAATAAAACAAGTTGTTCTCACTCACTGTGCATACAATTAGGTATATTTATTCTGTGCAAAGCAATTTTGCTGTGGAGCATGGAGTTCTCCCAGCCCGGGGAGAAGGAGCAAAAAAGGATGTAAGCCTTGGTTGTATGAATCTGCACTGCAGTAACCATAATCACTGAGGTTATAGCATGTGGTTAATCACTCTGATGGTCTCAGGTGTGTGGGATGGGCACTTCTGGCATCTCCTGTGTGTATAGAGTATCTACAATGTGGACTTGAGAATATTCTCAAACTTACCAACCACCAGTGACAGCTGACCCTTTAGACTCACTAACACCTGAGCAACTGAGGCTTTCCAGAATCTTATTCATTAAAAAACTAGATTTTAGGCCTTTCAGATGAAGTTCATGTTTTTGTTGTTTTTGTTTATTCATGCCTCTCTTTCCCTTTCTCTAGTGAAACTGTGGTCTACCAACTTGGACAACTCAGTCGCAAGCATTGAGGCCAAGGCTAACGTGTGTTGTGTCAAATTCAGCCCATCTTCTAGGTATCACCTAGCTTTTGGCTGTGCAGGTAGGTAAAAGGGATATTGTTTCTTCCTTCCTTTATTCCTTATTCTCCCCAAAGATGTGAGGTTGGCTGCTGTGCCCAAGACTGAAGTGTCTTTGCAGTTAAAATGTCTCTGAGTAAAGCTTGTCAAGTGCCACAATGCTGTGTCAATGTCACGCCCCAGCCTGGCTTTTTCATTTGGGTGCCTTTATCAGAGATAAGGCAGGTAAAGAAATCACACGGTGCATTTATTGGGATCGCTAAGGCAACCAGGCAGAGCTCAGCTCTGGGAGCCTCAATGTGTTAACATGATGAGAGCTGCTCTTTCTGATTTATAATATTTTTCTATAAATGCTGCAAAGCCATACTGGGAATTTTAACTGGTTTTACCTGAAGCGTGCTGTAAAAGCTGTGGCTGTGCATGTTCCCGTAGCTCCAACTACAATCCCTGTGGGTGGGCTCATGTTTTCCTAAGCTGGGCAAAGATGGCTGTTAACATTTTTATTTTTTTGAATTAGTCAGTGGGGAAGGCACAAGGAGCCTTTTATTCACTTAGATTAAATGGTTCTTGGTGATAACACAAAGATCTGAGAGCAGAGCAGGTGTCGCTTTGGGAGGAAGCTGTATTGTGCTATGCATACAGTAACTAAAACTCACAGGTGCCTATAAATGTTTAACCAACTCTGCATTTTCTTTCTCCTTGGGGAGTTTTAATGGACTTGTAACTAGTTGTTCTGACAACATTTGTTCTCTCTGGACTCTGGGAGATACGTTGATCATTCCTGCAACCACTGCTTTGCCATTCCATTTGGGTATTCTCATTTCCAGGCCGGTTCTGCTTTGGCTGTAACTCTTAGGAGGCAAAAAATAAACTTGCATTTTGAATCCAAAAATGGATTCAAGCTGGAGTGTAAAATATTGACTTGCTTGACAGGCATCTCTCTGAAGTGTAGTGAATCACATGTAAAAATAGTTGAACGACAATACCTACTAGCAGCATTTGAATGAGAATGGAGTCTCTGGGAAGGGCTCTAGGGAAAGATGAGCACTAGCTCCAAATGGATCAGCCACTGATTAAAATATACCTGTAGAAGCACTGTGAAACAGAATTCTTCTTGATAAATAGATAACTGGGGTTCTGTGCCACCTGAAAGGCAGAGGGGGGATAAGGCACAGATAAATCAAGGAAGGCTTTTGGAGCTGGAGGGCACGTGGGTTAGGAGCAGGTGGGAGTGTCTCTGTCCCCACACCCAGGTCTAACAAACTGGGCTTGTCTTCAGCAAGTGTGTTGAGAAAGAAGCATTAGGAAGCCCTAAAAGTTTCATGGAGGTTTTAAAGGACTGCATACATGTTTCTATGATTTAGTGGATGCTGAGGGGTAAAAGGGTATTTGTACTGAAAGAAGTGTTTACATCTGCTTGATGTTTGGTAATTGAATCTCTAAATAAAAATTAAAATGGATATATTTGATTGATATTATGATTGTTGAAACAATTACATGAGGTAATTGAAATGGTGGAAATTACTTCCCACAATGGAATTCTAATTGATCTTTCAGCCATAAATACATGTGAGGAAAATGGCATATTAAAAGAAACACTGGTATCTTGAAAGACATTATTTCTGAAGTCCTAAAAAATAATCAGAGCAAAGAAATTAGTTAGTGTCTGCTTTCATACTCCATATAGTAAAACAGTCATGTTTAGTGTGTTATGATGGAGACAAAGGTTTTTCTTCTCCATCAGCTTCAGCTAGTCTTGCTTAATAATTTCATTTACTTTGTGGAAAAAGGAACATAACTGTTGAATAGCATGAGTTGTCACATAGGCTGTAAAATTAATAAAGGAAGAGTCAAAGCTGACTTCCTTGAGTAGTACTAAAAAAAAAAGCAGGGAACAGGGCACACTGACTTGACCACTCCTGTTTGCCCCCAGCAGAAATAAAAATGAGCAGTCCACAACACTAAACACTAATTCAGTGACCAGTGTAGTGGCCAATTTCAGAAAGCTTGGCTTGCTCACAGGCTAAGAGGATTTTCACATTTTGAAAACTGTTTTGATTACTTATTCAGAGATTTATTCAAGGATAGAAGAGCCAAGACTTCTGAGAATTTCATGCCCCACAGAGTCTTGTATTGTATTTAAGCAGAAGTACTGTTTCTGTATATACTCTCAATTTATTTGCTGATTTGATGGAGCTTAATGCTATATATATGTCTGTATTTTTGTGTGTATATATGTATATATCTATAGTTTAAGACATGATGAGGTAAGCAATTAATAAAATGGTTAGGGAGGAAGTATTGGTACATAATATTTGAGCTATAAAAGGAAGAAGTAAATTGATTTATTATACTATTAATTACATACACACTTCAGTTCCTTTTTTCTGTATGCAGAATAGGTGAAAGCCAGCATAACTTCTTTAAGTAATTTTGACTGAAGTAGAAATTTTTTCAGGGTTGGCGTTTTTATTTTTTTAAAGGTTCTCTTAACCATTCATAAAGCTGGACCATCTTTTCATAATGCCCTCTTCTTTCACACCTTGCTTAAGAAAAGTTCTTCTCTGCCCTTGCCAAATGCATCTTGCCCACTTTCATGCATCTGTTCAGAATGCCTCCTTGAAATGGGTTTTCCTAATCAGATGCTTCTTCTAGATGAGCATCTCTCTGCTGGTTCCTCCCTTGCCTTCACCACAGAAATAGAATGACCATCTTAAGGTCCTTTCCACCCTGTCCCCATTTTACATTCCTTCTCACTTGTTTGTAATATTTTGGCTGTTGGCCCACACGGCCCACCATGCTACGCTGTGTACAAGTGGAAGGTTGGGATGTGCTTTTCTGCATTTTAAAACTCTTTTACAGAAAAATTGTAAGGAAAGTACCAAGGTCCCTTAGAGATCTACCAACACATGGCATGAATTAGGTGACCTGAGGCAGCAGAGAGTCCACAGCCTGACTTTGTTTCATTCTCTGTAGGGAATCTTGAACCAGAGATCTGGGTCTAATAAAAGCATTTCCACCTGCACCCAGTTTCCATGCTGCATTGCCAAATAAAAGGAGGGAACTGAAGGGCTGTAGGGGTGGATTGGGAAGCAAAGTCAGGCTGTGAACTTTGTGGCACAGTGAGTGAAATGGGGGGGTTCTGTCACAGGATGTGCTGTGATGCTTTGATTTAAACATAGCCATCTTTAAAAGTGTTGTTAGACTGTTGATTTCCATGAGGAACACTCTTCTCTAGTAGAGAGCGCTGAGTTGGCTTCAGATGATGTAGGAAAACAAGCTTTAGATGCCACTATAAAAGCAAATCTCAGGATTAGCATCTAATGTGGGTGATATATAAGTTTCTTTTCTGGACTCTTCACTCTGAAGCTTTTAGATGACCAAAAAAAATTATCTTGGGCAGCTTAAAACAGAACAAATGGGCCATAAACTGGAAATAGAGCCTATAGAAGAGAAATGGATATTGGTTTGAGAAGTAATTCATTTAAAATCAGGCAGTTCAGGTGAGAGGAAAGCCAGTATGTCTGGCTGCAGCCTGATAAAATCTGTTGCAGTAGAGAGGGCGCATAAAGAAGAAAAGACCCCTTTTGTCTGTTACTTTAATAAAATATTCTATTTGCATGCTTACTGAGTTGAAACATTGTCCAGTATAAACTGTAATCACTGCCAAATACAAAATCAGGTCATTCTGTGGTCTTTTCCTCTTTTTAAAAACAGATAGGGTTTTATTCTGAAATTAGCTATATAAATCATGGCTGAAGTTATTATTGTTCTGCCTCAGCAATAGCACTGATGTCCTTAACCCATATATTTTCTGGCAGTGCTGTTTCCCTGCTTTAAAAAGAAAACTAAAGGCTGAAAATGCATCATGCACTTTGCAGCTGGAATATCCAAGTTGTGCAGCCTGGGTGAGATCAGACTGTCTGCAAACTCCAGTGAGCTCAGTGTAGCTATTGATAGTGGGAATGTTTTATTCCCAGCCTGCTGTAATAGTGTCAGCAGCTACCACTGACTTTTTATTTCCTATATATTATGCAGAGGTTTTGTAAGGATTCAGAGATCTGAAGTTTCTATGACATTAGATGCATCATCTCTTCAAACACTGTATTTTTTCCCTGTAGGACCCACAAATCTAGCAGGTTGGATTGAGGGCTGAGAGAGGTTTCTCAGGGCTGCAGAATGCAGGACAGAGACTGTCTCCTCTCCAGGAACTTCACAAAATAAGTGCAAGCAGCAGAGAAACACATATGGACAGGATAGCAACAGAACAGCTGCAGCATAGTCAGAACTTAAGGTCTTGCTGCATTAGTTTTAGCTTTGATCAGTCTCTAAAACAGCTTTGATATGTTGTCACAAACTCTTGATATTGTGGGTTCAGATGAAGTGACCACAGCAGGGAAAAAGTGGGATGGTGCTGATTGATGCTGATCTGACTACCTACAGCAACAGAGTTGGAGACTGCCTGCATTGGAGATGCCATACTCCCTCCTAAACACCCCAGATTTTGCTTTTCCATCTCTTCCTTCACACTACCAATTGCCTTTTTTCTGGATTAGGTTATTCCCTGATCCATTGAGCACCAGTGCCAGCCCCAGACAGGCTTTTGGCAGCCTGTATCAATGCCAGTAATTACTAACAAGGGGCAAACCCTCAGTGAACATGAGGTGTGCTCTTAATGCTGAGGTTCTCCTCTCTTACCAGCTCTCTCTCTTCCTTATTCCCTTCCCCACTTTCTGCTTTTCCTTCCAAGGTGATTTTGCCCTTCCCCACCACGTTTTCCAGTCTGTTTAAAGATGCTTCCTGTGCACCATCTTTAGCATTGCACAATGGTGTTGTATTCTGGTTTTGAATGGTCACAAAAATAATTTGATAATTTGATCAGCAGCAGCATTATGAAGGACTCCTGGTTTTGTGTCAACAGCTTTGTTTTCATTTGCAGTTATTTACCCACCCCTTAAGGTCTCTGCATCACCCTGATGCACTTACAGTGCAGGGTCAAAAGTAGCTTTTTTATCATCATTCCATTTTTCTAATATACCTGGTGTCCAAGTGGGGCCACTTTGGAGACTATCCTGGCCAGTGAAATATTGATTTTTGTGCTGCAGTAACTGGAGCAGTGATTTCTCTTTTCCAAACATCTCCCTGTAGAGTTAGCCTTGTACAGTGTCTCAGATCTGGGTGACTTACCTGACTTGTCATTCAGCTCAGAAGAATGATGGGATATTAATGACCCAGAAGGTAGTGTGCCTTTTTGGAAGAGAATTAATGTTTTCCAGCTGAGAGCAAGGTCTTACCTTAATAGATTCTCATGGGTGAGTAGTATGTTCTGTTGAAAGCCTGCAGTGACTCAGAAAAGATCTATTTGTGTGAATATATGACATGTTTAGGGTGGAGTTAGGCAGCTTCCTTGGGGTTGAGCTACAAGATTACCTTCAGTGTATGAATTGAGCTTAGTGTTTAAAGGCACAGACAAAGGTTAGGCATTCCTTTCAAACCTGTGGAAAAACTTCACAGCAGTGAGTGCTCAGAATTCAACCCTGATGAAAGCAGTGGCATGCAGCAGTTCAGGGCTTGCCCATTACTTGGATAGGACTTTACCTGCACTACGCATTTTCATTTTGTGGGCAGGTAATAATAAACCTTCGTCTAGTCCATGATCTCTGAGGCTGTTGGCAGGGGAAGTAGGGGACAAGGTCTGTGTTTTGGAAGTGCACATTTGTCACCTTTAATTCAAACTCATTCCAGAATTCACTGCAAAGCCTCATTTGTTTTGCATTGGAAAGCATTTACAGGACTTCAGTCAGTTAAGACTTGTTTGGAGGAGTCTGTATTTTTTGGCCAGTAGGGCTGTGATCATGTTTCTGTCCCAGAGTACTTATTGTAGTGGAAACACTGAGCTTAATGGGATTTTTTAGGTGAGGACAAGTCTTTGAAGGTTTGACTTGTTATCCCTCTTCATGGACCCTGGGATGTAAATGAAGGTGAGATACCAAACGAGGCCTTCTGCTGTCCTGGTGAAGGCAATCTCTGGCTCTGGTAGGTGGATCACATTGTACTTCTGCTTGGGACTGACAGTGAGAAGAACTGCACCTATATCATGTTATTTAAACTTAAGATCTTTGTAGTTAAGCTGATTTTTCTGTTCCTGCACATCAGAGATGCTGCCAGATCTGCCAGGTAGTGTCTTCCTGCCTTGCTGCCACTGCTTCCCAGGAAATCACAAAGGGACATGAAACCTCTCATCAGTGTGCAGGATGTGTCGCATGTGCAATTTTCACATAAGCCTTAAGAGTTCAAGAGCTGATAGAACTTTTTTACTTACACAGAAAAAGCAGTATCTGACTTGTCTTGGATAAACCAATTGCAATGAATAGTGACTAACAATACAGAGACCTACTGGGGAGTTTCCTAACTTTGTCCCAGAGGTCATCACACTTCAGTAACAAGTGAATGAATAAAATGAACTTGAAAAGCTCCATTTGATTCTCTGGAGAAAAGGATAAATCTGTCATTGGCAGAAATGAGCGTGCTAATTGTTTGCTTAAATATTCTTTTCATGAACATTTTGTCTTACAACTGGCACAGAAGTCATTTAGTCAATGTGACGAAATTCAAATTTAAATTGAAATGAGCCTTGGAATTCAGGAACAGATAGCCAACTCCAACATTCATCTTTTTCTCAGAATGCCAAATTGCTCTTGCTGCTAGCTGTTGCTGTATCCCTTAAGAGTTTAATGCTTTCCAACCTCGGCAGTTTCCAAAGCTGCAGTTTTTCTGGTAGCTCATTCAAAGGAATTGCTCTTTGGAATGACATCTTCTGTAATGGCTTCCTGTGTTTCCTCCTGTTCAGACTGCATGGATTAACTGTTTCAGCCTTTTATTTGGGTACTGTGCTTCCATACTAACTGGTGAAGATTGTCACATAGCACGGGGAAATCTGTACCTGGTGAGTGCAGTGTGGGCTCTCATCTCAGAGGCATCTTTTCATAGTGTCTGAGCATCTAAACATTGCATGAGCCTTTAAGGGTAGAGTTTTAAATGTTTGGGCAAGGTTCGTATCAGCCATTTAGATCTCAAGAAAATGACAAAAAATGAGACTGCAGATGCATGTGCAAATCCAGTTGCTCTTCATGTCACTTGTTTCATTGCCTACTTAGGGTATGTTGCTTCTTTTCCACCTTGGATACCTGTGTATCATCACATGCTTTCCTGTGCTTGTTTCCCTGTGTACACAATCCACCATACCTTTGGTTTAAGCCCTCTTATCTGAAGCTTGGATTTTAGCAATTGTAACACTTCCGATGTTCTTCCTCTCTTCCAGTGGAGTCTGCTGTGAGGTCAGTTTAGATAATGAATCAGATCATCATCTCCAGAAGCTAGTTAAGACTAATATCTCCTCAGGCTAGTGAAGCAAAATGTAGTTCTGGACTAAAATCAGGTTTGACTGATAATTTGGCCAACTCAGGTCTCAGGAGCCTGCACTTCCCCTTCCTTAGAGCCACTTTGACTGCTTTGAAGCCTGTTTGGTTCCCTTTGTGTGATGTCTACTAATACAAATACAACAGAAACCTGAAAGCTGTTTCTTCATGAATGCACTCTTAAAATCCTAAGGAGGATGTTCCTTTTACATCCATCTTTTGTAATGCCTCAAGCCCTTGTCTACATGATCTTGACCTCTTGGAGTGTGTGGTTCCAGGGAATCTGACTGTGCTGCCCTTTCCCTGCATCACAGCTCTGTGACTTGTGCAGCTTTGATTCCTTCAAAGAACCAGAGCTGACATGGCTTCAGCATTAAGAAAAGTGTTTGTTGTGTGCAGTATGTATCTTGAATTGAGAGAGATGTGTTCAGCAAGTGCCATGGTATTTTTAGCTTTGATAGATGTACCCAGCACTCCATGTGCAAGTAAGGCTCCTGTTGCTCATGTAAGAAGTTTCATCTCTTCCAAGGTCTAGTCCATTTAAACAGCATGGATTGAAGCACCTTTTATCATAAAATGACATGTTATAGGTGTCATAAAATGTATTTTGGACATCAGCTTACAGGCACTAGTGCATGTAAAGTGATGCACTTACATAGTCGGTGAGAAAAGCTGTGTTAGGAGCATAACTGAATGTTACATCTAAACAGTGCATAACTATTTTTTCCTGTTTCAGATGTGAAGAATGAATTCTTTCCAAAGCTCCAGGTTTTATTACTGGTGTTGTCTTCATTAGTTTTGTAGCATTATTAAATCTTGCTTGTGTGTACTGAATATTTTGTTTCTCCAACAGTCTAATAGACAACAACCCTTGAATTGCAAAAAAACATCTATCCCTTGCTCTTGTGAGAAATTGCTATAGCTCTTTAAAACCATAAAGGTCAAAGTTTCAAAAGAGTTCTAGAAAAATCTGTTTTGCTTCCCTCTCCCATCAGAGCCCTTTTGTCACCTGATTAATATCTAATGTTTTATGTCTCTTCCTTCTCTCCTTAATGTAAGACAAGTTATTTAGGATGAAGGCTTTATGGGCTGCTGTATCAAAAGCTTTAGACATGTCAGTAACAAAATGTCCCCAGTGTGTAAAGACCATTATCCATAACCTGGCAAATGATATCTGTAACTTTGAGCTATAGGGAATCTGTGGAATACAAAGGTTAAAAATCCAGTTGGCAGTTCCCATCAAGGCTGCTGTTCTCTTTATCTGTTCAGCAGAGGGAGATATAGATCTTTAGAGGAATGCTAGTGTTGGTATATATATTTTAAAAAACAGTACAGTTGGTGTGAGTAAGAGATGCAAATCACTGGCTAAAGCAGGGTATAGTGTTTCCTGCAGAGCTCTGTCAAAATATTTCAAGTGCTGACCTGAAACCCTGTGCTAGCACACCCCTGAGCCTTTCTTTTGTAGAAGGAAAAGTAGAAGGGTCTTACTGTGCTGTTGGTTTTGCCAGAGATTAAACTGACAGACATTCAGTCTAACCTCAGCTCTTTATATTTCAGTTTTCTTGGAGTGGATCTTTCTCATTGTGCCCCTTTTATCATCCATTTTGCTAAACACTGTTGGTCATTTTCCTTCTTCTCAAAGCTGTGTTCTTTGTTTGTTTAAATGAAAACCTGGGCTGGATTTGTCTTTAATTCCCTAAATATGATTTTTTTGAGGGTAGATTTCCATTGGATTCCTTAAATCTAATCTTTGGGGCTGTTGCCCATCATCTGTATTGCAGTGTAGGAAAATGAGATTAAGTTGTCATCTCCAAATACCCGTGTGCCTTCCTCTGCTTTAGAAACTTCCTTTCATCTCCTTGCTAACATCATGGGCTCTGTGGCTTCCTCACTTTAAAGGGTTTAGTTGTTTGGGATTTTTTAAGATTTTGCTACCAGCAAAATGAATACAGACCTCGCTTAATCCTGTATGGTCTTTAGAGCACACGGGGGAGGTTTTCACCTGCAGGGAAAATATGTATTGAATGCTTTCCTCAAGTTCAGTCCCTTTTTGGGTGGCCACTGAATATTTGGCACCTATGAATATGGGGTGTTCAGGACCTCCCCAGGAGTCTGGTACCACTTGTCTAGACAGAACTCTGAGAGCAAATATAAATGAAGTACTGCATCCAAATCATCTTGGACACACACCTGAAATACAAAATAAGGGCATTGTTACAGTTGTTTGCTGCTGTGGAGCAGAGCATTGCTTCTAAAAGAGATTGCTAAGATTTCCCCAGGGCTGCAGAAGAATGGTTATTCAGAGAAAAACTGTTCCTTCACTGCAAAGGAAACTCCAGCTAAAAAGAAGAGGAAAAAGCAAATGCTTCAGATGAATAATTTTGTCTTAATTATAGAAACAAAGCACTTGCAGTTTCTGCTGGAAGAAAAAATTGTGAATACAAAGCCACATCCAGCAAACACTTTAATGTGCCTGTGATAACGGCTGTTGGGAAAAATTTTTCTTGCTTTATTTGGGGCTTTTTTGGAAGGGAAGGTACAAACAGGAAAAATTAAAAATACCAGTTAGCTTTACCTGTGCTGCAGCGTTCTGTGGGGAGGTGTTGGAGTGACATGGGTCATGAGTGACATTCTGCTGTCTGCTCCTCATGTGATTTGTCATGCTGCAGGAGAGAAGCAGCACACTGCATTCTTCAGCAGGATGCTCCAGACAGTTTTGTCTGCAAAGGTTCTTTGCTTCAGGCTGTATCAAACCCATTTTTAATCTCTTGCCTTTACAGTAAGGGAAATTGTTTGTACAGAGGGCACTGATGTCAACTTACTGCTGTTGATATTATCTAATTCCTTCTTCAGAAAATTCTTGTGCTAATTTTTAGTGCAGGGCTGTGTTCCTATGAATTCAAGTCCACTTTTCCCTGTCCCTAATGCATTGTCATCTCTTTTCTTTTCCTGAAGCATCTATTTATTTTATGTAGTGGAAACTATCACATGGTCTTCCCTTCCAGAAGTGGTTTGTGATAGGCCAAACCCTGTGCTCATCATATCCCATTCCAGTATTACATTCTCAATTGAAATACATCTGTTTAAAGTGTTTTGTTGGCTGGAAGGCTTCTTCACCATTCTTTGTCAAATGCCCAAATGCTACCCTGCATTTCTGTTGCTGAAATAAAGACCTTTTTTTTTCCTCCCTGCTGTCTCTTCTGCCCTGAAAGAGATTTTTTTGGGGGAGTTGTCACTCCATGAAGTTTCACTTGTTGAGTTGAATTATTCCCAGAGATGGAATGTTCAGCTGTCCTATGTCCCCAGTCTTCTCTCCAGAGCAAGACCCACATATGGATGTTCAAACTCCAGCCTGCCTTTCTGCTGTAGGGAAGATTAAATTTCTACCCCAAACTTCCTGAATAAAGTCACATGAAGATCTTCAAGTACTTTTGTTTGGTATTACAGGCTTGGCAGCAGTTAAAATTGAGCTGTTCTTTTTCTTTTTCACTAGTAAGAACAAAAGTGAATTAAAGGAGAGCTAAGGTTGTATGACAGTGCTTTGTGCCACCCCCGTCGTGTGGGTGTAGATAGACAAAACCTGAAAGATCTGAGAAGCCAGAAACCTGTGCAGCAAAACACAGCCCAAACATTGTTGCTGTAGTGCTGAGAGGTGGGCTAATGCCTTGCCTTTCTTATGTCAACAGCAAATAGCTTAAGCAAGTTTGTATTTAAAAAAAAAATCTTCCTAATCCTTTGACATAGAAGCACTTTCAAGACAGCTGAGGGAAGAGTTTATAGAATTGTCTTTGGAAATGCTTGGAGCGTGACTGAGTAGGGCTCTTGAACACAATTACTTAACTTGGAAATTGAATCCAACTTTACAGTTGTCCCATCCTTGACTGAGCAGTTGGACTGGCTGGATTTCAGAGGTCCCTTCCAAACTACAGTATTCCATGACTTTCAGGGCCCTTGAGCAAAAACGGCTTTCCAACAGATATGGCATTCTATATAGGATTAAGTTTCATTTGAGCTTCCTCATAATTAAATTCTAAGTGTCTTTCAACCAGCCTTTGATATCATTGCCTTGGCAGGGAGGCTCCATTTCCTGGTGCACAGGTACATAGAAGATCCACTGGAGAAGTTCCACTTTTTTTATTAATGGCTTTTCAATAAGTCTCTAAGTAATTCTGGAGCTAGGTAGATGACTTTTGTAGATTTCCTCTGGAATTTAAGGAAATGAGTTTTCAAGCATTTAATTTTCAGGGTTTGGGCTCTGATGGCAGGCTTTTCTCAGGTGTTGTTTACCTGGCCCTTGTTCAGGTTTCTCTAAGGACCAAGGTACCCTAATGTGCCATGTCATCCTCAGTGTACTGTATGGAAGGACAGTGATTTGAGTTAATTTTTAAGTCTGGATGTTTTTCCTTTTTATCTCCTTCCTCTTTCTCCTCCCTAACAGAAGAAAGGTTTTTCCTGGTGAAAGCTGAGGTTTCATGTAAGTCTCCTGATCCTATTTCCATTTTTAGTCCAGCCAAAGACCTTACCTTTGTGGATTCAAGCTCCCTTTTTTATAGCAAGAAATCACACTGAGCTTGGCCAAAAATGAGACTTTTGGTTAACCCATCTAAAGTTCTGTTGTTGTACCTCTTGTTTATCTCTGTTCAGCAAATATTCATCACGATGGCTTGTCCCCTCTTTCATGACACATCAGGTAGGGAAATAACAGTGGGTGCTCTTCCCTTTTACCCAGAGACACTCAAAACAAGCTTTGATTTGAACCACTGCACTCTGGACACTTGAAGGTATAATGATGTAGTTATATTTTCCTGCTAAACAAGTTGCCTAGATACAATTCTCAGAGCCTTGAAAACTGACTGATCTTGCTTACACTTGGTATACAGAGGAGAAACGAGTGAAAAAAAGATCAATTTGTGTAGGTAGATGTTTAAATATATATAATTGGACTTCAGCTAACCCCTTCAATGTTTGAGTGATAGATGCTTCCTCCAGGAACTCTGAAATCTTTTTTTTTTTAGCTGGTTGAAATAAAACTGAAATGAAATGTTACGAAGTCATGTCTCTCCTCTTTTCATTCTGATGGAAAAGCATTTTGTGGGCTTGTTTTATATCCTTTTATTTTACTGTTCTTTTGTTTTCCCCAGCATAATCTAATTAATGGCAAGCAGAGGTATCTTGCACCAAATTTGCTCTGACTCAGTTTGTCTTGTTAAACAGGGCATTTAAATACACCCCCTCAGACTATAAACGTCTCTTATTGTTACTGCTGATGTGCAGAGTTTCACTGGTGAAAACAAGCCAGCCTTGATCCAAGCTTGAAGTTCATATGGAGGAAAACAGACAAATGAAGAACATGGGGCAATCATGAGCTGAGGACATGAGTTACTAGATGTAACAGATGAGACCATCATGGTCAGAGAAGCACAAGAGCACATTACAGATTACACTCCAGCCTGAGCTTCTGTTTCAGTAAAAGATCTGTAGCACGAGGACTGCAGGCTGTAGCCAGAGCATTAATGTATGAAATTATTTTGACCTTTAGGTTTGCTATTGAAGATGTATTTTATTTTGAAAAAGTCCAAAATGTGCCTTGATCACAGAATACTTCTACCAGACCACTTAATTAACATCTGGCTGCCTACCTGGCAGCTGTGCATTTCAATAAGGACATCTTCTTGTCTGTGGCATTTATCTGCTGTGGAACAAGGAACATCATTATATTCTCAAGTCTGTGAGTGCTGAGAAATCCAAGTAATGTAAAGGACTTCTTTTTTTAATGGATCAATAATCGAAATATTGAACTGTTGAGAAATGTGCATTTTTAAATGATTGAAATAAGAAAAATGGGCATTGATTCTCCAGCAATTTAGTTTTCCAGAGGAGAGCCACAAAACCTTTGTATGCAGCTCTTGGGTCTTTCTAGTGGTTACATCCTTTGAATATAAAACTGTTGCATTGCAGGTAAATTTCTGTTTTGCTGTCCTTGGCTTGATATTCCTTCAAGTAAGTGGTTCTTGGTTGAAAAGAGCCTGGGGGGGCTTGTGGATTAGCTGATGCTGATTAATGTTCATGGTGAAAGTGGGTGAAACATATGACCTACAAGATCAATGTTACCTGGAGAGTGGGATTGCTCTGCTCTGGTTTTTGTGTGTGGCTGCCTTGTGTGTGCTGGTACTCAGTGAAAGATAGAACTGCTGCTGTGTGACACCCTGTCATAACCCTTGCTGCTCTTTGTGGAGCTGCTCTCATCGCTACACAGTAAGAGCTTTACAATAGGTGGTGTTGAACCCAAAGCCTGCTGGTAGCAGCAGTTCTGTAAATTTTTTTAACAAGTCTAAATGTAAGGAAAATCGCTTTTGGGAAAAACAGACTCTGCCCTTTTCTTTCTTTTGTATAAACAACTAAAAATCCAAGATCAATTCCATTTTTCTAAACAACTCGGAGATTACCTACAATGCTGCTGGCTCCATTAGCAATTCCCAATTGTCTTATTTTAGAAGTTCTGAAATCTGATTTTCTATGACTGTAACCACATCATCAGCTCATTTACTGCATCCCCACCCCTGCAACCAAGCTGAATCCGAGAATTGAGGCTGAGGAGGTGCTGATCCCTTCACCTTGTTGAGCACAAACCCATCCTTCTCTTTTGCTCTTTTCCTGCCAGCTGGAGTCTTGTGAATTTATGTGCAGCTGAGCAGAGAGGGATGCCATCCTTTGCTGACACGGGTTGTATTTACTGAAGAGGTGGCAAGATCTCAGGAGTTTGGAGAAGTCTGAATTCTTGATTAGTTGTCACTTGATGGCTCAAAGGTGAAAGCAGCAGTGTCTTAAGGGAAGTAAGCTGAGTGTAATGGAAAAGCACTATTTACAGACTCAGGCTTGTGGTCAGAGACCTCTCTGCAGCGATGGCAGAGCTTAGCTGTCCTTTTTGCCTTCTGAGATCACTTAAAAAATACATATATTTTAAAAAAAAAAAAAACACTTGCCAGCAAACATTTGAATTCAGAAAGTATAGCAGCAGATTTCTGTCATACTCAGCTTCTGCAGTGACATTGAACTAGATGAGAATTGTTCTGGAGTGTTTAATTTGTTATGAAATATATACATGTTCTTTCCCTTTATTTCATAAATATTTAAATTAAGCCTGAATGCAGAAGAAAAGGTGAAGCAGGGAGCTGTTGCTGCCCAAGGGCTGGGCAGGCAGGAGGCTTTAACTCTCTAAATGTGAATTCTGAGATAAACTTGTTTTGAGTGAATTTTCTAGTTGGGGTAGAAATTAGCTGAATTATGATATTATTGTTCATTTTGAGGAGCAAACAAGAAGCAAATACCCCTGGTGTTGCTGGTTAGCAGTGGAGCATGCTCCATGGTCTGCTAGGGATGCTGAGAGCAGGAGCCAGAACTGGGATGCTGGATGAGCTGATAGGTTCTTGTGAAGTTCAGGAAGTGTTTGATTCCCCTCATTGCCCACTCCATTTCCCCCACTTTTATCTGCCTCCTGGGAAAAACTCATTTTATGAGCCTCCCAGAGCACCCTGCCACCTCACCTCAGACCTGCTGGTGTGCCAGAGATGCTGCCCCTCCCTGACAATTTCAGATCATCAAAGTCCACCAGGCAAGGCTTCTGCTGGGGTCCCTGGGAGTTGTATTTTTCTCATTTCGCTTCACTTTGGTGCTCTCTACTTCCTCAGCAGATGGCATTTTTATCATGTTTTTTGTGAAGTCCATATGGCCTACAAGAGAGAGTATCTCTTTAATTGTAAAACATGACCACCTGTTCAGATTTTAATGAGTGCAGTGAGCATTCATCTTCATGTATCTACTTAAAAATAGCTGCTTCAATTGAATTTAAAAAAAACAAACAAAAAACTAAAACTCATTTGGGCGCCAACACTTTGTCTGCTGAAATAATCAATTAATAATTAAGTGGCTAATTTTGGAGCCCACTGGCCTTGCTGGTTCCCTCAGACCCGTTGTGATGAGAGCAGACAGTGATTGATTGCCCTGCTGATGCCGAGAGGCACAGCCGTGCTGGGGCCAGATGCTGCCAGGCTTTGAGCTGTTTACTGGGATGTTTGGAAGGTGAAAGCAACTTCGTGGTTCTCTTCTGCAAATAGACTTGTCTGCCCTGCTACAGCTCCCTCCTCTCTGCATTGCTCCAGCTGCTCGCATACAGGTATCCTTTCCCTGCCATTTTCTTGAAGGATAAGATCTGGTGCTCAAAAAGGTGCCCTAATGATGGGCCAGTATTGAAACTGTAAGCAAAAATAGACTTGAAAGGCTTATCCACTAACTGATTCCTAATGAAAAGCCCTGCTAGAATCATTCTGCTCATTAAAATAACAATTGCCAG
Organism: Pyrgilauda ruficollis; assembly: GCF_017590135.1. Lineage (NCBI taxonomy): Eukaryota > Metazoa > Chordata > Aves > Passeriformes > Passeridae > Pyrgilauda > Pyrgilauda ruficollis. The sequence continues at coordinate 1,776,324 of NW_024526266.1, read as the reverse complement.
TTAACTGTTTCACAGCTCCCACAGGTCTGCTGGATAGACGAAAAACTGTGGAGTTTCTTGGCTCCAGCTTTCAGGGAAGTAGAAGAGACCGAGATGCCCAGATCTTGTTAGAGTGTTAATGCTTAATTAAAGTCCCTTAGAAAATTAACCCATTGTGCTGCAATAAGCCTGTTGCAACATCGTCTTGCTCTACAGCTAATTAATGTACCCAAATGGTAGGAGCACTGGGATATTAGTTGTTTGAAGATTTAGTATTTCAGAGGTGAAAGACAGAGGAGCTGTTTGAGAGAGTGCTTGGGCACAGCATCTTCAGTGCTGGTAGTAAGGGGTGCAATAGCTGCTGGGTTTCAACATAAGCGTAATTTGTCCGTGTAAGTGGTGGAGGAAACTTGGTGTGGCTGCTTGGAGCATCTGCTTTTACACCTTGAGGAGGGAGAGCCTGAAATCCTTACCCAGAGAGGCCTCTGAGCTGGTTATCTGCAGAGAGTAAAGTGCTGGAAGCAGTGAGAGGGGAAGGTGATTTGCCTGCCCACTTTATTTTATTGAAGTTGTTTCTGACACAGAACCCACCCTGTCCTGCCATGGCCACCAATTAGCCCCTTAGTCTGGGGGAGGAGCTCCCCTTGCTGCTCTGGTGGTGGTTGCAGTAGCTTGATTGATGTAAACCCGGTTATCTCTCAAACCACACGGGATTTTGAGACAGCAGGTCTCTCAGTTGTACAGAGGACAACACCCAGCTTTCAAATGCTATGCAAACACAAAAATAGCTGTAGCTCTTGGCTTTTGAATTCATTTCTATGTAATCTTTGTGATAAGCTTCCACCAGTAGGACATTATTTCAGTGGGAGGAGGGTCAGAGCAGATTTCATATGATGTCTGGCTGTCACAAGTTGCTTGGTGAGAGAGATGTCCAGCTTGGTTTCCATGTGTGTGGCCTTCCCTGGCCTTGCCTCCCTGTGCTTCCAGAATAGCGAGGAGTAATTAAATGAAATTGAACATTAAAGACTGAAAGTTGGGAAGGAAGAAGCTTATTAACCTTGTTGAGCTGGAAGGAGCACTGTGAGGGTGTTTGGGGCTTGGGTCTCATGAGGTTTTCTCTCCTTGTTTTTCTGGTTTCTTGGGAGTTGACATTTGGCTGTGTAGAAAAGCAAACGTATCACTAATTCTGCTGTGATCCCTCTCATATGGTTGTGGCACTGGGGCACATCTGTGAATTAAATCTTAAAATGAACTGGAATTTAGTCTTTTCCCTCATTAGCAGAAATGCTAATTCTTTCTTGATTGGTAATAAAGTCAGAGGAGAGAAGCAAAAAACAAAGGTAGGAAGGTTATCCATCCAGAAGCAAGTATGACAAATGTAATCCTGTTTTTCCACAATCCAGTTTAAGTAGCAGACTGAGTTTTTACCCTTGAGTTCTTCAACAGTTTTCCAAGAGGAGACAGCTTGAGGAAGGAAAAGAAGGAGGCTGGGAATTGGAAATGGCAATTGGAGTGGCTGGGCAGGGAGCTGAGAAGGCAGGCAGAAGAGGTGTGAGTCCTTTTAGCTGCTGCCTTGAACAGGGTCATGGGGTTTGCAGGAGGACTCATGCACAGGCACACACATATGAATGTACCTTTCTCCTTTCCTGACCCTTTGAAAGGGGGCATGGACCCTTGTAGAATGAATTTTGGGGCTCTTTTAGGAACCCTCTTTTGCTGTAGTACAGACTGTTTATCCTAGACAGGGCTTGAAATGAGATGTGGAAACTGCAGGCAGGATTTGTGTTGTGATCATTACAGGTCCTGTGCGTCCTTCCCAAGTGATTAAACTTCTTTTCTCCCTTGTCTGCAGACCACTGTGTTCACTACTACGACCTCCGCAACACTAAGCAGCCCATCATGGTGTTCAAAGGGCACCGCAAGGCAGTCTCCTATGCAAAATTCGTCAGCGGGGAAGAAATCGTCTCTGCGTAAGTGTTGCCTTTTATCTAGGCTAAAAACTCTGTAGCCCTCGCTCCTCTGTGCTCTTCAGGGCTGCTGAGCAAGTTCACCTGTGTGGGTGGCTGCTCTCACAGGCTGCTGTGCTTTTGGGAGGCAGATCGTTGCTTTTCTCCGAGTCAAAAATAGAAATTCATTCGTGGTGTCACTTGGCTGTGCTCTGTCTTGTGGAGCTAAAATGCTTAAGAGGAATATGAAAACTACTAGATGTGGCTCCTGTGCCCAAGTGCTTACTTTGGGAAGCTGCAGGTGGACTTTCCTCTCCCTGTGTGCACTGAGGATGCTCCTGGCCAGAGCTCTGTGATGGAGAAAGCTGCTGGCAGAGCCCTGGGGATAAAATCTGCAGTAGAACACAACTGATGAGTGACAGAAGAGATCAAATAGTACTGCTGTGTATATGGTTGAAGAGGAGGTTTAGCCACAGCCTGAAAGCAGCTCAAACAGGACTGACTGTTTGATCTGTTCTCTGATAATTTATTATCTGCTCTGGTGAAGGCCCTTTTTGGGCTTATATTTGGGTAAGAAAGTGGACAAAGAGAAGCTGTGTTTCATGACTCTAATAGCATGCAGCTTTTCAGCCAGGGCAGGCCATAAGATCTGCTGTGGAGGCCCTGAGGAGCAATATTCTCCAGCTTCTGTTCCGTTACATGGCCTGATGTATCTGCCCAAAGCCAGATGTGGCTGCCTCCCTTCTGGATAGGTTTTCACCTGGGAATGAATGTCAGGTCACCTAGGGAAAAACAAGCCTCTTCAATGAAGCAGAGGTGAACCCTTCTTTCCTGATGGGGAGGGTGAGGGGCTGCAGGGGAATTTTGGATCCAAACACATTCGTGTGTAACACCTGAGGGCAGCAGGGATGGATCACAGATCTAGGGGCAGATCTAGCTGCCACGTGCTGAGCCAGTGGTTATCCAGCTTGGTTCTCTCCCATGTTCTTACACAGTGAAACACAGCATTTTAAGGTATTTTCAGGCTGCAAGGGAATTACTGTGAGCTGAGCTGCGTGATGGAGGATTCCCTGGTGGCTTCTGGTACTGTTTATATTTAATCAGCTTCTCTCTTCTTACTTCTATTAACATTATAACTCTATAAGGCTGCAAATTCATATCTGGAACACAGAGAAAATTAAATTTAATGTTTTGAACCAAATCTCTGTTATAGAAAGTGTTTAATAGAAACAGGAAGAGACTGGGAATGTTTTGCAGCCATAATCAAGTGGAGCATCATTTATGGGATGTTTTAGGACACAATGGCCCTGTTCTGCTTGGGCCAGCATTCTGAGAAAGCATCTCCCAAAGTTGTGAGAGGAGTTATTGATAGAGCTGTTAGGGCTGTCAGACTTGGACAGGCAGCAGCAGGGTGAGAGGACTGACTGAAGGGTCCAACTACCTTCTGGTGTGTGAGCAGGGAGGAATGTCAGAGCAGATTATTTTGCCTGCCTTTCCTTTTGCAAACTGAGTAGAGGCAACAGCAGTGTAGTGATTCTCAAAAATCAAGCACTGATTTAAGAAAAAAATTACATGTATATTCAGATTCTCTAAATTTCTAGCTAAAGCTGTTTTATGGATTGCATTGATTTTCTTTGCCTTGTAGAGATAGGTTTTGACCTCAGGGGTGTTCAGAACTGCCTGGTATTTAGCACAACACATTGATTACAGTGCTGATTTACAGAGAGACAGATTTAACAGAGCAGCACATCCAAGATGTTTTTTGGAGAGGATATGAAACCAGAAGAGGAGCAGTGTAACACCACCAGGATCAATGGCCTTTGTCTCTCCTTGCAGTTCAAGGGTGAATAGCTTTCTTCTTTCATGGCATGCTTATCCTAAGCAATGTAAACATGGCTAGAGCTTGATGGGAATTCATAAACAGTAAAAACTTCCCATTAGTAGTAGACTTCAGTGTTTTTATTTTAATGAAGACACCTAGTAGGTATGCCAGTGAAATACAGAGGTTAAGTGCCTGTGTATCTGAGGTCTTCTTGATGGGAAGCTAAGAGCAGCAGCTGTCATAGGAATCTGACAGCTTGTGGACCAGGGATTAGTCTTTTGCTGTTTTTTCCCTGCCTGCGGAAAAGTTTAGTGTCCAGGCAACTCTGAAGCTTTTAAAAGCAGTATTTAAAAATACACCTGTCCTAATAGCACAGAAAGCACCTGCCTGTACTTGTGGGCCAAAAAAAAGCAGGAGTATACCCCTTTTTACCTTCTGTGAGCTGTTCCTGTGAGAGTGAGGATGAGAGAAGGGAGAATGAGCAGCAGTATAGGGCAGGGACAGACATGGAACAGGCACCAGGCAGAGAAGCTGAATGCTCTGTTTTGGGCCTCCCATCTCAACCTGGGGTTAGGAATGCACTCCTGCTTCAGTCACAGTGTTACAGATAAAATTCATACCTTCTTCCTGATCTGACCTCATACTAACTAATAATACTGACTAACAAATCTTGCTGCAGCTCCCTTATCGCGCCTTTGTCATTCCAGCTGTCATTGAGGACTGAGATAAGCTTTTTTGCAGGATAGCACAAGGTGCATCTCTCCTCTTTTGTGCTATATTTTTAGGTAAATGGGACACTGGTGCAGGGCTCATGTCTTACGTCATTGGTAATATTTGATGGATGTTGTGTGATTTGAGTTTTTTCCTTTCAGCTCCAAATACTCAGGGAGCAGCAAGGTTGGTGACATGACCTGTGTGAGAGAGCATGGCCTGCTTCCCCTCCCTCCCACCCAGGAGGCTGACAGCTCCTGCTCCCAATCTCTTTCAAATTTGGGGATCAGAACAGCACTATCCTTTCTTTAAAATGGCTTCATGAGGCTTCAGTTCCATCCTGATCACCATTTGTTACCCAACTGTGTATCTCCCTGAGTGCCAGAATACCAGAGCCATGTAAGCTGTGACTGCTAGGAAATAATGCCTGTGAAGTGAGAGATTATCTTCATGTCTCTTTAGCTTTGGGGGAAGAAATTAATCCTATATCTCCTGGAAATGTGGGATCTTCCTATTTGAGATCTGCCAGGCAGCAGATTAGTAACCCCAAAGGCAAAATGTTTTCTCTCAGTAAACAGAAAAACATTTTGAAGGCAGGTATATTTGCATTTTGGGGAACCATGGGAAACAATGATTGTGATTTAATCCAAACATGTTTTGTATATTTTGAATAGTAACAGTTAACTTTCCCTGACAAGGTGAAAAAGGTAGAAGCTTGAGTTCTGTATCCATGCAGTCTTGATTACACATGAGAAACAGATTTAATTTTAACAGCAACTCTGAGCCCCCATAGGTTTTTCTGTGCTGCTGCTTGGTATTGGGCAGGAGGAGGGGAATGTGCTTCAGGGCACTGGGGAGCGAGGAGACTGCTTCCTACCCAAGCCCTGGAAAGACATGAATGAGAGTTGCAGCTGGCACAGAGAAGGGAACAGATTTTATCCATGCTGTAAAGGTTTAAAATATAAATAACTTTAGTGTGTCTTGGATATGTGAGGATCTGGAGGAGGCAGCGATAGCTCAGAGGCCATGCAGTTCAGTGGAGGGCTCTGCAATTGATAGGAGAAAGGAAGAGTAATACTTCAGGGAAGTTTTTATTCAAACGTGTAATGTGTTTTGACAGGCTTTTAAAATAAGGTGATATCTTTCTGAGCTCAAGCTGAGCTGCATATGATTGAAAGTGGGATAAATCTCCTGTTGTGCACTAAGGCTTCCTACATTTACATTGCCACTGGAGCGTTGAGGAGCAGGGTGGCCAGGGAGGAAGGAGTTCCTGCCATATGGCAGCAGGGTAAATTTAAGTATTGTTTTCAGGTCAACAGACAGTCAGCTGAAGCTGTGGAACGTAGGGAAGCCTCACTGCCTACGCTCCTTCAAGGGTCACATCAACGAGAAGAACTTCGTGGGGCTGGCGTCCAACGGAGACTACATTGCCTGTGGTGAGTAGAGCAGCCACCCTGACGTGCTAACAGGTTCCCAGAGCTGGGGCCTCACCAGTAGCAAAGCACACCACCACTTCTGTTATTTAGCTGGATGGCCTTTTTAATAAAAATTTTTCTGAACTTCCACACTCCTTCCCCTCCCAGAGAATGGCACTGGCAGTCCTGACCTAAGGGGGTCTGTAGATGGTTTTCTTCTGTTGCAGATGAGTTGTTTGTGCGTGATGATTCAGGCTTGCTGTCATCAAAATCAACTACTGATGTCATTGCTGCTGATATAATTGATGTATTTCAAGATCAACAATTGGCACATCTTTATGCACCACCAGTAGCCTGGGCCACGTGAGGCTCCAGTAGTTGTCACTCAGTATGGCATTCTGCGTGGTGAAGTGAATGGTGCCCACATTGCAAACAGCTCCTTAGAAGACTGAATCATTAGTTGCTCCTTTGGCTCTTCTGTCCTTTCACTGCTTAAGCCAGGCTGTCAGAGCTCTGTAAATCCACAGCTCTTGCTGGGAAGGCAGTGACAGGCTGATAGCTGTGGGATGAACAGGACAGCTGTGCCAGCACTGAAGGGAGGACCTCAGCTTGTGTGTTCCCTGATTGCTGTGCAGCTTGCAAGGCAGAAATTGGGATGGATTTCTAAATAAAGCCTGCACAGTCTAGTCTCCCTTACTTAAGCCTCCACAGACCAAGTTGTCATACTTGATTATGGCAGTCAAAACTTTGATAGTGCTACCTGCCTTTGAGCTGTGGCTCTGAGCAGGCTGGATGTAGCAGTAATTCATGTGGTAGTGCAGATGCTCAGCCCAAAATGCTTTGCCTTGAGGAGTTTGTGGAGGGCTCTTGGAATCCTGCATGTTTTGCAGGTGTGCTGCACGCAGCAGTTGTCTTGTAATAAAACCATGTCCTATTATTAAGTGTGATGGAAGTTTGCTGTGGAGCACTTCCAGCTACCAGGGCACCATGACCACAATGGTAACTACAAGGAAATGTCTAGGCTTGTTTTAAGCAATGAAAGAGCTAAGAACCTCTTAAGAGCTAAGAACCCTTATTTCTGTTTGTCTTTACAGAACCTGATCTTGTATACTTGTATTTTTTATTTCTAGGAAGTGAAAATAATTCCCTTTACTTATACTATAAGGGCCTCTCAAAGACACTGCTGACGTTCAAGTTTGATACAGTCAAAAGTGTCCTGGACAAGGACCGGAAAGAAGATGACACAAATGAGTTTGTGAGCGCCGTGTGCTGGAGGGCACTTCCAGATGGGGTAAGCTTTCTGCTTGGGTGCAGAAGGAATGCCTCCTGCTTTCTCACAAAATAGCCTTGCTGAGGGTTTGACTGTGCTTGGTATTTTCCTGTTCATGGGAAAAGTAAGGGTGCTTGCAGGTCGTTGTGAGTACCCTGATGATTTGCAGGGTGACTGAAATTCTGGGGGAGAAGAGACTGCTGTGATCTTAACTCTTCCACTTGGGTGTTTGAATTCCTCTGTATGGTATCTGAAATCCCAAAAGCAGCATTGTATTTCTGGCACTTGATGGTTTTTGTGGGTGCATTAGGGGCTTTTGTTGCAGATACTCATTGTGAAGCCTTGTCTCAATGTTCCTGTGTCTGTCTGGGTTACTCATTGGAACACAGCCTTTGTGTCTAGATGAGTAGATATGTAAAGGAGATGAGTGCAGGCTGCAGTCACTTCAGTCACTGTTCCAGTGGCACTGAATTCACATCCCTAGCATGTGTACTAACTAATGTGGCATGCAGACCTGATGCAGCTTTTGTGAGTGTGGCCTTTCAGAATGGGGCTGCTCTGGAGAGCAAAATGCTGCTTTTGAATTCAAAAAAATTGGGTGCTCTTGAAATGCTTGCATTAAAAATATGGAGCAAGTAACTCTTGTATGTACAAGGTTTGCAGATCAGATGCTTGACAGGGCCTTTTGGGAGGGGGCAAAAAGGAGTTGATCTTAAATGTAGTCGTCCAGGTAGATGAAGTGTTGCATAATTGCTGTCCTGAGATGTCCTATTCACAAAGGCAGTGTCTACCAATCTGCTTTCTGCATGTGTAGACACTACCCCAACAACTGTGATTCAGTTGTCACTGAGCTAAACTCACTTCAGATGGACACTTCTGAGTCAAAACCAAAATAAATACACGTCTGGAGCTGCATTTTGTATTTAAAAGTAAGAAATGGGCTGCTGTGTTTGAGCAGGGGGCATTGGAGTCGGGGATGTAGGATCACCAGCTTCTTTCTGGCTGGGGATTTAGTAGGGCTTGGTATACAGGTCTCAGGTGCGGAGTGGCTGTTGTAAGTTTGGTAATTTGTCTTTCTGCCGGATAAAAACATGCTGTGGGAACCTGTGTGTCCAGAAATGTCCTTCCTTCAGTGCTGCCTTCACTTCAGTGCTTGGATTGTCTTGCCCACCGCTCTTCTGGGCATCTCTTCTACAGGCAAAAGCAGAGATGTCTCACCCCTGGGGTTATGTCTGTTGCTGTCCACTCCTCAGCAGTCTTTTCTCTGATAAATGTGCTCTGATAGACCTTCTGCTTAAATGGCTGAAAAACTTCTAAGCTGTCACAAAGGGCTGTGAAACAATTCTTCATAATCAGGATGAAAAATACTATACAAAAATGTAATAGTTAAATCAGGCCCGTCAAGATCACACCAAATAATGTTCAGGCTTCACTCCATTAAGCAGCATTCAGAATCCATTGCTGTTCTGGTCTTTTTTTTTTCTAGCATTTGTCTGCTTTTCCCTGGGCTGCTTCTAAATGAGCCTGTTTCTCCTGTGGCAGCCACACTACCTGGCTCTAGCTTTTAAAGAGAGCAGCAAAAAGCTGCCTGCAGGTGGTTTTTGCCTCTGCCTGTGGTACATACCAAGCAAGCTGCCTTGCTTGCTTCTGCCAAGAGGCCTCAGTGTTTATTTGCACCATATCTTTTCACTGATCCAGCTGCACATTTCTCTTCTACTGGTTCAGCAGTCCTCTCTGACCTAATTGAGACTTTGCTCATGTTCTTAGGAAATTAAATTACTGCACAGCCAAAGTTCAGTTATGTCCACAAAGTCTCACTCAAATGATGAAACTCTCCTATTCTTCATTTTGATTATGTTTCTTCAATTTGCCGTGGGTTTTTTTTTTTTTTTTTCAAATGAGCTTTGCATATACAGGCTTCCCTAAAAGCTGATATTTTTTTTCGGATACTGGGCTGAATTAGGGAAGGCCTGTGCCGTGCAAGATTTGGGGAACCCACAGCCTATTTCCAGCTTAATTATAATTTTGATCCTGGATGAGTCACTGTGCCTTAGTTTCCTAATTATAAGAGTTACCACACGCACCTCTCACTGCTGGCTGTGGTCCCACCTGCCCTGCTGCAGGACTGTGAGTGTGGAAGCAGCTCCAGAGCAGCAGCCATGCAAGGCCCCAGCACAGGCTGGGAAGGCTGCCCCAGATCCACAGGCAGCACAGTAAGCAAGTTTTACAGTGCTGTGGGCGTGCTTTTCTCCATTTCTTGCTGGGCTGGTTGAAAGCATCTTGCTCATCTCCATGCTGTGGTCACTGGGCAGCATCTTCAGTTTGTTCCTGAGGAGTGGGAGATGCCAGCACAGCCTTTCCCCAGGGCTCCCCAGTGGAGCAGGCTCTCAGTTTCCATACAGTGTTGCTGTCAAGGATTGTTCTTTAATTAACCTTTGAGATGAGATGAGTAAGTTTCAGATCTGTCAGTTATCTTGGGAAGCATGAGTACATGTACTCCTTCACTTCATGCACTTAAGTGCAAAATCTCAGATCCTAATTAAAACTTAACTAAAACTTTCAGATTAAATGTCATTGATTCTTTCTTAAATCTATTTTTATGTAATTCGGGCTTTTACTTCCTCCTGAGCCTAAGTCAAGCTGTGCTAGCGGCCCTTGCCAGAACCCATCTTTTTATTCTTTTCTCTTCTGCATTGCTTTTTCTTTACTCACAAAGATGCAGAGGCCTTTTTTATTGGAGCTGTCACCTTTCTGACTCAAAGATCCAGGAGCACCTTCTTTTCACCTGTATCAAAGCTATAACGAGGAAGAGAAATTATTCTCCCTAAGTGCTTATTAGCATTTTGCACCAGGTTTACTCACTTCTCAATTTATAAAAGGGTTTAGAAATAAGCACTAGCTTGTAGGCTACTTATTCTGTCAGACTTTTTGGAAAAAAACAGGCAAATGAAAAGCAAATGAAGCAATGACTATGAAGCAAACCTGATTCTTGCAGTGCTGTGTTTTGGACAAAGGCAAGTAGGCTGTTAGATATTTTTTAAATAGCACCTACTTATTGTTTGTGGGGAAAAACATTTCTCCCTTCTTGTTTTATGCTAAAAGTTAATCAATATTTAAAAGAAGAGAAAGCTTCAGGATTCTTTTGGCTAAGTGACTTGATAAACATGATTTAAACATGGAGATGCTTTTCAGAACATTCCCTGGACTAAATCCTTTAATTTCCCTGGTCAAGCATTTTATAATATACCCATGCTGTCCATTTTAACCAGCTTGATTTGAATCAATAATCTGGTCTTGAGATTGGAAACAACAGTCTTCTATTTTAGTAGCATGTAAACAGGGGATGCTCTTGAATGCAGGGACACTCTTGCATAGGGAAGGAAAATTACAGTAGTGGTAGTAGCTCAGTGCATTTAAGGGGTTAGAGATGTCATCTCTCTTAGAAGGGTCACTGCAATTACATCTGGGTATGTGGAAAATAGCTGGAGGAGCCTGGTTTGTGCCTTGCTTTCCCTTATGTGTCCTACAGGATGTTTTCCCCTTCCCTAAAGGGGACACCTGTTGTTTGGTCCCTCTTGCAGGGCTTATGTGCCTCAAACGTGCTCTGTTAAATGATTGCACCTAAAGTAGCCCTTTTTCCAGGCATGGTTAGTGTTTCTCAGAAAGCAGCTGTTGAAAGAGAAACCAAGGCTGAACCTGCTCCCAGGACAGCAAAAAGGTATTACAGCTGAACACAGTAGCAATTTGATTATGTAGATTAAGCATGGCTCAATCTATCATAATCACTGTAAAGAAGCCATTTAATTTTGTACCTGTTTGCACAAGTATTCATTACTGCTGATAAGCAGGTTACCAGGGAGGGATTTCACAAGCAGAAATGTCAAGGCTTTGGTACCAGTGAGGAGATGCAGATAAGAACAGGAGAAAGCCATGTGAATTAACTTAGGTAAAGCATTATGTACATTTTTTTCTTTTGGAGGAGTAAAGAAGGGGAATCCATTGAGAAGAGTGCTGCAGTCTTTAACCAAAGATGGGTGGGTGGTGGGATATACTGGATGGGTGCAAGAGTTCTCCTGGGAGGAAGGCTGCCAGTGGTAGGAAAACATCTCTTCTACCTGAGTAGAAACCCATGTATGTGTTTTCTCACTTCATCACTCCTTAAAAGTAATTTAAATTTATGGGGGTCTTGAAACAGTCATCTAACCATGGGTAAGAGAAGGCAGCTCTGGAACTCCAGGCTTCAGGTTGGCCTTGGGCATTGCCCTGTGGTGGAAGTGTATTCATAATTGCCCTGCATGTCTGAACTTCTCTTTGTTAATCTAAGACGATAAAAGATTCCCTTCAAATAGGTTTTGGGCGCACCTTTTCAGAAAACGGCCTTTTCTTCTGTTTAGTTTTCCTTTCTTCTGAGCATCCAGCTTTGTTTCTTAATGATGTCTGGCTTGGATTCTTTAAATAGAAACCTGTAATTGTAGCACTGTAAGTTAGTCACTTAATAGGGCTGCAGTCTTGTTCACTGATGAAAAGTAGCCATCCTTTGTTTCCCAGTAGTCTTATAAATGGTACACAGTGTACACAGGAGCTAGTCAGGGGCCCTTATAATTTACAATCAGCAAATTGGCTCCCTTCACAGGAATTAATTTAGCCAATACAAATTATTTTAGGAAATGATTCATTGCCACTTTAAAGCGCTAATTAATTTGGGTGACTTATGAACATTAAAAATGAAACCTCCTCTGTCATTCCCAAGTAACTGAATGGTAATTCAGTGTCATTGTAAAGTAACTTGTATCAGCCGTAACTATACCTCATGTAGCTTGAAGCATAAATTCCAACGGGATTTTGGGGGGAAAACAAGATGCACTTGAAACTTCATTGTCTCTCTTTGCTGCTGAAATTTTAAAATCTCAAAATTGGTGAGAATTTTGACTTCCAACTTCAACTCAGTAGTGTTTTATTTTCACAGCGTCCTTAACTTACCTGTTCAGGTGTCAGGAAATACCTCGGTAGAACCCAAAAGCTTAGGAGATAAAAGCCTCCCTGGAGTGATCAGACCCCAGCTGTCCCTTGCCTGCCTCTGATAGCAGCTGTGCCACAGGTCACAGCGTGAGTAGCTCTGGAAGGGCATCTGCTGGTTTCTGACTCCTCCTTTCTTTCCTAGACCAGGACTGGCCTGTAGCATTTGTGTGCAGCATCTCCCAAGCTGGTATCCTTGCAGGTTCTCCTTCAGTGCAGTCCTACACCACTTCTTCATGCTGCAAACACAGAGTTCCTCATCTTCGTTCTTGTGCTTGAAATGCACAGCAGTTTAGGGAAGGCTGAGAAGGATCAGCTTCTTAAAAAAGCAAGATGTGGCTTTGATCAGGTTTGTTCTGCTGTTTTTTTTCTCCCCCACCTGAAAAATCTTCAAAGGTCTCTCTCCCTCCTTGGAAAGCTGTCTAATCCCCATAGCCTGCATGCTGCAGTGCTCACAGCTGTCTGTGTGATAGCTTCCCATTTCTCTTGACATGCCCTCTGCTCTCTGGTCATTGGCAATGCTTTAAACACAGAGTTTTCTTTGACTTTTATTTTGCTCTTTTCTTAGGTAGTAAATGTATTTGATTTCTCTTCCATCCTACCTTTTTCATGTCTGCTGCTCCCTTACTCATTTGAAAATCTAAAATTTTATCTAAAAACAAATGGGACCCAGAACATCAGAAGATGTGTCATGCTTGATTTTATTTCCCCCTCAGATTTTAGCATATTAGTTATGTGTACCAACACATACTGTATATATTGGTTTATGTGCTGCTTGAAAACTGTTTTCTTATGCAGAATAATTTCTACTTGCAGATAAAAGATGTCACAAGCTATGTATGATCCTTTGCTCTGAACATGCTCATATCCTTTCATATCCGTATATCTTCAAATCCTCTGGTTTGGGCTCTATTTTTTCTGTGGCTAAGGAGAATTAATTAGAAAATACTCAGGTGACTGGCCATATTTTATTCCCTGTCAAAAATCTGTGTGTGTCAAAAACTTGTGTCCAAGTGTGGAGAAATGTGTGTGGGGAAAAAAATTTCATATTCTATTATTAACAGTTCATGCATTGTATTAGCATCTCAGTCTGTTGACACTTCAATCCATGTGAAAGACCATCTTGATAATGTGATTATGCAAATGACCAGATTCATGAGGAAGTGTTTAATTTTGAGTGTTCTGCAGAAGAAGAAAAATACTGGTGAGTGTTCTTTCTTTAGTGTCTTCTCCCTGGTTGCAGGATACCCTCTGAGCTTCCTCCCAGTGAGGACATGACCGCAGTGAAGGGAGCCAGGAGCTTCCCTGAAAACCCAGCCTCTGTCCACTGTGCTCCTCCTGCCTGGTGTGTTTGGGGCCAAAAAAGTGTATTGCACCATTTCTGTTGCTGTTTCAGGCTCAAGGTGGCACAGCAGCAGGTGGCTGGTGTGTCAGGAGCGGTGCTAGCTCTTCCTGTCCTAGATGCAGAGCAGCTGCCCGTGCCACTGCTGAGGACGCAGGGGCTGAGTCTGGCACTTCTGTTCATCTCTCAAGTTCAGGTCCCCTGTGGTACTGCAGCACTCTGATATCATTGTAGTTTCTATTTTAAGAATAGCTTCTTCAAGTAATGTAGGTGGCTCAGGTTTTTCTTCTTTGTTGGTTTAACTTTACATTTGCAAACTCAGTTTCTCTCCTTCTGCAAGGTGAGGCTTTTTTTTTTTTCCTTGCATAATCACAGAAAATTGCCACAGGGTCAATGTTGTCTTGAATTGAAGACAGATGAAAGTCCATATTTCCTGAATGAAGACAGTATTTACTCTTTCAGACTTTTACAGATGATATTTGCTCACCAATGCTTCTCTTCTAATGGCAAGAGGAGTAGAATGCGTGCTGTAGATAGATCTGAGGTCCTTCTTATTGGAGTCATCTTTCCTAGACTGAGTGAATGACATAGTGGCCAACATAACTGAGTGCTGTTGACATTACCATTCCAGTAGCTGATCCCAGTGGTACAGCTGTAGAAATAATGGATTGCAGATCATTGCTGGTACAAGCAGAGGTGTGAGCAGGCTCTTGCTGTTTCAAGCTTGAAAAAACAAGAGCATCCCAATGCAATTGCAAATCATATTGCTGTGTTACACACGGTGAGCTGGGGATGCAAAGAAGTCTCTCTGTAGGTGTTGTTAAACTTGCAAGTGGATGTTTTTCTCCTATGGGCACTTAACTGCTTTAGTAACTGTCAATTCTTTATTCAAGTATCAGTTTTATAACAGATGAACTGAAGTCAGGAATTCACATGGAACTAGACTTCATTCCCAACTCCATCCTCAGCTTGCTACTGAACTATAATGTTGCAAGGTGCAGCAGTAGGTATCATGTGCCACTTACATAAGCTATGTCCCAAACAGCACAACTTCAAAGAGAATTATTTGTGTTACTTATACTGGGGTGGAGAGGAAAAAAAGCGCAGGTTCATATTCAGGGAGCACTTACTTTTAGAATTAAATAATTGTACAGCTGTGTTCCCTTTCCACCAAATCTCAGCAGTGCTGCTCATGGGCCCCCTGATATGTACCCTGTTGAGCTCTAAAGCCACTGATTAAATAACTGATTAGGCTGTTGTAAAGTTTGGGGGGAGGGGTTTCAAATGATGTCTGGAAAGCTATTTATCATGAATAAGTGTACATTTCTTTCTTAGCATGCCTTATCTTAGCATTGTGCCTGTGTCTCAGGGCATTCCAGCTGCTGTGGGAATTAGAGATGGCAGGTGTTCTGTCTCTGCCCTCCTACAGCTCTTAGCCTTTGGGGAGGAAGGCTTGTTCTTAGTATTTTGGTGGGGGACTTATACTCACAGAATCATGGAGTGGTTTGGTTTGGAAGGCTCTAGTCCAGCTCCCTGCAGTAAACATGTATCCCTTCAATTAGGGCAGGTTTCTCAAAAGTCCCATCCAACTCAAAAGTCCCATCCCTCAAACACGCCCAGGGATGAGGCTTCCACCACATCTCTGGACAGTCTGTGCCAGTGCCTCACCACCCTCATTATAAAAAAACTTCTTCATTACATCTGTTCTAAACTGGCCCTCTTTTAATTTAGAACCATTTGCCCTTGTCCTGTTGCGAGACCCTACTAAAAGGTTTGTCCCCATCTTTCTTGTAGGTTCCTTTTGAATACTGGAAGGCTGCAATAAAGTCTTGCTGGAGCCTTCTCTTCTCCAGGCTGAAAACCCCCACCTGTCCTCACAGGAGAAGTGTTCCACCCCTCTAATCAGCTTAGTGGCTTCCTCAGGACCCAGTGTATATAATGTATATTCTGTGTAGTCTCCTGGAGCAGAGCCCCCTGAAAGCAGTAGGTCACAGCAGGATCCTGGCGAGTTCTGTAGGTACTGAGCCAGTACTGCCTGATGTCAAACTCTCACTAAAGCTGGTTTCCTCTGAGTCAGAGCATCTCCTGCATGAGCAGCCTTTGCTTTACTTTCCACTGCTAGGCTCATGCTGGCTATTTTCTGTGTGAAGTGCCATCTGCTGAAGTCCCTGGCTGGCACAAAGTGCCAGTGAGATGAGGTCTGAATGCCAGGAGCTGGTATCAGTCGGGCGGTATTCGATGTGCTACAGAGCAGATGAAGGGGGTCATTAAAGACAGGAACTGCAGGGGTAGAGCTGTGTGTCCCAGCACTTACTGCTAAAGCAGGACTTTGCTTTCAGAGCAGCAAGACCAAAGCAAGAATGAGGTAGGTATTGCAATGCCATTGGCACTGAGCTAACCACTGCTTTTGAAGCCAGCTTCTGTGCAGATGCAGAATTGCCCCACAAGGGTGATGGTCTGCTGTCAGTGCTGTTTGAATTTGGTTTATAACCTCGTTCCCTCTAACAAGTGACACTGCTCCAGATAAAGTCAAACCAACTTTGCAATATTGTGTTGGTATTTTTTTTTTTTTCTTTTCCCCACTCTTCAGTGCTAATATCGATGGCAAATCCTGCCAGGCCACCACCATTCAGCAGTTACAATTCATGAGCTGCATCAACCTTTTGCTCTAGCACTACTAATTAAGCAATTTTAATGACAGGATTTAATGTTTTACACAGTCTAAATGAAGTGGAAAAAATATGAACGGATTTTTTTCCTTTCCAGCACAAGATTTTGATCAGATAATTTAACCTCTGGGTGAAATGGAAGTAGGAGCATTTATGCATAGGTGGTTTTCTCTGCAAAAGCTTTACTTTAGTACATCTGTGCATTAATAGTTCCTGCTTGGCTTTGGGTATCCATTCTGAAGTTTTTTGTGTGTCCTCTGCCCTTCTGTTGTCAGTAACAAAACCCCAAAGCCTTTTGATACCCACTAATTTGTGACCAGCTTAGTGCCAACTGTGTTACTTGTTAATAAAGCGAGAATAAAGGCTTGCAGTAAACAACTGCTCAGACTGCTTTTCCAACAGCAACACAGGTTTGTATCCTTTTAACCTGTTTAAATTTCTTTTGGTGGTGTTCTGCTCTAATTCTAGCTAATACTAGATGAGCTAAGTATGTGCATTGAGTGAAAATGGTCTCTCCTCTGAAGGCAATCTTGTGTCTGAATTGAAACTACCTGATATGTGATTAGGAGACATAATTATTTTATATAGGTTACACACAGAATTATAATAATCAGTCTTTTCTAAGGAATAGAAAGCCTGTATGACAGGAAAGTTATGTTTAGTAATGTAATGAGTGCCTTTTTTGACAGAAATGGCACTGTTAAATTTGGGGTTGTGCAGCTGATGGGCGTTCGCCCTCACACGAGGTGTTTTGAATTCTGCGAGGGAAGTGCTGCTTTAAATAATTATGTCTCTTATGGTATTGTATGTCATAATCACTTCCAAAATGCTTATCTAGTTGCTAAAGCTGGAGAGAAGTGAGCTGTTTGGTGCAGTACTGGATTTTTTAGTTTTACTTTAGTATGCCTGAAGCGAATATTAAGCAGAGAGGTGTAGCTGGGGCAGCCTGAGGAGCTGCTGGTGAGACAGAGCATTGTTCCCCAAGTGCTTAAAATAATGAGAGATACTGGAGGGAAGATAAGTAATATTACGTATACTGGGAAGAAAGTTTGGTTCAGATCCATTAAATAAATAAATAAATAAAAGTTCCTTTTACCTGTAATCTGCAAGTAGCACATAAATTAACTGCAGTGGGAGCAGGAGAAGCTGTGTCCCTCCTCATGACCCATGCTGGCAGAGGCTCAGCATCACCAGCCAAGAATCCTCCTGTTAATCAGGCATACATGATTCTTTCTCTTAGTTTCTAGGTTGATCACTTGAGACCTTGCTGCTTTTTTTTCTTTCCAAGAAAGACCTTCTACACAGCAGATTGCTCTGGCTAAGTTTCTTCCAACAACTAAGTAACAGCAAGCTGCTCTGGTCTGGAGAGTGTGTGCTTGGGGGATATCTTGATTTGTTTAGAGTGACATAGCCTTGATTAAAATAGGTTAATAGTTCTTTTCTGCATGTCTTGCTTCACAACTTGCACATTAGCTCCAGCATTTGAAAAGATAAATTTGGGCCAGCAGGAGTAACACAAAAAGAGAGAAAATTACGTGAAAGTGAAATACAAATGTCCTTATTTAATACAAGAGGATTCAGCTCGCTGTTGGCTTTCTGTTTTTCCCAGGTTCATGCTTTGCTTGAAAATGCAACAGAAGAAATTTCAATTGCTGGGAAATTAGTAAAAAAAAGTGGCTGTTGGGAAATTTGAAGTAAATTTAGCAACTTTTCTTCTGCTGTTATAGCAGGCAGCAGCCAGCATTGGGAGCTTGGGCGTTTTCTTTTTTTCAAAACTTAAGAAAATATAAATATTTCGCTTTCCAAAAGTAAGCAATGACTCAGGAATTTGAGAAGAATACTGCTTTGGCTGGAGATTCCTTTCAGATAAATGCTGGAGGTGCTGTTACAGGTGAAGGGTTGCAATTTGTCCACAGCTCTCCCAGCATATCCTGAATGTGAACTCAGACCCTCTCCGTGCCACCCTCTGTAGCCACCCCTCCTCTTCTTGCCAAAATTATTCTTGGTCTTCCCTGAGTAGCAGAGATGTCTGAGCATGGCAGCAGGGACAAGGACAGTCTCTTCTTAAGCCCACCAGTAAATTTTTGGATTTTGTTATTCATAGTGAATCTACGAATTATCCATTCTGGAGTGAGATGGGGTGTTAAGAAAACTCTTTTTCATACAAGTTTTTGAAATTTCTGCTGTTTTCCTTTACAAACAGATTTGAAGCAAGTTTATAATATATTTTCAGTCTGGCTGGTGCTTCTGTATTGATTTCAGGTAACACTTGAATGTGAAATTTGAGCCCAGCTCATCACGTATCAAAGTTAATGAAGTAATGAATGTAACACCAAATGCCAGTGTCTCTGTCTCTCCTCATCCCCACAAACATGTACTGTGTATGTGGCTTTGTTTATTTTAGAGGCCATTTCATTATACAGTCCTGTATCTCTTCTTGGATGGTTTAGGTAGGGCAGGGCATGATCATGAGCTCCTTGTGGGAGTTTTTCTACTGATGTTCATAGCACTACATGCAAGTTTGCTGTGGTAAGAAATAGGTTGTGAAGTCCTTACAGAGGACAGTATTCTTTATTTTCTTATGTTCCCTGTATTTTGTCCTGTATTTCTCACCATCTCTGCTCTGAAACACTTTAAGCATTGTCAGGCTCAGAGAACAGCAGAGTACCTACCACGTGCTTCAGCTCTGTGGTGTCTGTTGAGGAATGAATCAACACCAGCAGCTCTTCAGAAAGAATACCTAAAATCAAGGGAGGATGAAGCAGATTAGCTTAAGAAAAACAAAAAAGAAAAGAAATCAAATGCCAGAAGTGTTTGTCTTCCCTCACCCTTTGTCAGCAAAGGTGGAGTTTGTATTCTAATATTTATGTAGCTGAAGGGTATTAGAAAATCAGAAGTACTGTGGTGCAACACAAGGGGTTTTGTTCACTCCTGTAATCCCAGTAGGTAATTCTTTTCTTTATATACTTGAGTCTTTTTCAACTTTTTTTTTTTTCTATTAGTCATTGGTAGCTTAATGGATTTCTTGATTGTTGAGCTCTTCTTTTTGATGCAGTATTGTTAGTCTTAGCATGCATTCAGAGTGACAGGAAGCATTAAAAATAGTCATTTCCATTTGAGATATCTAGAGATAATTTTTTACAGCCACTGTGTGAAAATAACTTGAATAGTAGCAGAATTATGTATTGTGAGAGAGATGATTTTACTTGTGAATTGGGTTTAAAGATAAAACCTGCCTACTTCCCAAGTCATGGATTTCCTATTCATTGCTCTGTTAAATTTAATCGGGAACAAGACTTAATCCAGAACAAAGATGATTGAATTGCTCTTAAACAGTGATGTAGAACATTACCCAGATCTCACTTCAGTCTCACAGTGCTGAGAAATCACAAGCGTGAGAGTTGCTTGTGAGTACATTATACAAAGAGAGATGCTTTTTACTCATTTGTTGGCTCATTAGAAAATGAAATGCTTTCTGGCTTTTGGAATAAAGTTGTTAGGAGGTGTAGTACAGAATGGGTTAAACCTGTTTAGTGTATTAGCTAGAAATTGCTTTGGTATGCAGTAAAAAGGCTCATCCACTTGCAAAAGCCTCTGTTGGCTTTAAGCTCTGCCATAAACTGAGCTGCTCCTGGGTTTGTGTGGGATGGATGGATGGATGAAGTTCCTTGATGCAGCTCTGATTCCTCTTTGAGAACCCAGGGGAGGACAAGCTCCAGCACTGGGCAGTGTGTCCAGCATGATCCACTGCCTCCCTTTGCTGCTAGCCCCAATAAAAAAGCACACTTTCAAAAATTACTGTCTTGTTTTAACCTCTTATATTCTACCAGGAAGTGTGTACACCTATAAGGTCATCCTAAATCTTCAGTTAAAGCCTGGAGCAGAGTTATGGTATCAACTGGATTTTGCTCTTTGAGGGCAAGGAGAGAGCATGGTGGGGAAGCAGCTAATTAAAGGATTTCCAGGCTGTGACATGGAAACCTGACTGCCCCTGTGTTTATTTCAGGGCTCTTACCTGGGCACAGACTTTTACCAGTAAAGTTTGGAAGCTGGCATTGCTTATTCCCTTGCATATACCTCATTTAAAATAATTTTTAAGAAAAGGGGACAGGGTCAGGGAGTGGTGAAGCAGCATCTTGCTGTAGGGACTCTTGTCGGCAACACATTATTGGCAAGCTGTACCCTGGAGTTAAGGAGTGTATTCACAGCCAGGAAATTTAGGGACTTATTAATGGCAGTGCAGCTCCAGGCCCTGCTGCTGGCTGGCAGTCACTGAGTGAGTAAGAAAGGCACTGTCAGTGCCACATTTAAGGCTTTGGGGCATGTGAGTGTGCCCCATGCAGCATCTCTTTCTTCTGGTTAGAATGATTTTGACCTTCTGAGTTAAACTTTTCCACTTAATGATATTTTCCTATTATGTGAATCCTCTCTTCATCAGCTTATTTGCATGCCTTACATCATGTTTCATTTAGGATTTGATACGGTCAGGAGCCCAGGATAAAAGACAGTGTATAAAAAAGGCTGGTGTAATCATGAAATTTTCTAGGACTGGAAGCTGCTGGGACCAGTTGGGCAAAATAATTTTTTTTGTCCACTCTTGCAGTCTTCCTAGAGCAAAGTGGAGGTCTCTGTCTGCTTTAGGACAGCCAGCTAAATCAGATCGTTCCCCTCCTTACACATGTGTTATCCTGCAGTGTGAGAGCTCCTGCAGCATCCTCAGCTGCAATGTCCCACCACGTGGGGACAGCCCTTGGGCAGGATTTTGTTTGCAGCATCCACAGCTAAGTATAATTGCCAAGTGTTAATCCAGCTCAGTAGCTTAGAGCAAGACTGTAATTGTAGTTATTGGGTTTTGTATTAAAATGCTCTTTTTTAAAAGTTCTTGTTAGGTTTAGCCAGCTGGCTGTAGAAGTGATTGCATTCTGGTTGGAGGGATGTGTGTGAGTGGAGCAGGTTGCATGTCCTGAGGTTTCCCTCCCCTCTCCATTCTTGCTGCTTCAAGAAACAGTCATTTGCTTTATAGTCAGGTTTGCAGCTTTGATTGAAAATGACTCTGCAAAACCCCATCAGAACTGTGCATGCCACAGAGTCACTTAAAAAGAAAAAAATCTAAAAGGCACCTTGAAATGTATGAACTCCCTGGGATGCCATCACCTGTGGTTTGCTGGTGTCCCCAGGTAGGATCTAGAAAATCTTTGTCTGCCCAAAGAGCCCAGGAAAAAAAGGAAAGAAAGGATGGAATTGTGCTGTCTGAGATCTGGCCCACTGCCTGACAGCTGTCATGGGTTTGCAGAAGTGAGACAGATCTGGGAGAGGCAGCTGCAATTGTATAGCTGGGAAGTTGGGCTTTTAATTGCTAATTAAAGTTACCATTTGCATTTGGGGTTTTCCTTTTTTAAAGGACGACATCATATTGTACAAGAAACTGCAAGCGTTGTGTATTTATAGCACAACCAAACTGGCAACTTGCACTTGCTGCTTTGCTGGTACATCTGTATTTCACCTACTGCCTACTTTTGCTTTCCCATCTGTATTTTTTATGACTTCTGTCCTGACAGCCCTTGTTCTCCTAGTCCTTGACTCCCCTCCCGTGCAGACATATGATCCCGTAACGTTTTCCTTTTTGTCTTTATAAACAATAGGCAAGCAGTCTGATAGCACAAGTCCAAAGTCAAGGGAGCTTTGCAGATTCAACTTGACAGCTCCTCTCTGAATTATTTAAAAGCTGTAAACAAAAGAAAGCCCATCTTACAGCTTCAGGTGCCTTCTCCTCTAGTACTGTGGAGAATGCCTGATAGGTAAATTCAGCTAATTTTGCCCGTTTAAATCTATGGGATTTAGTGGTGTAGAAAATGCAGTTAGAATTCAGGGGCTGCCTCCTGGTATTCCTTAGGGCAGGGTAAGTTGCAGGGAGGTGAATGAGCAGTTTGAGGAGAGGGAAGGTTGGAAGGTGAATGAAAGAATCGAGAATTTGTGTCTAGTATGAATTTTGTGTTGAGTTTGGATTTTTTCCCTTTCACAAACAATGAACTTGTTTTAAGACATCCTGTATTTGCTTCTGACTTTAATCTCAGTCCTTGGTGGGTTTCTAGGTTTGTTCTTTTTGCATCCTTTGTTTTCAAATCTGAAATGCTTTCCTACACCTGAATGACCCAGTGATTTCTGACTTCTTGGATACATTTTAGTTGCTGGTTTCCCTCATGCTTCTGGATTCAGGAGTGTCTTAGATGGCTGAGATTAGGGAAGCAGGCAGAAGGCACAATTGAGTCCTCTAGATGATGCGAAGTTCATTATTATCTTTTGAATAGTTCATTCTGCAGAATGAAGCAGGGAAGATGCCATGCTTTGCATTTATTGTATTAAAGCTATAAAACTGTACTCTCATCATTCTTAATGCCTAAGGCATAGCTGCTGTCTTCTCACTCCCTTCTCCCCTCAGATAAATGCAATGGGGAAAGCATCAGAAATGGGATGTCGAAAGCAACTTCATGTGTATTATCTTTACTCTGCATGATTTTAATGAAGTTCTTCACTTTTTATGTACAGTCAGACCTTATTAAAATGCATTTACTGTATTGTCTTTATCAATACCATACAATATTGTCATGAAAGCTGATCGTTTGAATTGTGGCTTTACTTCGAAAACTAACCTGCAAAAATGGCTTTGAAATATCTTCTTTCAGAGATTGCAGTGTCTTTCACTGTACAAAGCAAAGATCCCTGTCTTCCAAACAGCTTTGCAGGCATGACCTGGCCACAGTTCAGGTCAGCTCCCTCTTCCATACAGTTACAATAGATTTACAGAGCCCTCACTGGCTGTGAGCCAAGCCAGCCCTAAACCCCTTCTTGGCCACAGGTGTGTAGGAGATGGTTCTGCTGGCTGGGGAAGATACTCTGCTCTGCTGCCCCATCCTTACCTGTGCTTACCTGTACCATGGGAACAGAAGACAGGAAATGTTTTTAATACAAACTCTATGACTTGAATTCATGCAGGGAGAAGATTTAAGTATAACTGGAATTTTACGTGGTCAAGAGAAAACTTGTGCTTGTGACACGAGATGCATGCTATCAGAAGCTGCCTGCAGGTCTTAGGCTCTGGCCATTTTTCTTTGCCATTCTCAACTTTATCAACATCCCTTCTTCATTTTCCTGTGTGTCCTGGCTAGTGAAAACATGTGCCTACTGCACTCAGGGCATTTTTGGAGCAATATCTTGAGGAGACAAAATGTCCTATTTCCCAAGCCTAGGGAGGGCCACGTGCTCTGGTACAGCTTGCCCAGCCTTGTCTGCATTGCAGGAGGTTTCAGGTACACAGGGCTGCTCTTGATCCTTGATAGCATTAGCTGAAGTGGATGGTGAAGGAGAGCAGCAGACTGTGAATTCTATCAAGATTAATGGAAATTTTTGTTTTACCTTAATTAAACTTTCATTCCTCAAATCAAAGTCCTTTTTCCCAAATCAGCATATGTTATAAATAGCATTAGTATAGGTATAATTTCATGAAGCTTCTCTGCGTGCTAATGTTAATGTTTGTGCCTTGAGTTTTCTCCACAAGAAACCATTTATCATTTCTTTTATCTCACCAGGTCCTGGTGAGGTGACTTCTACGACACGTGTGTGTTGCATAGAAAATAAAAGGAAAAAATATATAAATATATATTTTTATATAAATAGTGGTTTATGCAGCTGCAAGTTGGGCCACCTTGCCGGTATCCTTCTCTGGTCTGTTCTTACCACCAAGCAGCCTGCAGCCCTTTGGGTGGAAGCAGCCTCCAGGGATGAGATATTTTTGCTTTCCTGGTGTGTTTCTTCCTATTGCTGTAGCCCTGCTTTCCCCAAAGATGTGTAATTCCCCACACTCCCTGCCTGCAGCCTCAGCTTGAACATATGCTGTTGTTCCCTGCCTCAGACAGCACCTCAGTGCTGACACTTGGAACTGTGACTCCATTTCTGTTGCTATTAAATATACTGTTCTTGGCCTAAAGAGAAATGAAGACTTCGATTTCCATGGCTGCCAGACTTCTGGCCCATCCACTAACACAATTAGAAAGCTTGCAGATGCAGTGAAACCATCATTCTTCTTTTCCAGCTGGCATAAGCAAAACATTTAGAAGAGTTAATGTGTTTATGGAGCGCTCCAGTCCCCCTGCAACATTATTTTGAGACCCACTAATGCAATGGTCAGGATTTAAATGCATGTCCAGAACTTTCCAAGTTGGTTGGTTTAGGATGCTGTTGTATCAGGGTTTGGCTTTGGTTTGGTGGTGGGGTCCTACTTAAAAATGGTTGGATATGTTTAAGGGATGTTATTACACATAAAGCATAGACACTAAAAATGTCAGAATTCAGGCTGGCCCCTTTTTGATTATCTCTGTCACATCAGTCTTGGGAGTGGACGTGGTTTTCATTAGAATGGGGCAAAAAAGCTACAACCTGCAGGAGATGAGATGTACTAAGTGGGTTTGTGTGGCAAGGTGTTGGTTGTGGTGGGGTGAAAGGGTGGCTTCTGTGAGAACTTTCCCAAAGTTTCCCTCCTGTCCAACAGAGCCAGTGCCAGCCAGCTCCAAATGGACTGTGAACACTGGCCAAAGCTGAGCCCATCAGCAATGCTGGCAGCACCTCTGGGGTAATGTACTTAAGATGAGCTGAGAGGGAATGCTGCACAACTGCATCAGGGAGAGAGGAGTGAGAGGATGTGAGAAACAATTCTGCTGCACACCCAGAGCTCTGTGAGGAAGGAGGGGGGAAGGTGCTCCAGGCACAAGAGAATTCCCTGCAGCCTATGAGGCAGCTGTTCCCCTGCAGCCTTGGAGGTCCACAGGGAGCAGAGACCCACCTGCAGCCCATGGAGAACTCCGTGCCAGTGCAGGGGGATGCCCAAAAGAAGGATGTGACCCTGTGGGAAGCCCCCACTGGAGCAGGCTCCCAGCAGGGCCTGTGGACATGTGGGGAGAGGTGCCCACACTCTAGAGCAGGTTTTCTGGCAGGGCTTGTGACCACACAGGGACTGACACTGGAGCAGTTTGTAAAAACTGCAGCAAGTGGGAAGGACTCACACTGAGGCACTTTGTGAGCTGTCTTTAGTGGGAGAGACCCCATGCTGGAGAAGGGGAAGAGCTTGGGGACTCTTCCCCTTGAGAAGTGAAGGAATGGGAGATACAATGTGAGATGAGCTGACTGTGGCCCCAGTTCCTTGTCCCTCTCTGTCCCTGAGCAGGGAGTGATAGAAAAAATCAGGAGTGAAGCTGAGCCTGGGAAGAAGGGAAGGGTGGGGGGAAGGTGTTTTTAAGATTTTCTTTTATTTCTCATTATCCTGCTCTGATTTGATTAGTAATTAATCAGATTTGCCCCAAGTTGAGCCTGTAATGGTAACTAGAGAGTGATCTCTGGCTGTCCTCATCTTGACTCTAAGCCTGTGTGTCTCCTGTGTCCAGCTGAGGGAGGGGAGTGACAGACTGGCTTTGGTGGGCACCTGGCTTCCAGCCTGGTCACCCCACCGTACCAGGTGTTGCCCAGACAGCTTGGCTGCCCCAGATTGTTGACAGCCAACCATATAAAATGAACAGTAGCAGAGTATGTATCCATTATCAGTTTTAAATAAATTGATTTCATGAGTTTCTGCCAAAGTGTTTCCCTTTTGCTGACCCAGCCATCCTGGCTCAGCTTGGCTCCCTTCATCATTCCTGACACCACCTGTGATTAACCCATCTTCCTGTAGTGATTGCCACCATCTCTGGTTGTGATGCATGAATAGTTCTTCCACTTTTGCCTTGAGGGGATGGTGACATGTCAGGGGTTTAGGAAGGTTTTTTTCCCAGCCTGTCCCACTAGCAGTGGCCAGTATGTAACCCACCAGTTACACAGCTGCAAGACCTGTCTCCAGAGGTTAGCTTGGGTCATTCAGGAGCTCCTGCTTGCATGGGAGCCTGGTATGAAATTCCCCGTGGGCTGGTTGAGCTGTTGAAGCATCTGGAGCTACCAGACACTCATGTACATCTAGGACCTCAGACCAGCAGGTGAGTGTCCAGCATCTCATGAGCTCAGGGGTGTGGGTGTGGACTGTGATGTGGGAAGGTCATAAAGTGTCCTTCACAACCCCCAGCTGGGGATGTTGAACCGTGACTGGCTGTCACAATTTAGGGCTGGTTTTCAGCACAATTGATTGCAGTGGTTTGTGCCTCGATTGTTTTTAGGCAAGGAATGCAACTGGAATGGATTTTCCATCAGCAAATAAGTAAATACTGCAGTTCCAACAGGAATTCTTATGAAGAGAGTTAAACCTCAGTTATACCTTCATCCCTGCCTTTTTTAACACCTCATTGGGAACATCTGGATTAACCTTGGGCAAATCCACCAAGTGTGTTGCTTCTGTTTCCCCACATGTAGGATAATACTTCACTACCTCACCAGGGCATTTTTTACTCTTAATTAATGTTGTAATGTGTCTTTGGTTCCTCTGATAAAACATGTGGTGTGAATGCAAAGTTGTTTTTACTGATTGGATTATTAATTAAATGTGCACATATAAATGATTTATTGGCATTAGAGACCTAAGACTTAATAATTTAAAATATTAGCATCAAGGTGGTTGGATCAATTTTAAGCCTGTTACCATTCAGCTATTTAGAGACTGAAACTAATGACACTGGGAAAGGAAAGGAAACTGTGCTGTAAGCACGATTTTCAAAGGTGAATTCACTAGAGGAGGAAGAGGAGATGGAAAGATGTACCTAGTACTGTGGAAGAGGCTGTTGAAACCAACAAGAGAGTGCTGAAAGTAAGGTTTTGATGAGAAATGCCATATCAGGGACAATGATCTCAGAAATAAAAAGCCCTATGAAGAATATGGGACAGATGGTCTTGGAAAGATCCAAGTGTTCTTGTACAAGTAAGGGAATTGCTGATTCAAGTGTGAAGGTTATTTGAAAGAGGGAGCTGAGGAGTGTTGGGTACAGTTGAGCTGGAAGAGAAATCACTGACTTGGAAGAAGAATAGAGAAGATAAGAGAGGTGGGAGAAGCACACCCATGAGTGTGAAAAAGGCAGGACAGAACCATCTGAACATGAAGCAGGGCTTTAGCAGATTGAAGTTTGCCTTTCACAGTAAGGGCAAGGGGGCAGTGCTGTAAATTAAAGAGGACCAAGCAGCTGGGATAGAGTAATAGGATATCATGAGTTGGAAGGGACCCACAAGAATCATGAAGTCCAACTCCTGGCCCTGCACAGGACACCCTGACAATCCCACCACATGCCTCAGAGTGTTGTCCAAACACATACTGAGCTCTGTCAGGCTGTGCTGTGACCACTTCCCTGGGAGCCTGTTCCAGTGCCCAGCCATCTTCTGGGAGGAGAACCTTTCTCTCATAAGTTTCCCTGCACCCATTCTTTCCTAGTGCAGCAGCTGGGAGCTGTGGTCCTTGCTGTGCTTTGGGACTGGGCTGCATAGCTCTGGTGTTTGTAGGGTGGATTGCTTGTCTTATCTGATTTAGGGTAGCTTGAACAGAAAAGGCTTTTCACATTCTACTGATTTCTGTTTACAGCTCTGATCCCTGATGGTTTGCCACTAGTCTGCACAAAATCAAAATCTAAAAGTACCAGATTTAGATGATATGTCTGAATACTCTCATGCAGATTGGTGGCTGTTTCTACAGATTGTGTATTTTGTTCCTGATGTGAGTTTGCAAGGGAGACATATGCAATAGCAATATTAATGATAACACCCTGGGCTTGATTTTGCCCCACAGTGCACTGATGGGCAGGGCAGCCTGACCTTGGCTAGGGAGAGATTAAATACATCACCTCCAGCATGATGTAATGACTGACTGCAGCAAACAATAGGATGGGAAGGGGGGAGACATTGGCAGTAGGAATGCAGGTCTTAAACTGTGCAGTTGTTAAGCAATGTATGGTATTGCATTGCCAAATGAATATTTGGGAGTTTAAGTCTTAAAAGAATTGATGCTAAAAGCTGTCTTCACTAAACTAATGCCTTGCCATTTCCTGTGGTTTTGCAGTATTGATATTAATGTTGTTGTATGTTTATGTTTTTTGAATGATTATTGTAAGCTGTATTTATATACTGCTGCCAATTCCTTCAAGGTCTTGACCATATTGTTTATGGGGAGCATCTGATATCCCAGAATTTATGACTATAGGAACAAGTAACTTTAGACACCCTGTCACAGATAAATGGGGAGTGGAACTCAATATTCCTACACAGAGAGGAGGGGAAGACTTGTGCTTTGGGGGTGCAGGGTTAACAGCAGAATAATTTGGTTTTATTGTATGTCTCCCTGCCTTGCCTGATGGGGGAGTGTGCAGCAGCTGTTAGAGCTGTGTATCTTGCTTTGCAGTAGATGCAGAATAATAAGTGTCTAATGAGATTTTCCCATCTTGGATTCTAAATAAGTTAGATGCTCATCAATACCAGTTTTGTTCTAGAATGACTAAATTGCAGAGGCAGTTGCCTGTAATATATCAGCAGTACCTGGGGTGGGCTTTGCTGGCTGGCTCTCCTGCCTTACAGAGCTTTCTTTGCCTTCTCCCCATCAATCTCTTTGGCCTCCATTTCCATCTTGAATTCAGAAGATGGCACAGAAACAAAGAAATTGATGGCTGTGTACAGCACTGGGTATGTGTGTACTTCTGTTTTCTTCTAGCCCTTACTTCAGTTGCCTTGTTGGTGTTGTTTTTTGAGAGCTACATGCAGAAATGAAAAGGGCATGTTAAGAAGAAGAGGTTTCTCACTTGGCTGAGAGATAGCTTACTGCTTATTTGAGTGTGTCATTGGAGCAAGCCTTGCTGCTCTCCTGAGGGCACCCATGAGCTGTGAATGCAGACCTGGGTATGCATGATAACAAATAAGCTTCCAGTTACACAGCATCTTCTTTTGCTGGGTTTGATCTGAATAGAAGGAGAAAAACACGTTGTAAAATCCAAAAATGAGAAGACTACTTCAGGGAGTAGGAAAAAGGGCTGCAGTCATGTGTATTGAGTTGCAGCTAGACATACCAGATGTGGAAGTGTCAGAAAACTTCATAAAGGCATCCCAGGTACAGAGATTGGAGTCTGGAATTACTGAAAAACAAGGGAAGGGATTCAAGGAGATGCTGAATTTCTACCTGGACAGATTTCCTAGTGAGATGCACTTCATCTTGTGTGGAAGCTGCAAACTCTGCATGATGTAGAATGATGAAAACACTAATTTGTTTGAAAACTTTTTTCTAAAAAGCTTTAGAGTGTGCCCATGAATTCTGACATAAGAAGAAACTATATATATGTGTATATGATTGTAAGCAAGTCTTTCTACAGAAAGTGAGTCAAAGGAGTGCCATAATCTTTAAATCTGTGGCTTAATATTTTAGGAAATATCCTTGTTATGCTGGCTGGGTATAATTGTGTAGCATTTGTGAACCTGAAAACGCAAAATATAGAAAGAAGTACAGAAAACACCTTTTTCAGATGTATTGAGTTTTCTCTTTTTTTCTGGGGCCCAGATAAGCCTAAAGAGGCTTTATCTCTCTGTGTACAAAGGAATTACCTTCAGAACTAGATAAAAATACTGTTTCTGAGGATTAAAAGACACAGTTTAGGCGTGCATGTTCTGTTCCAGGTTTAATACCTAAAGAGTTGGGTGTTGCAGCTCCTAAAATATTTTGGTACAACATCTTTTATATGCCAGATCTTGTTCTGTAAAGAAGCACTTGGTGTAAAGTAATTAATTTCTGCTTGAGCCTGACGTTCACAATATAGATTATAAATATTCCTTTAAATTTGCTCAGAAGGGATTAATGTTAGGTGAGCATGATGGCATAGAAAGTAAATTCTGGTTTACAGAGAAATAGAGGTTTGTGCACCACTTCAACCAACCCACTGGGCACCTTTCATTGATAACAGTTGTATCACAAGAATAGGGGAAAAAACCCCAAAATTTGCACATTGTCCCCCTGGGAAAGGATCTAATCAGTTCAGCTTTTCAAAACCTCTTGATTTTTGTACATTGGACATTCATTGTGTTTCCTGGGTTAGAATTTGTAATTTTCTTTCAAAACCAAAAAGCTGACTTGTGTCATACAGCAAGAAAATAACCAGGGCTCAAGAGAATTAGAGTGAAAAGCCATTAGAATCTGCTACTTAGAAGATGAAGAGCAGTGAAGCAGTGGTGGTCTATTGGGGAACCAATTTTAACCATTTAGATGTGTGGAAAAGACTTTATGTGTGACATTGATGGGAAAAGTTTTGGTGAAATATATCTTGCATATGGTGAAATATGTCTTGCAGATAGTCTGCAGCTCTGTCCTAAAAGCCAGCACTAGAGTAGTAGTTGCCACCTTCAGTAAGGAAGGAGTAAATTTACTTAAATAATGGAGTTTCTGTACAAACAGCACTAGATTTAGTTCAACTATATACTTTTATTCTACATGTAAATAACAGAAGACAATTGAGTGCAAGCTTTCTCACCCAGGTGATTTTCCCACTGATTCAACAGCTTTGCTTAATTAGGCTCCAGCTCCTTGGAATAAGTGTTAAAAAACCAGCCATTTGCTAGCCAAAACATCTGCTGGGGAGGGAAGGTGAGAAGTTGTTAATTTAAAATAAGGTCTTTAAGAACCCTAACTCTGAATCCATAGAACAAACCTAGCTGAAAATCCAGGAAACTCATGCTTATCTGAGTGATGGCTGTGCTGGAAGTTTGAGGTGAATCAATCTCCTTTATTTGTGCAGAAAAGAGGGATAACAAAGAAGTGCAAACATTATGGCCTGTAACCGTTTATAATATGGTGAAAGACCCAAAAATTATTTCCAGTCCTTCATGTGAAAATGTGCACATATAACTTGGAAACACATCCATACTAAGGAATGATCTCTTCAGCTTTTCCTTCTGATTTCTAATTCAAGGATTGATACGTGTGGGATAGCAAGGGAGGAATAGTCTCAGAAAGGATTGTATTCAAATGGAAAAAAATTGTTAGTGATTTGTGCTCATCTTGCCCTTTTTTGAGGCCTTTTGGGACATGTTTGATGTCAACAGAGGAAGACTAAAATGCTCAGCTGTGATTTTGCATGAGCCCACTGGTGAGAAGGATGTGTAGCTCCTGCAGCTGTAGCAAGGCATCTTTATTGGTGAGGAGGAGTAGCAGAGAGGAGCCCTGCAAGTACTGGGAGTGTGGAGGTTGTCCAGAGCTTTTCCTCACTCCCTGGAGCTGAGCCCACTTGGGCATCAGTGGGTGTCCCTTCAAGGAGATGTGTGTGTGGTTTCCCAGTTGTCCATCTGGGATCCCGTTCATTTAGGTGTCCTCTCCTCCCAGCAGTATTTTCTTACACAAAGCTGTAAAGGAGTGGAAGAGCTCCAGCCTCAGCTGTCATTGACTCCCTGTTGCACTGGAGCAGCTCTGACAACTTTTGAGTTGTTCAGCTGAGTTTCTTCAAACCTCACAAAACATCCAGAGCATTTCTGATTGTCTTAATGTTGACTACTCTTGTATGAGTACCAGCAGTCAGCCAGACTTTAATTCTCCTCTGTTCCTTTCCTGTACAAATTGCTTCCCCAGGGCCATCCAAAATAGGGCTCATCTTGGAGGGAAGGAAATCAGTGTGCTTCAAAACCCAGCTGTCACCAGGTGAATAATTCCTTTGAATGATGAATCTAGCAGGTATCTCATATACTCTGGAAGGTCCTAAACTTGATTTTGTTTTTCATTGCCATCAAGAATGTGCTACAAAAATTTCTCTTTTTTTGGTGCAATCAATGAAAGTCCCTTCAAATCCCGTGGGTGAATGCTCTAAAGTTGCTGTGGGTCCAGCAGTCATATTCAGACTGGAGAAACAGGGATGTGTCAGGTTCAGGACAGAGGTGCTCCTGTCACGTCTGTCTTTGCACTCAAGACCAATGTACAGCCTCATTTTACATAATGGATACCTCCTTGTGAATATGTATCCAGTATGTGTAATAACAGAAATTCGTGGTGGTGTCAAGTTCTTCCCGTGTCAAGGAACTGCCCTTCAGATTTCCCATAACACTGTCTCTGCAGTCCAAAAAAAAAGCAGGCAGATGCAGAAAGTTTTTCATAGGTCTGTTCTAGTCACAGAACTTCAGCCCTGGAGCATGTTAGAGCAGTTCTGGAACTGCACCCTATATTAACATGAATCCTGATATGCACCTACATTTGCCAATTAAATTTTCTAGTTCATAGTAACACTAAAAGTCAAGAAGATGCATAATTTTGACATCCCCAGAGCTTTTTTTCTATTGCCTTAAGAGAGCCAAGATTCTAAATGTTGAGATTAGCAGCCACACAGAACAAAATATTGCTATTTGCCAGGCAGCAAACCCTAATCTCTCAATCTTTGCTATGTTTGTTCATTTTTCTTCTTCAGTCTTGTTTTAGCAAAAGCAGCTTGTTCTTTCTGCCCCTCCTGCTAAGAGGGGCTGCAGGTGCAAAAAATCTTCTCATAGGAGAAGATTCATGTGTAGAAGAGTCATTTTAATAACTGCTTTCTTCAAAGCAAGATTACTCAGTTGGGTTGGGTCTTCCACATTCCCAGTGCCTCTGCTTTGGGAGCTGCTGGCTCCTGCAGGCAGCAAGAATGGAAGGGATGAGTAAGGCCAGGCTTTAAACCTTCTTGCCCTGCATAGAAGCACCAGCTGGTTATGGTAAAGTAGAACATGAAGCCACAATGGATGGTGAGGCCCTGTTTTTCATGCCTCAGTGCTACAGGTAGTCATAGCAGTGTGTTTGGGGAAAAGGTGTTCTGCCAGTTCAGTGGTGATGGTGGTTTTCTTGTGAGGTCCTGGTGACTCCATTCATACATGTCCTGGCAAAAAGATTGGTTTAATGTGCGCACAGCTACGAACCTGCAGATCTAAACAACTTCATGTCTTCTTTAGGTGTTTAACACATTGAGTATATTGACTGTTTTACAGGCTACACAAAATGAAGTGAATTGTTTCTTTGGAGGATTAAAAACAAGTTACTTAGCTGTGTTCCTGGAGAAGCAGTGCTAGAGTGCCTTAAAAAGCAAGTCACTGTTCAGTGACAGATTTGGTGCTAATTTTGCTGCTGTCTGCTTCTGTTTACATCTCATGGTTGTGGATGAAAGCAGCAGAGCAGTGATTAGCTCAGACCCTGCTGAAAAAAATCCAACACCCAGGGGCTTCTGAAGAACAAGGGAGTGAGAGTAAATTACCCTCTGGCATTTTTATTTTCTTTAGCAGGTAAAACTGTTCATTGGAACAGAGTTCATTTACAGTGGCACCCCAGCAGACTGCAGCAGCAGGGTGAATTACCAGTCACTCACAGTGCAAACAGGAATCATTCAAACCCTGCATCATCTGCACTCAGGAGTTCAGGTCTCCTGCACTGCACAGTAGATCGCTGCTGGTCCCTCTCCCTTGCTTCTAGAATCCTGTCAGGCATCCTGGTCCCTGTTTCAGTGCCCAGATAATATTTATATCTGCTTCCCCACTCCCAGAGGGTTTTGATTTTAATGTTGTTAACCAGAAGCTGAGAGTTCACTGCATTAGATTCTTAGCCACCAAATTAAAAGAAATTGCAGTATATTCTTCCTTTGAGGATATACTTTCTTTTCAGGAGCTTACACTTGGAGGATCATTAGTGAGATAATGTCAGGAGTTTTAACTAATCCTCTAATGATTGTACCAAGGTGAACAAATCTATCTGTGTCAGTTAGCCCAGTGGTCCACCACAAGGCTATTCTTACCTGATAAATGGATTTTCACACTGAAGGGGATTTTTCTTCCTTTGCCCCAAATCTAGAGGCTGTGCAAAGTCCTGAACTTCATGGTGAGGCAGCACGCAGCCAGCCTGGGGCTGTGTTGAGCTGCTTCCCCACTCCCTTTGGAGCAGGGTGTGTTCTAGTCACTGAGTTCATTAAAAATGCATGTGTTAAGCGATGGGATAATTACAGCAAGTTTGTCTGGGGATGGATAGCAGCAGCGAGAGAAATTTCAAAACGTGTCTCAGAAAAGATATCAACTGTCTTGAGAGAAATCATTTCGCTGCGGGCGGTTCAGCAGCGCGCGCGGCGTCTGCTGGCACGAGGACGGCTGCAGGACCCCTGTCTGGGAGCAGTGCTTCTCCCCACATCTCTGGGGCTCCTGCCAGCACCCCAGTGCTTGTGTGTGGATTTCCCTGTAGATTTTGGATAGGATTTTGGCTGGGGAGAGTGCATCTGTGCTTGCTGGTCACGTGAGGAACGCGGTCTGGAGAGAAGACGCTCTCTCTTCTCCAGCTTTTGCCTGGGGGTTGCCTGACTGATGCAGCAGACCATTAATTTGCAGTCAACCGGGATATCTCCAAATGCAACTCCATCAATTGGCAGGAGGTAAATAGATGCTGCCTCTCTGCTTAAGGCAGGGCTGGAGCCCTCTCTGTTTATCTTCCCTTTCAAACTGGGTGCATCTGCTGTTGCTGTCTAATCTCTTCTCCTGTTTGTTTTACTCATCTGGAGCCTCTTGGCCTCGGAGCTAGAGGGGTTTTGTAACGGTGATTAGTTGGTTTAGTTAGGGTGCTGGAGATCTTTGTCCATGTGCTGCCAAAAGATGAAATAACTATTATTTTTATTAGTCCACCTCACAGGGAGGCTGTGAGAATTAATTCATGTTTGTAAATTGCTTTGGAGATTTAAAGCTCTGTACAAGCACTAAGGATTATTGCTTTCTAATTCTTCAAGGTAGTATAACTTATAAAGACTTCCAGCCTTGAAAACATCTCAGATATAGGAAGAGTTAAATCCCTTTGAAATTAGATATGCTTCTAATGTTTAAGATAAAAATAACTACTTCTCTGCTTCTTCATCCAAAAAAAAGAGAGGGGGGTCAGGGAAAGCAATGGCAGGTTCTGATATTGCCTCTTTTTTTTTTTTTTTCCAGGAGTCCAACGTGCTTATTGCTGCTAACAGTCAGGGTACAATTAAGGTAAGTTATTTTACACATCTTGCCTTTAAACAGTTGAATCTGTTGATAGCAAAGAGCAAGGTCAGAGACACTGAACAGCCAGGAGAAACCATTAGAGGAGGTCATCTTGGCTGTGGAGGTTTGCAATTTAAATGATGTATTTGCCTCTGGCACACAGTGGAGTGAGCAGGCAGTGCCCCAGCAGTGAAACCAGCTGCAGTGAGGTGTGGAAGAGTTGCTGGTGGCCATCCAGCACCCACTGCTGCTCCCTGGGGTCCTGGCAGCACAGAGGGCCTTGCACAAATACCTTCCCAGGCTCAGTGGCTCTCATGGCAGCAGAGGCTGAGTGTTAACTCACCAGCATTAACCCAAGTTCGTGCTCTGGCTGCTGCAGAGGCAGCAGGGCTGAAAGCTGAGCTCCTGGGGTGCAGCCGGCTGGAGCAGCACTGAAATGAGCAGGGATGCTCCGTGTCTTTGACTCTGGTGCTCACACGGGTGGTAACAGACAGCAGCTGCCAGCACGGGGTTTTGTGAAAGCATCAGCCTTCCCTGTGCATAGTACCAGGTTTTCAGCTCTTTAATTAAGTCTTCCAGAGTGTCTGTTCAATGTATTTCTGTCTGTGGAATGTCAAGTGATACGGAGAAGACTGTCCTTTATGTGTCTGTCAGCCAAGCAAAACCAGTACCCAGGGCTGCACCAAACTCAACCCAAACCCAGAACTTTATCCCACATTCTGCACAGCAGCACTGACCTCCACCATGCTGTTAGGTTTGGTGCTTAATGCCCTAAGCTTGTAGCCCAGGCCACTGGCAGCATTCTGGAGCTGCTGGTAAAGACATTTACTTGCTGTCTGCAGAGTTTTACACTGCATTGTCACTGTCATGAGGCTAAGGTCCTGATTGTCCCTTACATCCCTGTGGCAATAGCAGTTCTCTGGAGCCATACCAGAGCTGCTGGTCTGAACCTGGGAAAATCACTAAAAATGCAAGACCGGTGAGAGACCTGAGTAGTCTGTGTTTAATTGCATGTCAAGATTTTTTTCCCCCTTTTTTTAGGACACAAGTGGCTGGGTTACTCCTCCTGTTGCAGCATGTGATGCTGTAGCCTCTCATTCTTAGGGGATTTATTTATATATCACGTTTTGGAATTGGTTGGTGGTTACTTTGGTCAGCTACTCCTTAGGAACATGGACAAAATGCACAGAAGCTTTTGATATTTTGAAATGAATCCAGCAGCAAAAGCAGTGATTAGAGAGGAGAGGTTTTGCTCACGCACTTTGCTTGTTAATGAGACAAGGTAGACAGAGAGACATGTGCAGACAGCCAGGGCTGTCAGAACTCTGGTATCTCCATTTGCCTTTGACAGCATGCAGCAGGAAGGTGGGATGGTCTGGGAAGGGCCTGGGTGTGCCCAAACCCACCCCACTTTGGGGACAGATACCACACTGGGCATCACCCATGAGCTCCAGCTCTAGAGCTTTTCCCAGTGAAGCCAAACCAGGTTCATGCAGACTCTGTCAGCCCCACAGGCACTTTTCTGCTGTCTCTAGTCCATGCCTTCAAATGCTGCTGTTCCATCCCAGCCTGGACAAGGGAAACAAGAGCACAGAGGGCTGGGATGACAAAAGCTCTGATCTCTGTTACAAGATTTCCAAGAGCTGTGTGATTGAGATGAGGGAAATAAGGCAGCTGTGGATGGTTTTGCTTCGTGGCTAATTTATCATCACACAAGCAGACGTCAAAATTGGGATGCTTGCCAAGTGCTTTTCCCATCTGTGGGATATTATTGCATGCTGGTGAATAAAGGGTAAGGGGTGGAGATGGAAGGGTCAGTCCTGTCTTAGACATCTATATGCTGACATAGGAAATAATGAATGTCATAAATTGCTATTCTAAATGTCTCGTCTTCCTTACTAATCAGGTACTGGAGCTGGTATGAAGGGTTTTCTCTCAAGGCATGAGGTACTTGGTCCTGCTGATATGCTACAGTATTCATCTGGGAACCACAGTGGGACAAGAAACCAAAAACACCTTGATGTTCCTCCCCAAAACGATCATGTTTGGGTTTTTTTCCATTTATGGACTTCCTAGGACATTTTGAGACACTGGTAGCACCAGTAAACTGTCTGCCATCAACATTAACTCCACAGACTTTGCTGCTGGTGGTGGTATGGTTGTCTAATTTTTATGATAGGAAAACAAATTCTTTTAAATAAAAACAAAAAGGAATAATAAAATTTATTGAGCCACAAGCTGAAGCTGGAAGATTGTCTTGTTGCATAAGAGAACAGATTTACTTGTGAAGGGAGCTTACAGGAGCACACAGGGCTGTCCTCAGTTGCACATCTCCAGTTACCTTCATCTGGACTCTTCTTCATCCCCACTGGAAAAAAGAAAGTCTCTAAGCCTTACCTGGACATGCAAGCAATCCACTTTGAAATCCCATCATGATATGGTTCTGTTGTTCCTTTGATTTATTAATTATTTTTTAGATGCATTATATGTTGAGAAATGTCACCGAGGTTGGCACCACTGGAGACTGAAGTCCTCTAGTCATCAAGAAGAGAAGGACACAGACCCTTTCCTCCTCTCCTTAGACCCCTTCCTTGCCCCAAAGGGGCAGTTCCAAAGGAGAGGATTAAGTTGTCCTCCTGTCCATGTGGGCCACCTGCCACCAGCAACGTGCTGAGATGAGGGAGCCTGCAGTTCCTGGGACCTGGACTGGCCTTGCCAAGACAGCGTGGGAGCCCAGACCACTGGCAGCATTCTGGACCTGCTGGTAAAGACATTTACTTGCTGTCTGCAGAGTTTTACACTGCATTGTCACTGTCATGAGGCTGAGGTCCTGATTGTCCCTTACATCCCTGTGGCAATAGCAGTTCTCTGGAGCCATACCAGAGCTGCTGGTCTGAACATGGGAAAATCACTAAAAATGCAAGACCGGTGAGAGACCTGAGTAGTCTGTGTTTAATTGCATGTCAAGATTTTTTTCCCCCTTTTTTTAGGACACAAGTGGCTGGGTTACTCCTCCTGTTGCAGCATGTGATGCTGTAGCCTCTCATTCCTAGGGGATTATTTATATATCATGTTTTGGAATTGGTTGGTGTTTACTTTGGTCAGCTACTCCTTAGGAACATGGACAAAATGCACAGAAGCTTTTGATATTTTGAAATGAATCCAGCAGCAAAAGCAGTGATTAGAGAGGAGAGGTTTTGCTCACGCACTTTGCTTGTTAATGAGAAAAGGTAGACAGAGAGAAATGTGCAGACAGCCAGGGCTGTCAGAACTCTGGTATCTCCATTTGCCTTTGACAGCATGCAGCAGGAAGGTGGGATGGTCTGGGAAGGGCCTGGGTGTGCCCAAACCCACCCCACTTTGGGGACAGATACCACACTGGGCATCACCCATGAGCTACAGCTCTAGAGCTTTTCCCAGTGAAGCCAAACCAGGTTCATGCAGACTCTGTCAGCCCCACAGGCACTTTTCTGCTGTCTCTAGTCCATGCCTTCAAATGCTGCTGTTCCATCCCAGCCTGGACAAGGGAAACAAGAGCACAGAGGGCTGGGATGACAAAAGCTCTGATCTCTGTTACAAGATTTCCAAGAGCTGTGTGATTGAGATGAGGGAAATAAGGCAGCTGTGGATGGTTTTGCTTCGTGGCTAATTTATCATCACACAAGCAGACGTCAAAATTGGGATGCTTGCCAAGTGCTTTTCCCATCTGTGGGATATTATTGCATGCTGGTGAATAAAGGGTAAGGGGTGGAGATGGAAGGGTCAGTCCTGTCTTAGACATCTATATGCTGACATAGGAAATAATGAATGTCATAAATTGCTATTCTAAATGTCTCGTCTTCCTTACTAACCAGGTACTGGAGCTGGTATGAAGGGTTTTCTCTCAAGGCATGAGGTACTTGGTCCTGCTGATATGCTACAGTATTCATCTGGGAACCACAGTGGGACAAGAAACCAAAAACACCTTGATGTTCCTCCCCAAAACGATCATGTTTGGGTTTTTTTCCATTTATGGACTTCCTAGGACATTTTGAGACACTGGTAGCACCAGTAAACTGTCTGCCATCAACATTAACTCCACAGACTTTGCTGCTGGTGGTGGTATGGTTGTCTAATTTTTATGATAGGAAAACAAATTCTTTTAAATAAAAACAAAAAGGAATAATAAAATTTATTGAGCCACAAGCTGAAGCTGGAAGATTGTCTTGTTGCATAAGAGAACAGATTTACTTGTGAAGGGAGCTTACAGGAGCACACAGGGCTGTCCTCAGTTGCACATCTCCAGTTACCTTCATCTGGACTCTTCTTCATCCCCACTGGAAAAAAGAAAGTCTCTAAGCCTTACCTGGACATGCAAGCAATCCACTTTGAAATCCCATCATGATATGGTTCTGTTGTTCCTTTGATTTATTAATTATTTTTTAGATGCATTATATGTTGAGAAATGTCACCGAGGTTGGCACCACTGGAGACTGAAGTCCTCTAGTCATCAAGAAGAGAAGGACACAGACCCTTTCCTCCTCTCCTTAGACCCCTTCCTTGCCCCAAAGGGGCAGTTCCAAAGGAGAGGATTAAGTTGTCCTCCTGTCCATGTGGGCCACCTGCCACCAGCAACGTGCTGAGATGAGGGAGCCTGCAGTTCCTGGGACCTGGACTGGCCTTGCCAAGACAGCGTGGGATAAAGATCTGCCTCCCACTGACCTGGCTGTGTTTGACTGTCTCAGCTAGAGGAGGAAGCTTCTAGATCCAGTTACCAAAGCCCCGCACCACTCAATCGCCTGTGTGGTCTGGTTGTGTTTGCCCCCTCTCTGCACACCATGGAAGCCAAGCATCTTGAATGTTGTAACAAGAGAGGGGATGGAGTTGGTTTGTACCGTGTTTCAGAGCCATGATATAAGTAGCCTTATTTTTAATGGTCATGCATACACTTAATTGTACATATGGAGGGGGAATAAACCATGAAGCTGAGAGTTGTTGTTGCTTTCTTGGCAAGATAGCAGAGCAGATAAGAAGGTGCAGACAGTCTTCACAAGCAGCAGCCAGGTTAAACTGTCAGGATTGCTGCCAGAATTCATTAAGCTCCAAAGTGCATTTGGTGGGCGTAGCATCTTTTCCGTGCTGTGGGTGTCAAAGGTGCAGACAGCGATACCTGTGGGAAGTGTTTTGGTTTGCAAACAGAATCCTTTTCCATTCACTCACTGCAGAACGTGTCTCCTTCATGCCACAGGGGCTGAGATTGATGCAGGGACCTTGCACAGGTCTCTTGTCCTCCACATGTTAAAAGCCTGACTCTGACTTCCCAGGAGGATTGTGTAATCTTCTCACACCCTTTGGGCACAGAGCAGGGAAGAAGAGCAAGGATACTCTTGAGGATATGAGTAAAGAAGCAGGGATAGGAAGCCTTGTGGCAGAATTGGGGACAGGTTCTGTCCTGGTTCAGTGTTGGTGCACGTTTCTAGGGGGTCATCTGTGCTCCTTCAGAGGTAGAAGGATGTGGGACACACCACCAGTAGCTTCTGGAGAGTCTAGTCCAGTGGGGAGAAAAGTGGTGCTGAGCTCCAAGGGAGAGGTGGATGTGTGGCTCTCAAGTGCTGCATGCTGGTTTTCTTCCATGATTTCTGGTGTGTCACTGGGCGGGGGGAGAGTGAGGAGAGAAGGAAAGGAGAGGGAAGAGAGCACAGCAGCTTGTGTCCTGCTCGGGAGTGCTACCTGCAGGTCTCCCTTGTATGAGTAACCTGAGTCACTGTGGCAGAAGAAAACAAAATTGGTTCCTTCTGCCTGGTGGCAGCTGTCTGACACATGCCACTGAGCGCTAGTTTGATTTCCATTTTGCTGCATTTTAAGAGAATTTTGTGTGGAGTGACTGTGCTGAGCATCCTTCCCAGCCAGCCCTCTCCAAAGGCAGGCTGATGTGACGATCCTTTACCATTGCTCTTCATGCTTCCCCTGGTTTCAGGTGTGGGTTTCCCCCAGCCTCTGGCTTGTTTATCAGTGCCTACTAATTTATTTTGCAAACTGCTCTAGCTGCTGTTGTACCCCAGCCTGGTGCCACACAGCCACTGTTGACAGGTGACCTCATTCCTTCTCTCCCCCCACTTGAAGAACCTCTGTTTTTTAAATTGAAATTGCTCTGACAAAGCCAAGATCTTTAAAACAGAAGAAAAAAAAAAAAAAAAAGCAGCTGTTTTGAATGCTGTAAGGTTACTCCTTGAATTAAACAGGAAAAGATGTTTAACATCGGATGCCTTTATTTTTTCAGTTTTCATTCTGTTTCAATCAAGATAAAATGCAAATTTAGTGTCTGGCCCTAATTAGAAACACAGCAGCTCATAAACACAAGTTGATGGCAATTTTTTGCCTTCGTCTCTTTGTCACAAGAGGTAATGCTCCTTATTTTAATCCCCTTAATTTTCTTTCCTTCAGGTAACTCTTCACAGTTGGCAAATTAAGTCACATATAATTACTGTAATTTTGTTTGGGTTTTTTTTAACAGCATGTGGTCAGTATTTTTTTAAATTAGTCACCAACTCAACAAATGGTTCCTGTCAGGTTTTCAGCCTTTTTAGAGTTGGGGGGTGATTGATTTTGGGAGGGATGTGCAGAGGTCTTTGGTCCAACCCTCTGTGCAGAGCAGAGCTTACTCAAAGTTGGATGAGGTTGCTTCAGGGCCTGGAGATGTTCACAACTCAACCAAGCATGGATAAAAGATTCCCAAGTCCCTCTGGAAAACCTGTTCCAGCACTTAACCACTCTCCTTGTGGAAGTTAATTGCAGATGGTGGGCATTTGGAGTCTTTATTCTCACTTTCTTCTTTTGAGAAAGCCAGCTTACAAAGCCCTTGACTGGAAGTTGCCCCAGAAAGGTTTTGCCTCCAGCTCTCGTGTCCTTGCTAGAGGTGTTAGGTGAGTCAGATTTTTTGAGAAAGGGAATTTAAAACCTTTCTTGGCCAGCCAGCATCTTCAATTAACTTTAAAGCATTTAACAGAAGAGTAGGAGGAACTGCCTCAGTGCTTAAAAAATTCAGTGCTGGAGGAAATTGAAAATGATGGTCAGTGGGAAATCTACATTAATTTCAATATGTCAGGGCTCTCCTGCAGTGAGTGTGGCCAGCTGCTAATGCCAGTGTTCAACCCCAGTGTGGGAGCCCTGTTTGCTTAGGGTAATTTTGTTTAACTATGGAAGGTCATAATGACATCAGCAGATAATTGGGAAGGCAAATTAATTCCTTTCCAGCTGAAAAGTCCTCTTTCCTTTCTCATTGCTCTTCTGGAGGCCAGAAATACCCAGCAAGGACCTGCAGCAGTCCAGGGGTGAGTACAGTGTTCACTGTGGTGTTTGCCTTGGAGATCTCCTCTTGTGTGTCAGCAGCTCCCGGTGTCCTGGCAGGCAGTCCCGATGGCATCCTGCCTCCTGCCAGCCTTCACCACTGCCTGCAAAGCTTTTCCTTGAGGCCAGCCTCATGGCATGTTCCTTGCCTGATCTCAGAGAGGGGTTTTCCTTCCTCTCAGCAGTTTGGAGACCACGTCCTGCATTTGTTAATGGAACGTCTGTAGAGATCAGGGAGTGTCACCTACCTTAAACGCTGGGGATCTGAGAGGTTTGCCTAGTGGGAAGATGAGCTTGAGACCATGGGATCCAAGTTAGAGCAGCATCAGTGGCATAAAGACCAGAGCCCACATCTGTGTCCCAGAGAAGCACCTGTAGCACTAATCCCCCCAGCCTTCTGGTAACCACCACCACATGGTTTGCTTTAATTCTGCTTTCAGAGCGAGCTGCAAATTCTTGAAGTGATGATCATCTCGTCTCTGTTCAGTTACAAGGCAGTATTGGGGTGTGTTAAGTGTTTAAATTCTTAATTTAAAAATGGTTAGTTGGATTAAAGAAAGATTAATTCTCTGCTCTATGTGTTAACCAGCCATTTGAATTAAGTAGGTCTTGCCAAAAAACAGTTTCAAATCTCTCCATCTTGGCTTTCACATGTTAAATCTGGCTCTGGCTGATGGCTGGCCATTGTTACTCAGCAGAGGCAGGACAAGAATTTGCACTCCAACATCAAGCAGCAGGGAAAATTTCCTAGGAGGGGAAAGAAAGGGCTGGTTTTTTGACATCTCTTAGAAATAAATTGTGAGAAGGAAAACTGGTATGTACTTTCCTGACCAGTGTGCAGGGGAGGGGGAGAAGGTGGTTCCACCTCTCCTAGACCGCAGCATCTCGCAGGGCTCCCTGCATCATGAACATTTCAGGTGAAGGAGGGCTCCACATGCACATCACAGCCTCTCATCTGCCTGGAATAGAAAGTCTGCAGTGTGCCTGCTACCGTCAGTGGGCTGTGGTGGAAAATAGCTCATCAGGGAGTGATGGGACAAAGCCAATCTCATCTGATAGCTGCTTGCCTAAAACCTCTGATCCATGCAGAGAGAGACAGGTTTTATTCATCTCTCAGTTCTGCCTTCTCCAGTGTCTCCCAAATCTTTTCAGGGAGTTGTATTTCCTCAATGCTGTTGTTTGACTCCCCAAATTTGGGGGTGGAGACTTGCATGAATAGCAGAGGAGTGTGAGTGCCGTGAGCATTTCTAACACCATCATCCTCCCTGAAATCCTTCCAGTGCCTCCAGCCATCCGAGAACTGGGGAGCACACTGTCTCAGACAATAATTTGGGAAGATAATAATTTGAGAAATAATTTTGGAGGTAAAGGCTGTCCTTGGGAGACCTGAGCAATAGCACATGACAGCTGAAACTGAGCCAGCAGGATGAACACAACACGAGTCCCAAACCCACAAGCACTGATGTGCCCTTGCAGCCCCAGGAGCCTTTAATCCATGAATTAGAAGTGTTTGTTTCAAGATTAACTCATCATAACCCCCTCAACATCAGGAGCCTCCCGAGAGGGCCACCCAGCAGGGTGTGTGTGCAGGGAGCCACGAGCACAGTGCTGGGCTCTGAAGGGCTGAGCCATGGAGGTGTGGGGGCAGTGGGACCTGTGTGTCCCCTTCTCCAGGCCCACGCTGAGCACAGTGACCACCGGGGGATGAGCAGCTCATGCTGCAGCCATGATCCCAG
This sequence comes from Pyrgilauda ruficollis, assembly GCF_017590135.1. NCBI lineage: Eukaryota > Metazoa > Chordata > Aves > Passeriformes > Passeridae > Pyrgilauda > Pyrgilauda ruficollis. The sequence goes on along the minus strand of NW_024526266.1, from coordinate 1,732,162 downwards.
CAGCTGTCTCTCCGCTGGGAGATGGGCAGGGCTGGGTAAGGAAAATGCTCAGCAGCTCTGATTTTGTCCTTAGGGGCCTTATTTCAACAACAAGTTTGTCTTGATTACAGTGCTTAATCTGATTGTCAGAATCTCCGTAAAACCATTTATGTTGTTTTAGAGGGAAAATACACTCCTTTTATCCCCTTAGACCTGAGCAGGAGCTGGTCTGAAGCCACCAGGCCAGCTGCTCCATCCCATTCCCAGTGTCCTGGGTCAGAGGCATGTGCTGGGGTACTGCCTCCAGGGATGAGCCCTCACACCCCCAGCATGGTGCCAGGGCTCAGCTACCCATAAACTACTGAGACTTATTTTGTTCATTGCTTAATAGTTGTGAAAATGATTACCAAGAGCCAGTGGCTCTTTCCTGGTCCTGTGGAGACCAAAAAACATCCTGAAGCTGGCATTGATCTGCAGAGAGCAAAGCAGCCCATGCCTGAATGGGGCAGGGGGTGCTGAGGGGAAGTAAAGTGGGGCTGACCCTCAAAGCCAGCAGAGCATCACGCTCCAGCTGGCTCCAGACGGGCAGCCAGGCCCGTGAAATGGGCCAAAGCCCAGCAGACCGTGATGGCACAGCCCCAGGGAGGGCTCTCAGTCCTGGGAGGGACATGGGGCAGCCCTCCCCGGGGCTGTGGGGATGGCAGGGGGGCATCCCCTGCTCCCCAGCTCTGCACTGAGGAGGAGGAGAGCTGGTTTCCAAGCTCTTGAAATGGGATGAGAAATGACGGGTTGGCGTTCCCAGCGAAGGGCAGTGGAGCCAGGAAGAGTTGGGAGCACCACGTCTGTTTTGTGAGATCTTAAGAAGCAGCTTCTGTCTGGTGTCAGTGGAGAAGACATCCCTGCATGCCCCGGAGAGGAGAGGAGAGGATAGCATCGATTACAACCTGTCCCCACCCCCTGCTTTTCTCCTGTTCAGTTTTTTTCCCTGTAGGAGATTAATGGGAACTCTTTGTCTTCTAACATGACTGTACCTTATGAATTCCCTGTCTCATCCTCATCCTTTAAATTATCCACATAATAAAATATGTATTCAGTGATTCCAGGTCATAATTTGATCTGCTTAGGGAAGAACAGGAATGATAGAGAAGGGTTGCCAGCATGCTCAGCTCTCCTGCATTTATCTTTATTTATCTTCTTTTTTCCTAAAGACTTGTGTGCAGCCAAGTGATGGAAGTTCCAGTACCTGTGTGCTGGTTCCTTGCAGGACAAGCATCCCCCTCATGCCCCCCATCTGGGCAGGACCCACCGAGCTGCTCTGGCTGCCTCACCCCCCATCTGCTGGCAAAGGAGATATTCAGGGTGGTGACCCATCCCTGTAACTCCTGCCTTGCCCTCACTGCTTCTGGGATCAGTTTTATCCAAACTGTAAAGTGGGCAAAACCTTGCCTCCATGCCAACCCCACGTATGTGTTGGTTCCTGCAGGAAAGTGGGTCTGCAGGAGTGAACCTGGAGAGGCACACGGAGCACTGGGGATGTGCCCAAATTGCTGGCAAAGGCACAATGGCATGGCCTTATCCCAAGGCAGAGACATGGGGTTAAGGTTCCTTCCTTTGTGCACAGCTCTGGAGCTGCCAGAGTTTCATTTTAATACCAGATTTAAGGTCTGAACATGGGTTTAAATTAATTCACTACATCCCTGTGACATCTAAAAAGCCTTGTGCATGGCAATAGCAGCGCTAAAGGGCATTTTTGCACTTTAAAAAACCCCAGGAATCTGTAATGTCCTGATGTTGCTGAGGTGTGCTGCAGTTCCCACCAGAGCTGGGAAGCTGCCTGTGCCCCACAGGCCTGGAGGAAGAGGAGGAGGAAGAGGAGGAGGGAGAGGGAGCCCAGCACCGTGCGGCCACCGAGGGGACATCTCCAGTCCAGTGTGTCCCAGGCATGGAGCACCCCCGAGGCTCTCCTGTGGAGGAGATAGGAGACAATTTGGGGTGGGAGGGGGCTCGTCCTTCTGCACAGGGGCAGGGAGACTGTTCCTGCTGGGCTGCACCGAAGCAGTGATTGTGCCGAGAGCACATGGTGCTTGTTTGCAATAAGAAATCAGGATTTCAAATCCTTGCATTTAGCCAGGGACTAACATCTCCTGTGTATCCACTTCCCACTCAGCTCTTTTCAAAGCTGTTTGTCTGCCTGGGGTTCTGCAGAGCCTCTTCTCATGGGATGCAAAGCCACGGGGTTCAGTGGCATGGCTGGGGGGGTGTCAGCACTGCTTCTTGGGAGGCAGCAATTTGGGTGAAAGCTTCCCAAAGGAGGCTTCAAGGAGCTTCAGCACCACTAGTTTTGAGCCCACAGAGGCTGTTTGCCTCTTGCCTGTGCTTTTAAGGGCTGTTTGCTCTGGTGATAGAGATGGTCTGCATGTCTGCATGCTGATGGAGGAGAAAGCAAAGGCTCATCACAGGCATGATGCTTTAATGATGATGAAGTGTTACCGTGACCCCAGACAGGCAAAGAGGGACAAAAGCCAGATTGGAGCTGCCTGCCCAGGGGCTCCAGGCATTTCTGAGCATCTAAGGCCTTGCTGCTGCACCTTCTGCTATGGGCAGTGGGACAGAGGGGGAAAAAACCAATGAAGACAATGTCCCAAAGCACCCAGAGTTTTAGAAAGCTGGGAACTGTTGTGCTTTGCCAGGGTAAATGTGTCTGGGCTTAGATAAACCCTCTTTTTGGCTTGGCCCTGAGAGCAGGGGGAGATTTTCAGCTTGCTTTGCATGGAAGAACCTCAGGACACCAAAGGCAGGAGATGCTCTATCCAATGTCTGCTCTTGGTCCCTGCCCAAATCCCCTGCTCCTGCTGCAGCCTGTCTCCATCCTGCTGAGCCAGGAAAGCCACTGGTTGCTTCCCCAGTTCTCAGCATGTTTGAGGCTGGGGGTGACAGCACCATGGCAGAGCCCCCTGCCATCAGGGGCAACCTGCTGCCCCACAGCCCTGCCAGCCTGGCCACGGCTCCCACTGGCTCTGGGCTCCAAGAGGGACCCCCAGAAGAGCGAGCCCCTGCAGGGTGACACCTCTCTCCGCTCTCTCCGTGTGGCTGAGCCATCTCAAACATAATGGAGAGGTATTTGGGAATGTAAGTGAGCACAGGCTGGCAACAAAGCGACTGTTAAATGCAGGGAGACACAGCTGATGCTGCGGAGGAGCACAGAAATTGCTGCCAGCAGCAGCCTGAAACCCAAGGATGGGGCAGGGCTTTGCCTCCACTTAGCCCAGCAGCAGTAACCAACCTCAGTGATGGCCCATGGGTGTCTGTCTTCTCCTGGGCATGCTCAAGGAAGGGCTGGAGACAGAGAAAGGTGGACAAGACCAACACTTAATGCCAAGAGCTGCTACATCCTTGTGCCCCTCAAGGATCAATGCTCTCAGCATAAAAGCTGTGCCTGTCCTTAACATGCAAGATCGAAGAATCCATTTGGTTTCTTGTGTGCTCCTGGTGATCCCTAAGCACAGGTCTATTGGATGTTTTCTGAAAAGCCTCCTCTCCTAATGGGTATTATATATACAGCCATGCTGGCTTAACACATCTGCTGCAGCAGCTGGGCTTCACATCAGGGCTGTTCCATAATATTGATATTTATCCACATGTAAAACATTAGAAACTGCTTGGTCATTACAAGACAAACTTCCCCTGGCTTCACAGCAAAGGTGTTTGCTTCTCCCAGCAAGGTCAAAGATGGACACAGCCTCAGGGGCAGCACAGGTTGTAGCTGCCAGCACATCACCTGGAAGCTGAGCTTCCTTGCATTTCCTACCACAGGAGCATCTCAAGGTCTTTCTCCTCTCCTTTGGAACCACAAACTACACTGAAGGAGATATTTGCAGTGAACTGGGGAGTGCCTTTCCCAGCCCATCTCCAGGAGGATTGAAGCCCTGGTGGTATGGACTAACAGTACCTGAGCTGCCTTGCCACGAAGCTCACATCAGTTTTGTTGGACGGGTTTTTGGCTCTGTTGCCATTCTCCACACCCTTGCCAGTGCTCACATTCTATGACAGCAGATAATCTGGAGGCTTTGATTGAAGGGTTTATTGCTCTCGTGATTATAGTCAAACCTTTTTTAATATCTCTTTGGTTTACAGTGTGCTGCTCTGTATTATAATACACACACAGCCCCTGTGTACTCTGCAAGCTCCTGCTGTCAGCCCCCCATGGCTCCTTATTCTGAGACTCCTGCCAGGGCCCTGAGCACCCCATCCGTGGCTTCAAGTATCTCCCCAGAGCCCTGAGGATCTGCCCCAGGTCTCCAACTTCCACCCTAGAAACTCAAGAATCCACACAGAGCCCGAAGAACTTCCCCCACCATGGCCCCAATAACCCGCCCAAACCATGCTGAACATCCACCCGAGGTTCCCAAATATCTCCCCCAGCCTCTCCATAGCCTTGGGCATCCTCTCCATGGGGTTCAAAGGGGCTGCAGTGCCTGGGATGCTCTCCAGCCCAGAAGGAGCCCTGCGGGCTGGAGCCCTCTCCGGGACGATTCAGCCTCGCTGGGTCTCTGTGAGGGGAAGGCGGTGCCTGTCCTTGCCCATAATTGAAATAGATGGAATCAGGACGGATCAACATCTAATTCCTCGCCTGGGTGAATGGAGACATATGTTTAATTTTCCGGTAATTCAGGCTGGGAGCCCCGGCTGGTTCCTCTGCGCGCGGGAGGATGGCGCGCACGGGAGGCGGCTCCGCTCCGCGCACGGCTCGGCAAAGAGCTGCTCCCTGGGGCTGCAGTCTCCAGCGTCCCTCAGAGAAGGAAGAAAAGCCATCTCCCGAACTTTTTCGGCAGAATTCCCATTGCCACGCACCTCCAGGGAAGTAGCAAGGATGCTCAAAGCCCAGGGAAGTGGGTGGGCACTGGCTGCAGATCTGTTTCCACGCAAGGCTTTTTTGAGGGATGTACTGAGAGAGGAGCAGCAGGACGGGAGGGATGGGAACAGCAGCAGATCACTGCTGGGCATCCCCCCAAGGCTCCACAGGGAAGAGATCTTGGGGCTTTCAGGCCAGTCTAGAAGGTCTCATTCACTGGAGAGTGCTTTTCCTGACACTGAAGTGATGGAAACCCCTGGGGTATCCCCGAGGCTCAATCCCCACTGGGATCAGCAAGGCAGGCTTGTGAAACATGAGGCTGCCTGTGCTGTGTGGGTGATTGTGGCCCCGAGTCCCAAAATGAGCATGAGCAACACAGAGAAAAAAGGGATTTGAAATGATCTCCCAAATAATTTTTCTATACTAAGGTCTCTAGTTCTTCCCAGCAAGGCCCCCAGGGACCCCTTCAGACCATCCATGCCTCATGCAAACCACATGCTCTTCCCTCCAGAGACCATCCCTTGGAAAACTTCTTGTGTTGGCTTCAAAACAAGCTGGTTTCCCATTTTGGGTGTGCTTTGCTCTGAGGTACATTTAAGAGCAAGGGATTTTGTCTATCTCTCCTCAGCATCATTAAGGTTTCACGAAGGACCCTCAAACAGGGGTGACAGCTTTGGGCTCTGCTTGACCCTGCTTTTCCCTTGCAAAAAGGGAAATAGGAATAACCTTCACAGGAACTGGAGCACATGGGTTTTACAGCCAAGCTCCCTGCTCTGAGGGACTTGAGTGAGAATCTCCTTGTGCGTGGTCATACTCAAAACATGAGTTTTGGGGACATTGCCCTTGACTTTGACTTGCAGGCTCATTGTTGTGGCTGGAAGGTGAAGGAGGTCAGTGACTCCTCCAGCTGGAGAAAGACAGGAGGGCCTGATCAGCTGTTCCAGTCTTGCTTGTCTATGGCTTCTTGGGCTTTTTACCATCAGTGTGGTCCAAGGAAGGTGATTTTTGTCATGCTGGTACATCTGTAAAGCCAAAGCTGAAATACCTCATTTCCAACTCAGGCTTTTGCATGATAGTGATGCCTTAGGCTTTAGCTTTTATATTTTTCACATTCTGTGCTGCTTTAGTGTGTACTTCTGAGCTTAAATTTACTCTGCCTAGCCTCTGCTCTAGGGCAGACTTGACAAGGCATCAAGAGTCTACAAAGTTCACTCCCAGCTCACTGGTGGCACTCAGAGTGTAGCTCAGCCAGGTTTAGTTATCTCCAGTGTCTGAGACCATCCAAAAATCCCTGCTGGCTTCCTTAGAGTGGTGAGTTTCACTCTGTGTAGGATGTTTGTGGGAAGGTACAGGACTCCCTACACATCTAAGTGTACAGAGCTGAACAGCTCATCACTATTAATGGCCTTTATACTTCTCATTGAGCTTCCATTTTATGGAGGTAGGAGGTAAATTAGGCAATTTACCCAAAGCAACATGGGGAAATTGGGACATGAAATTGTATCTGAGGAGTCATGGACCATTTAGGACCACCTTGTTCCTGTGACTGAAAAAGGTCTGTTTTCACATACCAGGACAGAGTCTCTAACCTGAGGAAGCAGGTTGCCAAGAAACCTATCCAAGTTTCGTGCAGAATCAGGTGGAATTGCTCTTCTCAACTTCAGTTCACCAGCTCAGCTGCAAAAAAATACTTTCTACTGTCAACAGTGCTACTCATTGTTGAGCAAAAAGCTTTTGGAGTCTCATTACTTTCAACATTCACATAGGTTATGATGTTAAAAGAAATTAGAGTGCTCCAAATATGCTGTGGCTACCTGCTCCCTCCTCCCCAGGCAGCTCTGTTCCCCTGTCCTGTCACACAGAACTGATACCCCAACCTCCCAGCTGAGTAACAACCTTCCCCCGCAGATGTTAATTAACTTTTGGGGGGTCAGAACCCAGAGTTGTGGGTACTACCCACATCTGTTCTGTGGTATTACAGAATTCCAAAATGTTTTGGGTTGGAACGGACTTTAAAAACCATCTTATTCCACCCCAGAAGACCAGGCTGCTTCAAGTTCCATCCAACCTGGCCTTGACCACTTCCAGGGATGGGGCAGCCACAGCCTCTCCGAGCAGCCTGTGCCAGGGCCTCCCCACCCTCTCAGGGAAGAATTTCTTCTTAATATCCCATCTATATCCTATTATCCCCCTGCCCCTGGCAGTGGGAAGCCATTTCCCCATCTCCTGTCACTCCATACCCTTGTCCAAAGTCCTCTCTCTGGAGCCCCTACAGTCACTGCAAGGGGCTCTAAGGTCTCCCTGGAGCCTTCTCTTCTCCAGGCTGCCCAACGCCAGCTTTGCCAGCCTTCCCTCTCAGCAGAGAAACCCCAGCCCTCCGAGCACTCCTGTGCCCGCGCCGCTTCGCACCAGACCCCAGGAAGGCTGAGGTTAAACTCACTTGGCTCTCACTTTTTTTGCTCCCCATTTTGCCCCCTTTCCTCGCTCTCCTCTCTCCCTGCCCTGCTCCCCCGGCGGCCGCGCTGCCCCGGCGCTGTCTCCCGGCGGCGGGCGGTGCGTGCGGCGGGGGGGCCGGGGCAGCGGCGGGCGGTGGGAGGCGATGCGGCGGCGGTGCCGCCCGGCTTTGCGGTGGGATTTTCCTGCCGCCTCTGCCCGCTAGGCGGCTGCGTGCGGGAGAGCCCGGAGCGGGGAGCAGGGGAGAGCAAGGGAAAAANCGGGGGGGGGTGGGGGGGGAAAGAAGCTGCTGAAATTTAAGGAGGGGACGGAGCGGCAGCGAGGCAGTCCCGGGGTCGCTCCTCTCGGCCGCAGCAGCCGGAGGGGCTGCCGGTGCCAGGAAGGGCGCCAGGCCGAGCCCGGGCACCCGCGGAGCGGGGCCGCCCCCCGAGCTTCCCGGCGGCAGCAGGAGGAGCCGGCCCGGCTCGGCCCGGCCCGGCCCGGCCCGGTGAGTGTCCTCAGCACCGCGGACAGCTCCGCGCTCTGCGCTCCGCCTTCGCGTTCCGCGCTCCGCGCTCCGAGCTGCGCGCTCCGCGCTTCGTGCCCCGGCCCCGCGCTCGGCTCTCACGGCAGCGCGTTCCGCAGGCTGGGCTCCACGCTCCGCCACGCTGAGCTCCGTGGTACGGCTCCGAGCTGCGTGGTACGGCTCTGAGCTGCGTGTCACGGCTCCGAGCTCCGTGTCACGGCTCTGAGCTCCGTGTCGCGGCTCCGCGCTCCGCGCTCCGCGCCGCTCTGCCCCGCGCTCGGCGGGCTCCGCTCTCGGCGCTCCGCTGCCCCGCGCATCCCAGCCGCGCCCGGCCCCGGCTGCCTGTGCTCTTTGCTCTCTGCTCTGTGTGTGTTGCCCCTCTCCAACCCTCGGCCGGGCAGGCGGCGCGGAGTTGGGCGCGGAGGGAAGCGGTGCTGCGCAGGGAGCCGCGGTTCCCCCGCCGCGCCGCGGGCGGCTGTGCGAGGGGAGAGGGGGTATGTTGGTGGTTTTTGGGGGGTGGTAAAGGCTGCCTGCACTTTCTGCAAGTTCCTTTTGTGGCTGGAATGAGATTGAAGAAATTTGGCTCTTGGCACCTGCGTCATACGGAGACAGTTCGTGGGGGGAGGAGGCTCCTTGCTGCATCCTTGCGGGCAGCGCTGGGGGGCTCATTCACACCCTCTCCCCGTCAAACCCAGGCTCCATCTCTCCTTCCCAGCCCGCTCCCTCCCTTCTGCCCACGACTCCCACTCCCCGCAGGTCCGCGGGGGCAGCAGCATCCCCAACTCCGGGAGCTGGGAACAAGCCTGAGCAGCCTCTCCCTCCCTCCCGCCCCGGCTGCCGCCTGCGCCTGGATGCTGTCGGCGAACGCCAAGCTCAGCCGGGCTCTGCTGAGCCTTAGCCCCGGCTTTCTGCTTCAATCCACCAAAGTTTGAACACGGTTTTTGCCTCCTTTCCCGCCTGCTGAAGCAGCAACGCTGCCTTTCCGTAGGAGAGCTGACCCCTGGAAGGGGCCGTCGCAGAGCTTTGGGCTGAAAGATGCTCCCTGAGCACAGCCTGTGCACAGCTGCGACTTTTAAAGCCAGGGAGCGGAGCTGGCTTGGCGAGGTGGTGGAGCACCTGGAGGAAGGGACGCCGAGGGTGTGTCTGAGGAACGCATTAATTAGGCGTGCTTCATTAGCAGTCACCTGCTGTGGCTTCTGACAGACTCCATCTACCCGGAGCGGAGAAGGCTAAGCCCGGTGCGGGGGATGCTTTCCGGAGCGGCAGGGGGCTCGCGGAGCTGCTGTGGAAGGAAGCATCCCTGTATTCTGCCGTCCTGGCTGGAAATGGGGAGCACCTCGCCTCTTTAAGCTCTTGCCTGTGTATCGGCTGGGCAGCTGAGACCAGACATCTCCTGCGGTGGCACTGAGGTGCCAAGGAAGGGTCAGATTTGGGCATTGCTTTCTGCCGGCTGCATCCCTGTGGCATCCCGTGGGACGTGTGTCTGCAGGCAGGGAAACTGAGGCCTGGGGAATGGCAAGAGGAGAAGGCTTGGCAGGCAGGCAGGAGGGTCACAGGGGCTTTTCCTGCACCTTCGGTGGAGCATGAGCCCGGCTGTTTCTTCGAATCTCAGGTGCTCACAGCAATGAGCTACCAATGCCCGGGTTTGTGCAGGTGGGGGACAGGGGCCCCGGAGCACTGCCGGGCCCGCCGGGTCCTCCTCCCCCCAGGGCATCTGAGCAGCGAGAGGGGGTGACTGCTCGGGAGCTGGGGCTTTTCCTGCAGCCACAGGGCACAGCTGGGCCCTGGGGTCGGATGGATCCGTTGCAGGACCCTAGGGCCAGGACTGGAGAAACCCTGCTGGCTGCTGGGGCTCGTGGTGCTGGTGCTAGGCAGGGGTTTGGCTGTAAGGCCTGGCAAACCAGGGATGAAGAGTCTGTTTGTTGGGCTGGGCTTGAGGTTTCCCCTGGGCTCGGGGAGTGAGGGAAAGGCTGGGCTCCCGCGTTTGTGGGGCTGCTTGTGGGGTGCAGAGCCACTCCCCTGGTGAACTCCCTTCCTTGCCCTGCACCCCAAAGCTGCTCACAGGGATTTGAGCAGGTGGATTTGAGCATCAGCAAGGTGAGGCTGCAGGGACAGTCTGTCACCATGGGCAGCAGCCACAGGCGAACACATGGATCTCTTGCTGTTCTCCTGATGGTGGTGCTCCAAGCTCCCCAATCCCCCTAAAAGAGCTCAAGAACTGTGTTGAGAAATGGAAGCCAATCCTATGGGAGCCCTTCCCTGACCCAGCTGCAGCTCTGCCCGCTTCACCCACAGCTCCTGGGGGATAACAGTCACCCAAACCCACTGGGCTGGAGCTCCTGCCCTGGCACAGGGTGTCTGTGGGGTTCCCAGCCCTCCCCTTGCTACTGTTCATCTTGTCAGAGCCCGCAGCAAATGCAATAAAACCCAAGAAAAACGCTAATTAACAAGTACAAGCATGTAGGGTGTAAAGTAGATGTTTAACCTTATTATATAAACAAACATAAAGGAGCCATAAATTAGGCAGGGGAAGAAGTCAATTCATTGATGGAACTGCCCAGGCAGAAGAGATAAAGGCAGCAGGAGGCAGCTGAGGGACGGGGACACGATGCAGCCAGCGCCTGTAATCCTCTCGCCTGTTAATTGAGCCTCTAATGAGAAACAAAATGTCAATGGTGTTAGAGGCTGCTTCCATCCCTAAGGTGGTCCCAGCCAGGGTAAAAATCCCAGTGAGGGTAAAACCTGGGCCTGCTTGGAGTGGTGTGTCAGCCCAGTTTGCTGGCTGGGGTTACTGGGAGGGGGCTGCTGGGGGTGATGGCAGTCAGGGCTGGAGGCTCAGGCTCTCTGCACGACCTGCCTGACAGCACCAGTGGTTCCTGCTCTTCCCTCACCCACCCCAGAAATAAAATCCAGAAATCAGAAGGGATGGGGATAGGAAATGAAAAATAAAATAGAAAATACAGGGCAGGTTCAGCAGGTGCCATTTGTCTGTCTCTTGTTCTGGAAGGGATTTTCCCCTCATCAGTCTCATAACTCACAAGGCAGGTCCAGTGTCCCTTACCAATGCACCTGAAATGAGTCCTAGGATGCCCAGCACCATTTCAGCTGACTTGCAGTTAAAGATTTTCCCTGTTGGCTGCCTCCACTCCCACAGCCCTAAGGGGAGGTGCTTCAGCTGGGTTCCATGGGCATTGAAAGGACATCTCCCCTCCATCATCCCTGCATCACCTAGCCAAAGGAATGTCAGTGAGCAAGCCCCTTCCCACTGGGAAATAATCAAAGGAACATCCTTCCATGGCAAAATCTCAGCACCAAACATCCCATCCACAGGCTGAGACCCCTCTCCTCCTGTGCTTATTTCTCCCAGCTTGTTGTCTTCATCGCAGAGCTTGATTTAATTTTCCCTTTATAATTAGCCATCACAATTTCTCCTGGCAGCTCCTCGATGAGCCCCAGGTAATTGTTTGGTTCTTTCCCTCCCCCCACCTGCCTTTATTTTCCTTGATACTTTTAAATGTCAAAGCCTGGTATTTCCATAATTTCCATCCCCAGGGCAGGAACCTTGGCAAGGTGCAGGCAGCAAAGCCATCTCCTGGCTTCCAGCAGCTGCCTTCAGTAGAACACAGTGCTTTTAACCAGCCACCTTGGTGAGCTTGTCCTGCTGGCACAGGAGCATCTGGGATGGCAAAGGTTGGGAAAAGATGAGCAGGTGGGGGTATCTGAGCTGTGGGATGTCACATGTCCCATCTCCTCCTTCCCACCTGCATGGGGTTTGATTTACTGGTGGGATGACAATCCCAGGGATGCTAAATTCTCCCCTCATGCTCCCTGGGGTGGCTGGAGCTCAGGAAGGGGTCTGTATTGCTCCAAAATTGTCAGAAAAAGGACAGTAGAGGTGGAAAGGGCTGCTGAGTTCCCTTTCCCTAGGAGGTCTGGTGAGCAGAGATCTTCATCCGAACATTTTCCTTCTAAGCTGTTTGCTTTTGTGGGCAGCTTGACCCAGGACATGCTAGAAACCATCTCAGCTACAACCTCCCACACCCCCCTGCCTCTCTCTCTCTCTCTCTCTCTCTCAGTTTTGTTGCTAAATGAACACTTTTGGGAAGGGATTTCTGCATTTCTGCTCCCCATCTCTTTCCTCAAGGTGGATGGAGCTCCAGCAAGTCACCATGGGGAAGATGAGATCTGGAGCCTGGAGCGTGTGGTGGTGGGATCATTGCTAGAGAGATTATCCAGGGGTGTTTAACTGGCACCTGGGTGGATGTGGGATGTTCCTCTGGGCCAGCCAGAACTCTCTCTCCTGCTGGAGATCACAAATCCCACACACTTTGGGGAAATGAAATGTTTGTAGCTGCTACAAGTGCAGGAAAGTCCTTTGGTAATGGCTGTTCCTCTGAAGAACAGTTTGGCAGAGGGGAGGGATTTGCTCTTTCCTTCCCCTCCACTCATGAGAGGCATCACAGGAGGGAGAAATGAATTCAGCTCTCTGTCCTTCATCTGCAGGGCAGCTCCCTCCTCCTTCCCCCACTCGTTTGGGAAGAATGTCCCACTTGAGGTCATGCAGGGCTGAGGCTGGGGGTGCAGCTGGAGGGGTGCCTGGCAGCAGAAGTGCTGGCTCTCCTTCTGAAGTGCAGATATCCTCCCAGGTGGAAGGAAAAAGCCTTGCCCTGCCTGCCTGGCGTCATGGGACGTGTGGCAGTGTCCCAGGGGAAAGCTGTTCTGTTTGCATGAGCTGGAGCACATGGCTGGCTGCTGTAATTGCTCTTCCTTGGCCTGGCTGCCTGGGATTTGAGAATTGATTGGCAAGTCAATACTGATGCATTTGGGCTGCTGGCAGAGGGAGGCAGGCCCTGGGGGATGGCTGTCCCCACCAAGCCAGCATGGGAAGGGCTGGCTTTGCCTCTCCATTCATGGCTAGCAGGGGAGGTGACCCCTGAGCCCTGCCCACGCCGTGCTGGAGCAGGATGGATGAGCTGCAGGAGGAGCAAAGCATGCCCTGGGTCACACAGCCCCTCGTGGTCCCCTCCACTGAGCTCCATGCCCACCCTCGTGTTCCTAGAGCTTCATCTCCAGCAAGGAGATGTTTCCTTGAGCCGTTTCCCTGATGGCTTCCTTGGTTTTGGCTGAAATCATGTTAGTCAGCAGAAATCACCAAAAACGTGGATTTCTAAAGTGCCTTGTTTATTTTCCTCCTTTTCCGGGTTTTTTTTTCTTGGGGGATGAGTCCTCTAATCCCCGTGGGGTTTTGTAACCTCGCTTGGTTGATCACCACAGTCAGGAATAGGTCCTGTCGATGGAGCACATCCGTGTCCCTGCTGAATAACACGGGGACAAGCAGGGAGCTTCGCCCGAGGCGATTTTGGCTGCTCCCACTGCAGACAGCTCAGCGTCCCTGCCGAGAGAGCGTGGCTGGTAATTAAAATGCGGATTGATTTGATTCGATCTGCTTGTTGTCCCTTGGGGAAGCCAGGGACACATTTGTCGTGGGGGATCAGTGTCCTGGCCGCTCCTGCCAGCCCCTGCCCGTGGCCACAGCCCCTCACCTGAGGCGTGCCGCTTCTGCTTGCAGGGAGACTTAAAAGAAAATCCCTCTGCAAAGCATCAGCATTAAGCTCGTCTTTAATTACACAGTTAATTTATTGTGTAGCACTAGTAACAATGTAAACCAGGCAAACGGCTGCGAGATAGCACGCCGAGAATTGCCTCATTTGGTAAATAATTTTAACCTGAGTAATTATTTCCTGCAAGGGCGAGGACGCTGGGAGCACCCTGGGGGCTTTTCTGGCCGCAGGAGGGATGAGCTGGTGCTGTAATTCCTCATTAATTCCTCGGTGCTGTCGTTGCCTCCTCCCCACACCGGCCTGACATGCACCCATCACCCCGGGCACCCCAGGAGAACCGCGGGGTGCATTCCGTGCTGCCCACTGGCAGCGCTCCTGGGCACACAGAGGTTGGCTGCTTTTCCTTCGCGTTGCTTCGATTTTTTTATTCTTTTCATCTCCAATTTTAACCCATCTGCTTGTCGTGGCATTGAGGCGGCATCCCTTTTTGCCAGCCTTGCTTAATGAGGACTAATTGCAGTGGGACACGGACTGAGGTGCGGGTCTCCCTCCGCGGGGTGCTGGCCGTGGGCAGTGGCTGAGCCGGAGCTGGGCTCCAGCATCCCTGGTACCTGTCGCTGGTGGCACTGCTGCCCGCTCCTGAAGTCCTCCAGCTGCCTCGCTTTCTGTAGGAAACACGGTTTATAAAGATGGAGCTGCTCCATTTATGTTTTCTCCCCTTGCCCTCCTCCCCGGGCTCCGTCCCGCTCCCCCAGCCCTCCCCGGCTTCGCCCCCTCGCTCTTCCTCGCTCCGACCTTTTGTTTCCCCCGGGGCCTCGTTTAAAAGCGCTATTGATGCCATTAGGCGCTAATATGAAGAGAGTCTCTCTCCGGCTGCCCTCCGCAGATGGGCACCTCGGCTCAATCCCCGGCCTGTTCTCCGCTGGGGAATAACAATGAACTCGGGCGCCGCAGAGAGACGGAGAAAGAGCCGCTCTGTGCTCCGGGAGACAGCCCTGTCCCCGCGGCCAAAATAACTCCACTTGTTTTATTTATCAACTCCGGGGGGACGGCGTGTGAGTGGCATACAGATGTTGCCACAGCTGGCTCTGCCAGCCCGACGTGCCTGGGACCGGTCCCGGGTGGAGCAGGGGGATGCTCTGCAGTGTCTGTGCCTCGGCATCCCCTCCAGAGCTCGGAAAACTCCTGGAGGGGGTTTTAAAATAGAACCGAGGGCTACGAGCATCCCTATGGCCAAGCCCCAAGGAGCCTGCAGCTGGCCTGGCACCCCAGTGAAGCTCACACAGAGCCTGGGCCAGCCCAGCTTCTACCCAGGGGCTCCCGAGTTTGCAACAGGGAAGGAAAGTCCTTCTTCATCGTGTGTGTGCACACACAAAATGAAAGGACAGGTGATAGAAGCTGAACTGATCTTCTCCTGCTCCCCGCACTAACGCAGGCTCCCTGCCTCCCTCCCTCCCTCTCTCCTTCTCCTCACTCTCTGCTCTCCCACGAGTGAATTGGATTAGTCACCTTCTTAATTAACTGTGCTGGTGTGAGCTCTATTAGGTATTAAATGTTTGTCACAATCCAATTTAAAAAATCCATGCAGCAGGGCAGGGTTTGGGAGGCGCTGGGTGGCTGCAGCTCTCACTCTGGGGGCTCGGAGGCGTGAAGCTGAGTGGGACTGGGGGGACTGGGGGTGGAACTCCACCCTCGGCTTCTGGGTACCCCAGAGGCTTGTTTTGCCTTTGGGAAAGGTCATCCCAGCCCTCTCAACAAGCGACAGACACAAAGCTGGCGCCCCAAGGAGAGGCAGAAGTGTCCCCACGGCAGCCCCAACCCCCCTGAGCCTGTACTGGTTGAAAATCAGGATGGAGCTGGGTGTGAATCCCTGCTGGAGCTGTGGCCCGTGGGCTCTGGCTGGCAGCAGGGTGCCTGGCAGCACCAGGGGGGCTGAGCTGGGTAAGCCCAGCCCTTTGGGGGATCAGGGCTGCCTTGCTGATCCCTGCAGGCCGGATGCTGCGGGGGGAGATGGCACCAGCATCCTCAGCAGCGAAGGCAGCGCTCCTTTTGAATGAACGCCCACACTGGCAGTGAATGAGCTTTAGCTTCTGCTTTAGAGCCAACCCAGCTCCTGAGAATGGGCACAGATCATCCTCCTGCAGCCCCAGCATGGCCCAGGCCACGTGTCCCACGGGAGATGTCCCAGGCTCCCCAGCTCATCGTGTGTCTTCATCACTTCTCAGCTCTTTTATCTTTTCCTCTGTCTCTTAGACAGTTTCTAATCCATAACAAACTTTCACCTCTCATCTTAGTTCCCTTAATAGCCTCTGCAGAAGGACTTTATTAAAGCCTGGTGGAAACTCTGAATTCATTACAGCTCCTTATGCTCCACCACACATGCTTTGCTGGTTCCCTGGGGTCAGGGCTCTGGTACTTTATATGGGCCCTATGGAGCACTTGGGCTTGTTTCTTCCTAGCCCAGATTATTATTTATAATTTGTATGTCTCTGTTAATTATATCTCATTAATTATTTATTATTATAATTGAATTTGTTTTCTCCCTGCACTAAATGGTGAGGCTTACTGGGCTGGGATGCTTCCCAAACACCCTGTATGTGTTCTGTCATAGAGGAGGTGAACCACTGACTGGACAGGTGGGCAAAGCATCATTTTGCACAGTAAATTCTGTGTTGTTCAGCATTTTGGGCCTAGAAGAAGCCTCTTGAGTGAATCCTGTAGGTGCCCAGGGGGTCTCAGCATGGGTCACACACCTCATTCATGAAGTGCTGATGCATTCCAGGAGGGGGGACCACCATGGGGAGCACCACATTTGCAGCAGTGGCAAAATGTCTAATCCCTTTAAATTCCTCTTCATCGATTGTGGCTTTGCAGCTAAATCACTCTCTGCAGAGACACGGGAGCTTCCCCCTGGCCAGTGCATGAGCAGCCTGGGGGGCTCCAGCAGCACAGCAGGCTGCACCTCACTGCTGTCCCTCCCAGGGCTGCTGGCAGGGCCCCTGCATCCTTGATTTCCAGCCTGAAATGGGAATGTTTGCACAGGTCCAGGCAGGAGAAGCGGGGTGCAGGGGCTGATGGGCTGGGGCACTTGCCTTGGGAAGCAGCTGGAAGGGGTTTGTGTTCCATGGGGGCAGCGTGGAAGAGACCAGGGGGATTTACAGGTTCCTTATCTCACACACCTTCAGGTGTCACATCTTCTACGCAGTCCTGCCTCCACTCTGAGGCACATGATGGAGGGCTGGGGTGGGGGTAGGAGGGGCTTGGAGGTTATTGATTCCCAGAGCAGAGAACGTGCTGCTCTGGAGGACTTTTTCTTTCCAGCAATCAATGGAAATGTGTTTATCAGGAAACCCTGTTTGACCGGGACAAGTGTTTTACTGATGTAAACAAAGCTGGCAGAGGGATGGGGGGACAACAGATAAGGAGGGTTGGGAGAGGAGAGGCAGCCATGGGAAGGGCCTGGAGCAGATGAAAAGTGCTGAGGTAAGGAGGTGTCCTGCCTTTCCTGCTCAGGAGAGCAGGAACGGGGCATGCACACACCCTGAGCTTTGCACGGCCCCCTGTTAGGGGCTGCCAGGTACTGCTGGGCAGGGGGACATCACTGCCTGCCCCAGTGCCATGTCTCCATCCAGGCAGCTCCTCAGAGAGCAGAAAGTTGATTTCCTTAAATAAGCAAGAGTGCAGGCAGGGGAAGGAGTGAGGGGGGCAGGTTTCCATAGAAATGGGAGCTGGCGAAGGCAGAACAGGCAGTGTGAGCCCTGGCAGGGGTGATGCTCTGCCCTGCCCCTCACTCCCAAGGGAGGGCTTCTCCCTGCAGTTTCAGTGTATTAATTCAAGCAAAAATTAATCTCTTTGTGATGGGGGTGTTCTTATTCCTGATGCTTTGGTAAAGGATTTTCTCTTCTTCCTCCATAGTATCATTTATGCTGTAAGATCCTCAGGAACGACAAGAAGCAAATGCCCTGCCTCAAAATGTTGGGTTGGGAGTGAAAGCAGGCAGTGGGTTTGGAAAAAAGAGCAGTTTCAAATGTCAGGGGAGTTGGTGTGATGAGGATGTGGTTAGCAGAGGGCAGCCAGGCCGGCAGGTTAATGTGCCTACCCTTTGCAGAATGAACCAGGGGACATTTAATGACTCTAAAGAGCAAGGGCTGGGCTTTACGTGTGGTCTTAAAAAAGCCTGTTAAATCCCAGGCAACCTCTCCCTCATCACATCCCAGCCTCAGTCCTTGTATTCTCCTGGGCAGGAGCAGAGCTGCCTTTCAGTCCAGCCCTTGCATATCCCGTTCACATCCCAGTGTAACTGCGGGAGAAACCCTCCTGAGGGATCCCACGAGGGCAGAGCAAGATGCAGCCGGGAAAAGCAGATTTCTGTCCCCACTGACGGGGACACTGCGCCAGCAGTACCGTGAGCATCCCGCCGAGCGAGCGCGCCGTGGCAGCTGGGGAAGGTGCGTGCCTGCATTCCGCTGGGACAGAGGCGCTCCTGCCCTGCCCAGGGCCGGGCAGAGCAGAGCAGAGATGGAGCTGGCCGTGCCACGGGAAGAATCCAGCATTGTCCTGGCTTTGCAGCCAGCTGCAGGAGGGATGTGCGCGTGTCGCTGCATCCCGCACGTCTGTGCGCCGCTGGCAGCTCCTGCGCAGCCTGCCTGCCTGGGGGGGATTTCAGGAGCCCGGAGAGCCGCCCATGGATGAGGATCCTCGCCTTTGGAAGCCCTGGCCCTGCCCCAGGGATGTGCTCTTCTCCCACAGGCAGCAGGGTTTGGGACAGGGTGATGATGAGTGCAGGCAAGGGCCACGCTGCAGAGCAGCCCTGCCCTTCTCCCCCCGGGCTGCTCCTCACCCCACAGTGCTGGTTTGAAGCCACCCAGCCCTGAGTGGAACCCCAGGTATCCCCATGCTGGGAAGGATCCCAGCCACACCCCGGCAGGAGAGAAGGGACCCTCAAACCACACGCAGCCATCACTCCTCTGCTGTGGCACACCCAGCCCGTGTCAGCCTGGCCCTGATAAAGGCTTCTTGATAAAGCCACTGCCTGGCATGAGGCCACCAGGCACTAAGGGTTGGCACTGGCAGCTTTTGTTTCCCAGCCTCCAGGAGTTTGGCTCCCACAGCACCAGGTGCAGGCAGGTCTGTGGTTGAATTTTGGCAGGTGGCCTGCCACACCCAGCCCGTGGGACTGAAATAAATGGGCAGGAGATCTTTCTCCTTTTTAATGCCTTTATTAAAGAGATTCAGCTCAGGTGGGGAGAAATCGACGGGTCGCGCCCACGCCGCCGCTGTCCCCAAGAGTGGCACGGAGGAGGAGGGTGATGCAGCTCTGTCCGCTGGTCTGCAGGCAGAGCTGGGGACTGCGTCCTCACGGGAGATTCGCAGATTCCTACTTTTCAGTCCAACACTTCGGGTCCCCTCCTTAGTGAACATCCTTTCAGGTCAGGGTGAGAAGCAAAAAGGATCCAAGCAGGTACTGGACTGCGCGCCCGTCCTTAGACATCACCTAGGGTCCCCTAATTCTATATTGGCTCGTTCTTTTTAGGGGTTTTTCTGGGAAACTTTTGGAGCAGTGCATTCCTCATCTGCATACGTGGTCTCAGGCCACTCCTATTTTCCTGGGCTGCCTGTCCAGGTGTAGCTCCAGGGCAAGCCCTGGGAGGACAATGGCTAAATCACCAACCATTAACGGGCAATTAAATAAGAACTCTTAACAATGAAGCTAATTTGACAGCAATTGGTCCAACCGGTTTTAGCTCTGTAATCTTAAACAAAATTAGGTAACTTTTTATTCATAACAGGACAGTCCTGCATCGGCTGGAAAAGGCAGCAGGGAGCCCAGGCTGGCTCCTGGAGGCTGATGGAGCTGGGCAGGCAGCACATCCCTCTGCCAGGGTCTGCACTGCTCCTGCTTCTGCCAGGGAGGAGGCACTGGGGCTCCTGCAGAGCTGGCCCAGGGGAACTGCTGAGTTTCAGCCCAGCATGGGCTCCCTTGCTCCTAAAATAAGTGTATTTGGGGATGCCACGCCACAGAAAACAGCAGGCTTCATCGTTTACCTGTTCAGTGCCAACCCTGAGGTCATATTAAACAGGAGTCCAACAGACTTAAATCTCTGGAGTACAAATTGACCCCAAGCTGGGGATGCTTTCTTCAAAATTATTTTCCCTTTCAAGTCCTTTTTGCCCATGAATGTGTATGCCTCTCTACCCAAACTGGGGAAAAATCTCAGGGTTTTATTTTTAGGGAAAGGCACTGGCTGCAGTCACATCAGTTGGTCTGTGTACCTGGGCCCAGCAGCATCCTGCCCACAGCCATAAATCACCCTCCTGGAGGGAATCTGCCTTCCCAACCCCAGCAATTAGTATTTGCCTCTCATCCCGATGTGCCAGGGTCCTTTATTCCCACTAATCTTTTATCCTCTCTTGTTATCCCCTTCGGTGTCTAATCCTCCCTCAAATCCCACTAAGCTGCTGACGTGGCTGTGCCCTGACAGCCGTCCAGGGATCAGCCCTGCATCCCAGGGTGGGATGGTTTGGGATGCTCTAGCCTGTAACCTGGAACTCAGGAGGGACCACCAGCCAGCCTTATTAGGCTAAAAATTAAACTGGGGTGAAAAAACCCGGTTTTGGGGGGTATTTCCTCCTGAATCCTGCAGGCAGCTGTAGAAATACATTCCCTGCCACTTGAGCCTGATAAAATTACTCCAGGTGAGAGAGGCAGCAGTGCAGTGCTGTCTTGGGCTGCACACTGAGGGCTCACTGGGTGACACCCCAATAATACGACCAGGGAAAGGGAGCTTCTTGCCCTGCTGCATCTCCTCCAGGGCTTTGCAGAGGGGGGAGCTCCCCCTGGAGCTGTGGCTGCCCCAGCCCCGGGTTCAGCATGGCAGTGGCTCTGCAAACTCGTGACACTGGTGGGTACCAGCCTTCCCTGCCCATCACCCACAGCATCCTTCCTTCTCCTTTCCTTTTTCCTCGTGGCCACCTGGAAATAAATAAATTAACGCAAAGATGGGGGAGAAAAACAACGCAGAATCATTCGTTTGTGATGTGTTTGTGTTGTATTTGATATGAAAAAGTGTCCCACGATGTCCCAAGTGCCTCCCCATCGCCGGCAGCAGCGTTCACTCGGCAATCACCCGTTAATTGCCGCATTTTCATTCCCCGGCCTTCCTCCCCCACCCCACAGCCTCATCCCCGTTAGGGGCATCTTGTGATTGCCCGTAATGAGGCGCTGCAGCTGAATGCCAACATCCCCATTTCCCTGGCATGGCACCGGCGCGGCGGCTGGAGCCGCTCTGACCGAGTGACCGCGGGGCTTGTGGCTCCAGAATTGTTCCCTGGGCTCCTCGGGACGGTGCGGGTGAGAGGAGATGTCCCCTGGGGTGGCCACGGGAGGCACAGAGCTGTGGTGGCCCCGGAAAGGCTCGGTGGGCTTTTCCCGTGGCGGGCAAAGGGAGCAGGCAGGGCAGGGAGGCTGAAATCCCTGGGGTTTGGGAAGGCCTGGGCTGGAGGATGATTCCTGAGCCTCTTCAGCAGCAAGAAGTAAAAGACAGCTCTCAGAGGAGAAAATTAATGGAGAAGTCCATTGAAAGCGCTCGCCGTGGCAGGAGGTGCCGTTCCTGGCGGTCGAGATCCCTCTGTAAGGGACGGAATGTGGAGGGAGGTGAAACAGAGGGAAGGGTGAAATTCCCACAATTACGATTTCCAGGAGGAATTAGCAGAGGTACAAGCCAAATCCAGCCGCTGAGCCCCCCAAAATGTGCCTGTGGGAGGTTCAGGATGCTCCCCTTTCTCAAACCCCTTCCAGGGCTGCAAAGGGCTCCATCCCCCCAGGGATGCAGGTGATGTCCATGAGGCCCTCCACCTTGTATGCCACTCTGCTGGTCCAGAGAGAAGAGCCAGAGCATTTTTATACTAAAAAATTGGGTTTTTGTGGCTGGAGGTGTGCTGTCCCCAGCATGAGCACTCAGTTGGGAGCCCAGGGTTGGGATCAGGGAGCAGGGAGGAAATGAACCCCTGAAATTTCCCTTATTTGACCCCAACAGTGGGAGAGGTTTGGGTTGGCTCAGCACAGATGCAGGTTTTTTGGCTGAGTTGGCAGCACGTGGCTGGCAGAGG
The DNA here is from genome assembly GCF_017590135.1 of Pyrgilauda ruficollis. Classification (NCBI taxonomy): domain Eukaryota; kingdom Metazoa; phylum Chordata; class Aves; order Passeriformes; family Passeridae; genus Pyrgilauda; species Pyrgilauda ruficollis. The sequence continues at coordinate 1,710,702 of NW_024526266.1, read as the reverse complement.
GCCAGTCCCCAGAGCAGCAGCTTGGGGTTTTAGCCTTTCCCTGGGGGGAGCACAGCCAGCGTCAGCGCTAAAAAAAAAAAATAAATGTGACGTGACAGAGGCGTGAATCAGCAAGAGGAAAATTCCCACCGTTTGGGGAAGGAGAGGAGGCACAAAAATTACAGGCTGGACTCTGTGAGGCAGCTTTGTGGGATGCAGTGGGGGAGTGGGAATAGGGAGGGCAAGGAAAGGCAGGGAGCTGCGGTGCCAATGCAGCCAGCGGGGTGTGGCAGTGGGACAATGGGGATGGTCAGCTGATGATCCAACAGGCTGGAATTGCAGCTGCCTGGAAGCTTGGGAAAGCTGCCCTGGGTGCCAGCCTCAGGACGTCTCTGAAATGTGAGCTTTGTCCTCTGCAGGGCGGAGCATCCCCAGGGGAAAGGATGCAGGAGCTGGGATTTGTCAGCTGCAAGTTTCTTGGTAGCTATGCACAGGGCAAAGCCTAACCCCAAAAATCAGGCCAAAAGTGCCTCAGGGAGGGGAGGCACCCACAGTGTGGGGTGCTGAGCTCCTGCACCTGATGCTCCTTTGCCAGAAGTTCTTCTCCACCTCATCTTGCTGTGTGGGGGAGATGGAGCTGAGGCTGGCTGGGGAGAGAGGGCAGAGAGGTGAGGCAGCAGTAGCTCCCAGTAATGCGTGATGGAGGCCATAAACAGGATTGATGTGTGGGTAAAGAGACAGGAAAGGGAGGCAGAGGTTAAGGATATAAATAGGTAAGGCTCTAACCAGGAGCACAAGGTAGAGGCTGGGCAGGAGAGACAGTGAATGAAGCAGTGGGTGGCTGGAGGGCTGGATCAATGTGCAAGGGGTGGAGGACTCAAAAGAAAAGCCAGGTGGGTAAATGAGAAGCAGAATGAGAGCACTGGCAGGAGCTGAAGGTCGGGGAGTGCTGGGGTGGGGTGGTACCCATGGTGCTGGCCCACTGGCATCTCCGGAGGGTGAGGAAATACAATCAAAGTCCCAAATGCAGCTCAGCTCCCCCACCAAGCCCTGAGGTGCTTTATAGAGCTCCTGTTTTCCCAGCTATCTGCTCAGACATTCATTTTATGGCCTGAGTGGCAAGAGCTGTCTGAAACAAAGTGAGAGGCACCCGGGTGCTCACTGCTGGCCCCAGCCCGGCCCCCACTCTGCCCTTAGTGGGCCCCTGGCAGGCTGCACTACTGACTGCCTCACCTGGCACCCTGAAAAGATGCTCCAAAACCTCTATGCATGCATGCTGCTCCTGGTAACACCCATAATGGGGGCTTCTGCTGGTTTTAGGGCAGAAAACACAGGGATATCCTGGTGTTGGAAAGCTAGAGAGAGGCAGAGTGAAAAAGCAGACCTCCCTCAGGCACAGGAGCATTTCTGACATCTCCTGGAGGGGCAAATCTCCCCTGCCACAGCTTCTCCATGCCCAGCTTTGCTCTTGGCTTACTCCCCTCTCTCCCTGCCACTGGCTAGGGGATTAAATGCACTTTTTACAGCAGGTCTGGGGTGGGAAAAAACCCACCTCAATGATTCCTTGCCCTCCCCCACAGCCATCAGGTCTCCACACATCCCACAGGGTCAGATGCCAGTGGGGATCAGGGAGAATCACCTGGTTCTGGGGCCAGGACCCTGCAGGGACACCCGTGCCCCAAGGCACCTGGCAGCAGCCATGCTCCCCTTGTCACTGGAGACAAGTTTTTACAACCACTTGGAACAAAAGAGTAGCTTTTACTACAGTTTTTACAACTTCTAGAACCACTGAGTTGCAGTTCTGGTGTCTCAAAATAGGCTGCCATTAAAGTGTCAGCATGGCAGGTCCCATTGCTTGTCAATTATTCTTCTTTATTACATCAAAGGCACACAGTGAAAGGCAAAGAATAAAATAATCTGTGTGATCCACTCCTCCTAGAGGTAGGAACTGGACTGTCCTTCACAACGTGCTGGGTTTGTGTCCAAGAAGTGTTGGTGCTGTGGGTGCTGCCAGCAGTCCTGAGACCTGAAACTCTGTGTCCAGCTCATGTAGGGGACCACGGGGACATTGCAGCAGTGTCACTAGCACAGCTTCAGGGAAGGATGCACCCTCCTGCCTCCAAAATTTTGGGGCCTTTCTCCTTCATTGCTCCAGCCTAGGATGCCACTTGTACAATCCCAGGACAGGGAGGACCTTGGAGCCCCAGCTGGGTGTTGGTAGGACCCAACAATTCCTATGCAGTTATTGGGAAAATAATTGAGAAAATGGGAACAGCCAAAAAATAAGTAGGAGAAGAAACATTTGAAGATTTTCTGTTATTCTGAGTCTTTTCCTCAATGTTCAGCAGTGATACTGCTGGGTATGTTTTCTTTGGAAACACACTGGCATGGGATTTTGCTGCATGAAAAATCATCTCCTGTTGGCTTTCGGTCCTGGAGCAAGCTCTTGTTGGGATGGTTTTATCTGGCTGACACTTGAGGTTTGGGATTTTGGGTTTTCCTTCAGATCTGCTGACGCCAAGGGTCTGCTGGGCTTGGTAAAAATAAGACAGAAATGTCAAAAAACCACTTTAGCTGACTCCAATCTTCTATTTTTTTAAAATTCATCTTCTATTTTTAGTTTAAAATTAAAAAGGGCTCTGTTAAAGGACTGGATGGCTCACTTAGGTTGTTTTAATTAATCAGTATCAGAGCATCCCCTTTATCCCTTATGACTCCTACACCTGCTCCTGCAACCTCTCCATGGAGTGACCATAGCCAGGCTTCCAGTCCCATCCCATCCCATCCCAGGTCCCTGTCACCTGCTTCATCCTCAGGCTGGGGTGACTTACGGCTGTGCTTGCTCTGCAGTGTTTGGGGGTTATTGCTGTTTTTGTCTTGCCCCTGAATTGGAGAGGAGAGGGGACGTTTTGGGACTTGTTTTCCATTCAGTTTAATTCATTTTTAATGGGCTGAGGGCAGTGATTTGATACAGACAATCTTCCCCAGCTGAGGTTAATCAGGACGGAGCGAGCCTTTCACTTGCCATTATTTAGAGAGGCATTTTATAGAAATACTGTTAGAGAGGTTATTTAACCATGTATTTGTTTTCATTGTGTACACAGCTTTTTCCACGGGCTTCCCAGTATTTAATGCTGAGAGATTTTATTTATTTTTGTCATTTTGTCATTTGGAGGAAATTCAGGCCTGCCAAAGTGCCTGGGATGGATAGCCCAGGAGGCTGCAGTAATCTGTTCAGACCATCTGGGCTCCAGCTCCCAGAGCAGCCTTGATGGGGGCTGGAAAGCTTTAACAAGCCTCAGCCACATCAGCATGGGATTTTTTTTTTGAGGGATGGTGATGGAGAGATGTCCTGATGGGGATGTGCTGGCTCCTGTCAGTCCCTGCAATGCAATCCTGCTCCCAGTGCAGCAGCCTTGGAGTGAGCAAGGCTCAGCCCCTGATGGGGCACACTAAGGTTGGAGTGTAGAGCAAAAATTAGATCAGAAGATGGTGCCAGCCCCAAAAAAGGTGACATTTAAACCGTGAGCAAAGCTTCCCAGCCAGTGGAGCCCAGTGAGTGTCCATCCCACCTCCAAAAACTCTCCCAGGGGCAGAAGGGAGCAAACCCAGCCCCTTACACAGCTGCTGAGCAAATTCGAATTTACTCTCACAGTCAGAGCTGTACATGGGCATTCTCAGGGCAAGCACATGTAGAAACCCACTCGTCAGCAAAGGCCCTGGGGCTGAGCTTTGCAGGGGAAGAGCAGCAGCTCTTGGCACCTCGGGGATGTCCCCAGCACGGGCGGCACCCGCGCGCGGCCGCGCTTGGTTCTGTCTTGCTGCCAGGAGTGAAGCTCAGTGTGGAGACAGTGAATTGTCCCTCAGCTGCTGTAGCACTGCTGTAACTGAGCTGCAGTGAAAGGCTCCCCGGGGCTCTCCCTGCTCAGCCCAGCGGTTTGTGGCCTTCCTGCTCCTGACCGCGTCCCCTGGCTGCTCCCTGCGATGGCAGCGGATGGCTGGGAAAGGCTCTGCTGCTCCAGGCCCCAGCCAGGAGGTGATGGATTGTTTGCAGTCTGCTCCCAGGGGATGTGGGCTAACAAGCAGCAGGATCAGCCCCTCACGAGGGGCTCTGTGGAAGATGCTGCTGCTGCCACACTTCAACCCCGGAATTATTTACTGAGCTCGCCAAAAATTTCCGTCTGGTTGAAGCTTGTGAGAACCTCTGTGCTCTACTGCCCATCATAACTGTGTTTTACAACAACGAAACCCGTGTTTTCTTTTAATTTGTGAAACCTCCCAGATGTCCTGGCTCCAGCTGTGCAGTGAGCAGCCTGGGCAGCACAAACCTGCTAGCCAGGGCTCACTGAGGGTGTCATTTTAATCCCAAAGTTGTTCTTCTCCACGCTCTCTGCTTCCTGCCGGCTCCTAGCTCCTTTTATTTAGTATAAAAGCCAAAGTGCAGGTGTCTTTTATTCAGTATAAAACCCAAAGTGCAGGTGTGTCAGGTCACCGTAGAGAAGCAGCTCCTGCATCTGCTCTCTCAGGAAATCCCAGTCTATGCTTTTCAAGAGGAAAACTGTGGGTGTGGATTAAACCCAAAAGCCAGAAGAACCAGTCACCATCCTCATGCTGCTTCCCAATTTTTCAGTCAAATGTTTCCCCTTGATCCCAGAAGAGCTTACATTTCCTGCTGTCCTGTGTTATGTTCAGCCTTTCCCAGGCTGTCCCTGAGGCGTGGAGAGGCCGTGGCTGGGTGTTCAAATGCTCTTCCCGAATCCCAGTGGGAATGGCAGAGCGATAGTGCCCCGCATCCCTCCTGGAGGGCCCTGCCCCGTGGTTTGCAGCAGGCTCTGCTCCCTTAGGCGCCCTTGCAGGCAGTGAAACAAGGAAATAATAGGGAAGTGATGCCGAGTGCTTCATCTCCCTTTCTTTGCGTGCCTTTAACCAAGGCAGAATTAGGAAAAATTCTCCCAAATTTTGCAGGGGGAGGGCACAGCGTGGTGCTGGGAGCTGTTAGCTGCCTCTGCCTTAATTTGAGCCAGCTCTCCCCTTCCAGTGCTCCCCAGTGCTGTCCGAGGGGCAGCTGCACAGCACGGGGGTCCCCAGCCTGGCTCAGCCTGCACCCACACTGCCCTGCACTTACTTACAGCTTCTGGTTCTCCCTCCGAGCCCTATTCCCTCTTAGCATCGCTAAGCCGAACGAGAACAAAATCTGATAAGCGCAAGGTAGCTTTTCCCCCGAGGGATACATTATTTATGAAGCTTATCGATTGTGGGAAATAACCCAGGGGCGTTCCGACATGAGCTACATCCCCTCTTACAGCAGAGCTGTTAATTACCTGCAGGCTGCTACCAGCTGCCCTGCCCGCAGGGGTGAGGGATGCGAGGAATATGAGGAATATGAGGAATATCGCGCCCACCTGGCCGGCTCCTGGAGCCTGGAGATGCCCATCGCTCTCACTTGCACCCCGCAGCCTGCATCAGTCATCCAGATTTGCCTGCCTCAGGTCCCGGCCATTGCTCCTGTGCTGCCTTTCGCTGCTGTAAAGGGCTCTTTAGTACCTTCTTTAGTTTTTCCCTGCCTTGACAGTTCTTATAGGAAGCCATGAAGTCACCTCTCCATCTTGGTGATGAACTAAGCAGGCTGAGCTCTCCAAAGCTGGCAGTTTCCCCGTCCTTGAGAAGTTTCCCGACTCTCTCTGTAAGCACTCCAATCTCTCAGTGTCCTCTCAAGGAGCAGGGGCTCTGGACCTGCTGTCAGGGCTCTTGTCCTCGGCTGGGTCAGGATATGGCACGGTACCCGACTCCTCTGTGGCACCCTAAAGGGTGCAACCCACTCTATGCCACTCAAGAAGCCTTTCCCCCCTCTTAGTGCTGATGAAAAAGCTCCCAAGGGCTGCTCCTGTGTGCCCAGTGTGGCTTCTGGAAGACGAAGGAGGCAGGAATGGAGCAGAGGCAGGTCTGGCAGCTCTTGGGGTGGGCACACAGCTGAAACTACAGTGACAGCAACACCAACGGGATCACAGAACAGGTCAGGTTACAAAGGACCCCTGGGGTCATCCCATCCAGCCCCCTGCTCGAGCAGGCCCTCCTGGAGCACCTCACTCAGGATGTGTCCAGATGGCTTTTGAGTTCCTCCAGGGAAGGAGACTCCACAACCTCTCTGGCACGCGACGCTTCGTGCTGCACCATGAGAGTTTATGAATCCCTGTGACAAAACCGCTTTTGCTAATGTCACACAGATACTATTTTCATTTTAAAGGGTAGAAGGTCCCTAGAGCCATTGTCCAGTGCCAGGGATGGAAAATCAGGCAGGGTCAGGGATGCTCCTCTGCCCAGGCAGGAGGTGGAGGGGCAGCACTGTCTGGAGGAGGTGGTCATGCCCCTTTCCTCATCTCATGCAACAGAGATGAGATGAAGGATAGCAGAGAGATAGCATCAGTAATTAGGGCTGCAGTGGAGATGAGGTGCTGGAATTGCAGAGACAGTGATGGGCTGTAATTACCTGCTCAGGACTGGTGCAGATCAGTGTAATATCACTGACCTGAGTCTCAGCTCCCACCCCAGTACCCACGGCAGCTATGATACTTCAGGGAGTTGAGAATGGCTGATAAAGGAAGCAATAACAGCAAAAGACTATAAAACCATAATGAAAAATAATTAGAATATAACCATTGGTATGGGGACAGTTAGGAATGCAGGGAAGGTGGAGGAAAGCAATGAAGAACTTGGAGCAGGAGAAGCTGGAGATCGGGCTGATGGAGATACCGACTAGTCTGGATGGAGATGCAGTTCTCAAAATTGTAATGGGAATAATTATGACTGTAATGGGGTGGTAATAAAGATAATGGAATCGTAATTGAAGAGGGGATGGCTGTAAAGGAGGAGGTGCAAATAGCAGCCTTGTAAAGGAGATGATAAGAAAGATAATGGATGGTAATGGGGTTGTTGTTAAAGGTAATGGAGTTATAATGAGGCGATGACTGCAGCAGGTAGAAGGGGATGGTCGGTTTAACCAGGACTATGGTGCAGAGAAGATTCTATTTCTGATTCATCATGACAGGCCGTGCTGGAGGTGACCATGAGGCTAATAATAACCGAAGGGTCAATCCTTGAGACAAATGTAGGCATGCCATGAGCACGGCAGGACCACTGTCCCTGGAGATGCAAAGCGGAGGTGCAGATCCTCGGGAGGCTGTGCTGCAGCATGGGCTACAAAGCAGAGGAGACAATAAAAAGCACTGTGACAAATGACCTGGGCAAGTCCTGCAATGTTTGCTTAAGGGCCGGGTTGCCCTTCAGAGCCTTGAACGGAGGAGACAGGGATGGGGTGGGGGGGAGCAGCTACTGGCGGCCTCATGCCCCCAGTAAGGGCAGCCCACCACACAGACAGGGGTGAAGAGCCCCTGCAGCAGAGCTGAGGGTGATGGGGACCGCCTGATGGGCGCAGGCAAGAATAAGGAAGGGCAGAGCTGGACAGAAAAGCGAGCACATCATCTTGCAGCAGCACAGGCACCACCTGCCACAGGGGGACAATTCAGAAAGCAGTTGATGACATCATGCATTGAGGTGGTTTTTCTAAACCCTCTGTGATGAGACAGCTCTTCAGCTCCCCCTAAAGCTCAGCTCAAGGTCCCCAACCACCCCTGCAGAGCAGGTCACCCTCCCAAGGCTGCTTGCCACACTCCACCAGCCAAGCCCCGTCCCATCCAGCACCATTCCCCTTCCACGAGCCTGGTTCTCCTGTCAGAGGAGAAAATTACAAATTCATTTCACTTCATTTGCCCTTGACAAACCCATGCCAGGTGTCACTTTCTAACCTCATTATCCTCCAGGTTCTTACACGTTCATTGCTTAATAACATCTTCTTGCACTGCTCTGTTTTGGAGCCTTTAACTCCTGAGGCTGCCCCACTGCAGCTCCCAGTACTGGAAAAACCCTGAGCACTTCTGAGGTTGGATTAGCTCTGGAAGTACACCTAAGAGGGAACTCAGCAGGTCCTGCTAACACCAGCACACCTGACTGCTCTAAATACCCTGGCAAGTCTGCTCTCTGTTCAAGCTGGACTCCTGCCTCATTTAATCATCCTTTCCTAATTAGCTGGGTGCAAGGGAAGGCTGAAGCAAAGTCCACAATGAATCCCTTCATTTGGGCAACACTCTGGGGCTTTCCTCAGCTCTCCTCCTTCCTGTGCATTTCCAAAAGGGTTTTGCCCAGACTTAAAACAGACAACTACTGGAGCTTGTTCTGCACCTTCCCATCTCCCATCTGTAGCTGCACAGCCACTGCTCCGTGGTCCCATGGCCAGGTCTCTGGCATCAGGTCCCCTTTTCTGCAGCTCTTCTCTGTGTCTCAGGTCCATCAAGTCCCTGCAGCATCTTCCCCTTGTTCCTTGGGATGGGTTGTTGTGGTGCCCTAACGCAGTCACTTTAAGTAATTGCCAACTTCCCTGTGCTCCTTAAGCCCTTGGATTACTTTCTCAAGGGTTGCTGCCTGATTCTCAGAGATTTTTGCAGCCCATTATCCTTACTCTGCTGTTTTCACTCCTTTTCTCATGGCATTCTTGGCTCCACTATTTCGTGACTTATTTCCCAAAATCACCTTCCACTTCTTTCAGCCAGTTCTGCTCTATTATTCCAAATCAAGCTCAAAATAGCAGCTTTTCCAGCCGTCCTCCTTAGAGAGGAGATGTTGCCCTAACACACCCAGGGAGCTGAGCAGCTCTGTCCTGCTGTATCACTCACAAGGGAGTTTAAGATGCCGTTTACCACCAAGCTGGAGGTACTCTGGCTTTTAAGAGTCACTCACATCCACCCACCTCCTCCTTTTAACCCACATGAGCTCTGTCCCCCAGTCTCACCCCCCTTCATTTGCCTGTTCCCAGCCCCTTGCTAACTAGAGGACAAACACACCCCATTCTTGGTACACTGCTTTCCCTCATTTCTCACTTCTCTTCCCCAGCAACTTCTGCTCATCCTCCCAAATCCCTGCAATGCTATTTAAGCCCTGGTCTGAGTAAGGTACTGTCTACATCAGCCTTCTTATTTTGCCACACGTGTACAGACATCACCCTGCTGTTTTGCTTTCTCCTCCCTTTTCTGACCTCACCACCACATTTTTTCCTGCCATTTGTGGGCATTTTTCCGTTCTCCTGAGGATAAGTGGCACCTCCTGGCTTTGGTAGCCTGTCAGCAGAACCGGGTGCTTTTTCCTGCCAAGGTGATCCCAACCTCCCTCACCAACAGCACACCCTGTAAATATCCTCTGTCTCTGGTCCTGTTGGTCCCCAACTCAACTTGTCTCCATCAGCCACCTCTCAGCACCTTTGACCCAGAGCTCCTCAAAACCTTTGGATTCTGCCCACATCCAGCACACAGCATTGAACTGGCCTGAAGTACCATCTGCACGCATCCAAGCAGAAAGGGACAAGAAATATCCTTCAAATGCAAAGAGCCTGGGAAATAAATAGAAGCCCTAACAGAAGAAAAATATTAAGGGTGAGAAAAAATGGGAAAAGAAGAATGCTGGAGATTGCAGCAGCCTCAGAGATAACCCAGGGACATTTTTTATCACTAAAAGTCCATTTTCAGTCACAGATGGGACTTTTTTTCTCTTAATCGCTTTCCCAACAGCAAACCATGAAGCTGCAATAACCTAAATCACCAAAGGACAAAGCAATTGCAAGTCCTTTCTCTGCTGGACAGTTGCCAAATCAAACTCTGCTAGATACAGGGGGGAATAAAAAAATTCACTGCAACAGGTCTCCCAAAGGGAAAGCAGAACAAGGGTGAAGGATAGGAGGGGAAATTGGGAGTGAAGCTCTGCTCGACTTCAGGATGAACTTGTGCACAGAGCCCTTAATGACTAACCTGCTGTGGCTGCCTGAGGAAGTTTGTAGAAAAAAACTCCCATTTTTGTCATCACCAGAGGCTCCAGCCCTGATAAATAACAAGTTGAAAGCTTGGTGAGCAGTGTCATGTAATAGAAATCACGGGAGGCAATGGAGTTTTGAAGGGAAACTGTAATAGTCAGCTTTCACATGCTGTTACTTGGGAGGCCTGTACCAGGAAAATGTCCCTTATCACCAACACAGGGGAGGCCAGGGAGGTCAGCAGGAGTTTGTACAAGGATTTCAATAGATCAGGATATTTTCTGGTTGTTTTGAAAAAAAAAGAGCTGCTTACATTGCCTGATGTAGGAGAAAAACCTGAAAAAATTTTAAAAATCCACGGTAGTGCATGGGAAGGCACCAGGACACAGAGCTGGAAAGGATCAATGGCTTGTCCAGCAGCCCTAGAATAGAGCATTTAAGCTGTTTGGAGACTGCTTTCTCACAGAGCTCTCTGCTCAGCCAGCCTGTGAGTGCTGCAGCAATATTATCCACTCTGAGAAATGCCCAGCCTTGGGGGCTCCCACCAGCCTGTGCATGAATGGCACAATCCCTCCTAGGGATTTCCCTTCAGGGATGGCAAGATAGAGACAAACAAAAGCCTAAAAAATATTAATCTGACCTGGTGCTGGCTGCCAGAGGGAGACTCCGAGCAGGACTTTCCTTCCTAGCTAAGGGAAACTCCAAAGAGCTGAGCTCTGCCACTGCCACCTGCTTCTCACTAAGTTCCCAGTCTTGTGTCTTCAGGATCTCCAGGCACCTGCCAAAGCCCTGCCAGGCTCTGTGATGAGCCAGGAGTGCAAATCTGGGTGCAAAGCTCGTGTGTGAGGTGCTGTGCTGGGACCAGAGGCACTGGGGTGTCTGCAGCAAAGGGACCAGCCCTGCTCCACATCCTGCCCTTTGCCACAGGGACACATCCCGCTGCCATCAAGGGGTTAGACAGCCTGGCAGCGTGGCAGGAGAGTAGGAAACCCAAATGTGTGAAGGCATTAACGTCTGGGCATGACCTCTGGGTGCTTCTGAAATGAGTAGAAAATAGAAAGGGAGGTGAAAGCCCCGTTCTTCAGGAGAAGAAATGATGTTATTTTGGCTTTTGTGGATGCCTGGGTGTTGGCGCACACAGCCAGAGCTCCCCGAGAAGCCTTACCCTGTGGGAAAATCACTGGATGCAGTGGCAGTGCAGCTAATGGAATTACCCTGAAAGCTGCAGGACTTCACAGCTCCTTCTAGTTGTGGTTTTAACCATCCAGTGCAGGTTTTCTTAGGGCAGGGAGAATTATTCTTGCCCCTTCATAGAGTGTGATCCACAAGAACCAGCAAGAAAGCCATTTTCTATTAAGATCTATTGCTGTCAAGGGGGTAAAAAAGGCCAGGAAACATTACTCAAGATATATTTCCCTAAGTCATGGCTTCTTCTTACTTCTTAGTTAGGATTTGAGAGTTGGACTCTCCACCCTTGGCACCCATGGTCATTTAGTTTGTAATAAAAATCAGGTACGTCACAGTCAAGAGCGTACTGGGACCCAGCTTTGGACTGAATCCAAAGGTACAGGAATTTCCAGGCAGACAGACTGACAGAGGGGGTTTCCATCGCCATTGCTTTGGTGTCCAAGCAGTGAGAGATAAAATTCACTTTATAAAATAGCCAGTAGGAAAGGGCTGGGCAAAACTTTACTGCTATACATTTCGAAAATGGGACTGAAAACACCTCATCCTCTTCATCCTTAACTTAATCCTAGGAGGAGGAGGAAGAGGAAGGGGCTTCTCTGATACAAAGGAGGCATCCTGCAGAGATGGGGCTGCCCTCAAAGTTCCTGCAGCATCCCGGGTTCCCTGATGGAGAGCAGTGTGCTGGCACACCCTGGGGGACACCTGGCTCTGGGGTTTGTCATCTCGGGCTTGGAGCTGCTCGGTGTGAGTGAAGCAGAGCAGCCACCCCAGTCAGTCAGTCAGTCAGTCAGTCAGTCAGTCAGTCAGTCACACATCCCTCCAAGGGATGCTCCTTGGCAGCCTCCTCACTTTAAAACACAGGACAGCTGCTGCAGAGGGATCTCCACATCCTCCAGCAGCCCCAAGCAGTGCTGCCAGGGGTGCAGGTGCCGGGTGGGGACACCAGGAGCTGCTTTGGGTGCAAGTCAAGGCATCCATGCTGCCCTGTCCTCAGGGAATCTGGTTTCCTGACGTGGTGCAGCAGCAGAGGCACACAGGGGCTGCAGAGCACGTGTCACCACCTGCTTGAGCTCAGTGCACTGCTGGGGAGGAGGCTGGCTGCCCCAAACACTGCTCAGAGCCCAGCACCAGGACATCATTCCCCATGGCAGATGAGCACCTGGAGTGGATACATGAGCTCTTTCACCTGGGCATCAGCTCAGTCTGAGTCATCCTTCAGGCAAACACCAGCAGTTCTGACGTTGCACCCTCAGGGCTGCATCTAAAAATAAAATTAGAAAGGGAGAAAAGTATTCTTAGGCTCAGCTCTGCTCCAGAGCCCCCAGGAGACCCTGGGATTAAGGGGAGAGGAGATGGCAAGGCCCAGGAGGTTGGAAGCACAGCTCTGGACTGAGTGTGCTGGGTGTTCTGCTTCCCACAGCAGGGAGGATGCCCTCTCCTCCCTGTTTTCAGGAGCAAAGGAAACATCCCAAAGGCCATGCCAAGCCCCAGTGCACAGGGCTGTGATCACCACGCTGTAAATCCTCACCTGCATCCCTCAGACTCGGGCTGGTGCTGCCTCCTGGCAGGCTTTGTCTCGCTCTCTGGAGCAGTGTAGGGGGAGATTTATTCTCCCCTGGCAGGCTCAGCTCACAGGCAGCATCTGGCTCTCCACAAAGGTCACTCTGCTCTGTTAGCATCAGCACTTCTGCCAGGTTTGGCAACAGGAAGCCAAGACCCACCAAAATTTGGCTTTGCAGTAATTTCTCCTCCTTCCCCTTAGTTTAAGATTACTTAGAAAACAAGTTTCACTGAAACATAGCTTGGGAGATTCCCTTTAAAATAAACTCAAGCTTCGGGGCCATTTCTCAACCAAAACTGAACGCAGCTGAACTCCACACGGGTTTGTGAGCTGATTTGACATGTCTCCATCTGCCTTTCCCAGCTACCACTGCACTCCAGCAGGCAGACCCAGCCTGAAGGCAGGAGCTGGAGCTCACAGGATGCTCCAGTGCCCTCGGCAGGGCTCTCAGAGCTGCTGCTCAGGAGCAGATTGGCTCCCTGGTCCCAGGCCCCGTTTCTCCATGCATTTGGCAATACATGATGGTCCCTTCCAGCTGCCATGGTATTTTCTCCCAGCCCCAGGAAGCAAAGACTTTCACAGCTAATACAGTTTTATGGCTATTTAAGATTTGATTTAAGTTCCTGCTGTCACAGCAATTAAAAAAAACCTAATTTTTTGTGTTTCAAGGAAGGCTGACGTGAAATGCAGACAAGGAATATTTGCACCCCCCCAAAAAAACCCCAACCTAGACTAGGAATAAAGAAGTTTTTCCATAATTAGAGTGGAGGGGCACTGGCACAGGTCACCCAGAGGAGCTGTGGATGGGCTATCCCTGGAAATACCCAAGGCCAAGTTGGACAGGGCTCTGAGCAGTGTGGTGTCCCTGCCCATGGCAGGAGGGTCAGATTATCTATACTGTAAGGTCTCTTTCAGCCCAGACTATTCCATGATTCCATGAAGATCCTGTGTGGGCAAGAACATCATTACAGCCACAGCTAGAGCTGTGTGAGCCCAGCAGAGCCACCACCGCTGATGGGTGAATGGATCCCATCAGCACCAACACTTTGCACTCCAAAACTTTGGGCTCCCCAAACCAGCAAATCCCATTATTTTAAAACTCAACAAAAACTTGCATTTCCCTGTGGTAGGAAGTGCCTGCCCACACCAGGAGCACGTCTGCTGCAGGAGGGAGGGACCCACCATGGCTGCACCTGTGGCCAACAGCAAAGCACTTGTGGATAACAAGCCATCATCTCTCCTGTGTCTGCAAAGCCTTTGTGCACCTCAGCCATAAATCAGTTTCCAGGCCTTTTCAGAATGGGGCTCACACCACCAAAGCCTCAGGTCACACATATTCAATGGTCACTGGAGAAATACTGCTTAAACTCCTGGGAAAGGCAGGTGCTCTGTCTGATTTTGATCATGCACAGGAGCATTATCCTGTGGTTTAAGTATAGCAAAAATACAAAACATTCTATCCAGCAAGGATAAACAGAGCTTTGTTGAGCTTCTGGCTGAGTTTTCCATCAGTTGAGGGAGAGTGACCGTGGCAGCTCAGGCTGGCAGCTCCGTGCCTCTGTGTCCAGAACCTTCTCTTCACTGCTTCCAGACAGAGCAAAACCCTACTTCCGTCTTTTACAGCCACACTCATCACTTCCCAAGGGCGACAATCCAGGAAATGCACCCAGAAAAAGCTCTGGGACATCTGGATTATGCCTGCCTTATGTGCAGGAGTTTCCATGTGCCCAGCACCCCTAGATGGGGCAGTACTGTTGCCTCTTGACTTTGGCAAGCACAAAGCATTTTACTGCCTCCAGCTGTTCCTTTAAATCTGGTTTAGGCCATGTCAAAGTCTGTATGCTCCAAAGCACCCATTTTTTGGGAAATGGAAAGGCCCTCAGGTCACCCTGGAGGGACAGAAAAGGCAGTGACAGGCAGTGGCACACTCAGAGCTGCACGAGCAGCTCACAGGAGGTGCCAAAGCTGCTCAGAGCCAGCAGCAGCTGGCACACCATGGAATCCTGGCATGAGCCAAGCCCCCTCAAAACCACTGATGGGGAAACGTGGCGAGGGAGACCAATGATGTGGTAAGGCCTTCCCTCGCTGCCTGACAGCCAGCTGTGAGGAGCTTAAGGCTGGATGCTGGTTTTTAAATGTCATTTTTTTCTCAGGGTGTGAAGATTTAAAGACAATGCTCGAATCTTCTCCAAACACGTGGCTGTCTCTGTGATTAAGTGCTGTGTCCTTCTGTGACCCTGGCTTGGCACAGATCAGGGCTTAACCACACATCTAAAAACCAGAGAATATATACGTTGATATTTTATATAAATGTGAAATACAGAAGACAGCCCAGCGTGGTAGAGAATGAGACAGCAGAAAAATCAGCACAAGAAGCACACCTGAAGTGCAGAGCACAAGACCCAGGCCACAGAAGATTGATGCATTTCCTCCCCTGTGCCTCTCAGGGAGGCAGCACACAAGTGGCATGCTAAAGCACACACTGGAATGAGACAGAAGCATTCCTAGTGAGTCCTCTGGCATTTGTTTCTTCCCAGTATGAAAGACAACTTCCCATGGGTGCCACACCAAGCCTGAGATGTTCCTCTTCAAGCACAAAAGAACACAAACCCCAGCGAACAGCCCCCTTTCCTCTCCTGCTTACCCAACCCACCCAAACATCCCTAACCCCTCCTGCACCACAATCCTCTGCTCCTGACCTACCCCAGCTGGCATAAGTGAGCACAGAAATTAGTGGAGGCACACAGGCTTAAAGGATTTGATCCACAGCCTAATTAGCTGTGGCTGGCACCGCCCCTCTAATCACCCATCTCACCTGCCAGACCTGCGGCAGATTGAGAAAGGAGAAGCACAGGGAGAAGGTGGTGGAATTTCAAAATAACTATTAGCAATGCTTGGTGTTTCTTTAGTTTCTCCTGTGCCTAGCAGGCTCAGTTCTCTGCTGGGAAATAAAATAATGTATGAAAATTATTTAAATGAGTTACAAGCAGAAAACCTTCTGTCAGAGCATCCTGCAGCATGGCACAAGCACCCACGAGTGAAAGACTCTCTGGGAGGCACACCAGGACACTGAAGCTGAACACAACCCTGCTCTAGCTCTAGGGTGTCCATCTCTTTGGGCAGAAGGGGTCTGAGGTGAGCACAGGGAGTCCTGCCTTGCTGCCTGCCCCTGGCCAGTGGCTGGGGAGGAAATTTGTGATAAAAACCCGAGAGCAAAACTCATCATGTCCATGTGCTGCATGAAAACAGTTTTCTCCATATACTCCCCAAGCCCTACAAAACTGAATATTAGCAGGAAAAAAAAAAACCCAAACCAACATGTCAAACTGCTATTGATCTTCCAGCCAAGGCTTGCATTGAAAGAAGATTTTTTCTGTGTACTCCACTTATAAAAGGAGACAAGGAATCAGAGACAGCTCAGTTGTATCTCCTAGAGACCAGCTAAGTACCACATTAGACATGGCAAGGCCAGCCAAGATAGGAAGAGAACCCACCCAAATTTCAGACCAGACTGTAAAATTAATTTGTTTTCTACAATTTGGGCAGTAGAGTCATCCCTGTCACCCTCCCAGCCAAACACGTGTCTGAGGGGTCTGTTTACCTTTCTCATTGCATTTTAGTAGAGTGTTTTGGACTTTGAGAAAGAAAAGTGCTGCATAAAAAGTTCCTCTGAAGTAAGAGGATTTTGAGTTCTAAAATATCTGTCTAGAATGGAAAATTAGATTGGCAGCTGTTATGGTCCAATTTGTAAAGTTCTTAGAAATTCCTCTGCCTGAATTAAGGTATGAGACCATATGCCAAAGTCAATAGTATGGGTTTTATTTGATAGTAAATATAAGAGAGAGAGAAGGGAAGAAAAAAATAGGAAAGAGGTGGGGGGAGAGAAAGAGAGTAGCAGAGACAGAATAAAGAAAATATCATCCCTCTGTGGATCCCACTGGTGTCTGGATGATCCTCCAGCTGGTTTTCTGGTGGTGAGGGTGCCCAGAAGGCACGGAATGCAAAGGGTTAATGCATATTGCCACCTCGGGCAGGTGGGGATGCCCAGGTGCAGTCTGGCACAGTCTCTGCAGCACGCCCTGGGTCTGTGCCATCCCTTTGCACCCCGTGAGCACTTTGGGGGCTCTTGGATGGGTTCTGAGACCCCCTCAGCTGCCTCCCGAGGGAATGGCCCCTGGACGTGGGGATGGCCCTTGCTGGGGCTGGGGGCTCCCCACTGGTTTGTGTAAGGGGGGTGGGTGCTTAGTGCCTCTGACCCGAGGTTCCACCCCACACCCAAACCTCCTCCTCCCCCTCATTTGGGGGGGTCTGTGCAAGCCTGGCCTCTGGGGGCTGTGGTCTCCCCCAGCCCAAACCCAGCCAGGGATGGTTTTCTGCTGTGGCTGGCTTTCCTGTGGATGCTTTCTTTCCCCTTGTTTATCTCTCCCCAGAGCTGAGATGATGGAACCAGAGTGTTCCCTTTGCCTTATCCAGGCAGTTTAACCCACAGCCCAAGGCTCCCGTCAGGCATCTCCAAGGAGGGGTGGACTTCTGTGGATGTCCTTTCCTTACACAGTTCTTGCTACAATGGGCACAACTCCTTCATAACAATGTTCAAGGCATGAACCCCTTTAGTCTCTGACAGCAGCACAGAAGTACCACCAGCTCAGGGTGCTGTTCTGCAGGCTGTTATTCAGCATTGATGTCCTTTCCTTACACAGTTCTTGCTACAATGGGCACAACTCCTTCATAACAATGTTCAAGGCATGAACCCCTTTAGTCTCTGACAACAGCACAGAAACTTCCACCAGCTCAGGGTGCTGCTCTGCAGGCTGTTATTCAGTATCCCATAGGAAACTGCTCTTGCAGTTTTGAAGCCATTCCCTGTGTCCTGTCACTCCAGGCTCTTGTCCCAAGTCCCTCTCCAGCTCTCTTGGAGCCCCTTTAGGCACTGGCAGATGCTCCAAGCTCTCCGTGGAGCCCAAACACCCCCAGCCCTCCCAGCCTGTCTGCACAGCCGAGCTGCTCCAGCCCTTCAAGGCCTCCTCTGGAGCTGCTCCACAGGTTGTCTTTGCTGTGCTGAGGACAGCTGGGCCAGAGGCAGCACTCCAGGGCTGGGGTCTCGAGTAGAGGGGGGGCATCACCTCCTGGACCCGCTGCCCACACTGCCCACCCAGGGTGAGAGTGCCTTTCTGGGCTGTGAACACACTCTGTCAGCTTATGCCCTGCCTTTCATCTGCCATTACTTCCAGGAACTTCCCAGGGTGGCTCTCCATCCCTTCTTTCCTCAGCTTGTGGTGATAGCAGGGGTTGCCCCAACCCAGATGCAAGGCTATGCTCTTGACCTTGTTGAGCCTCATGAGGTTCCCATGGCCCCACTCCTTGGATTAAATCCCTTTGAACCCTCTCCTGTTTGCTCTCCTGTTTCAGGTGTGTGAGAAGCACTCCAAACCCACCTCAATTAGCAGGTTGAGTTTGCCTAATTTGACAAGACTGTCCCACTCCCAGCAGGCATCAAGGGGCATTTGTTCCTCACTTTCTGTAGGAATAGGATGCAGCCAGTAATTCCTCAGTTTTAAATTGCTGCACTCCAACACTGATATATAAATATTTCTGGCTGTTTCCTCTGCTGCAATTGCTGCCCAAGATATTTCATTTCTCAGTTCAGCAAGCCCTACTCAAATGGCCACAGTGTGTTATGTGTCATTATTTATCTATTGTTTTTACAAGAAGTGAAGGAGGACAGCAAAGAAAGTGTGTTTCAACTGACTCTGGTTAATTTTGGTTTAGAAATTATGAAAGTTTTGGAAATGCAAAGTGCTGAGCGCCAATTCAGGGACACTGGGGACCGCAGGAGTCAATCCAAAGAAGAATTGTGACCTGTTCATGAAAGGACTTACATCACTGTCTGTCACAGGATGTGAGAGGTCTCCTTCATCCTGAGGCTTAGATCTCCACAGAGTCCTTCAGCATTAAAACAGCCTTAAAATTGATTTTAAGTGTTTGCTTGTGAACTAATACAATACTAGTTGGAGAACTAGAGTGAGCAAAGCCAAGCTCTGACTTAAAATACATGGCAAAGCAGTGGGTTGGCTTCCAAGATCTCACGCTGTGCACTGGCTCCATGAAATTATGTTTTGCATTTATATCCATGCCTTGATGAGGCACTTGCCTATTATAGGGCAATAAAACCCTAACCTAACTCCAGTCTTTAGCCCACACTGACTACAGCTATTTTCCCCTCACAAGGATCTTTTTTATCTCTGCAGTAAAAGTGCTGAGGCTATTTCCAGTTCTTCCACAGGGATGTAAAATGGGAAGAGAGATGGGTTTTCTCACTTACCTTCATTAATATGGTAGCCCAGGTTTCCCACCAAATTCCAACAGAAACAAATCTATTTTTAACCAAATCACTCCAGTTAAAGCTTTCAAGGCCTGCTATAAAAATGACTAAAGAGTATTTTCTCTGGTGTGCCCTGATGAAAGCCATTTTATATTCTTCTAGCGGCTCCATGCAGGTGCCCAGCCAGCTCCTCAGATCCAGACATGTCCATGGAGCCTATCCCAGCTGGCAGGAAGACAAAAACCTAAGGAAGTCTGGGATTTGAGGTGCACACCACACCCACATGGTTATTGTACATCCTAAAAGCCCAGACCAGCTCTGTCCTGCACCTGTGAGCCCCTCTCGCTCCCTCAAGCCAGACAGGCTCCTCCAGGTTGGGAAATCCTTGAGTCACCAGGGTGTCTGAGGCTCAGAAGTGGTCACAGTCCTCCTCTCTCCTCCCCTGTCCCCTCTTGCTATTCATCAGAAGCCCAAGAACAAGAGAGGCAAGAGGAAATTCCTCCCTCTTTCTGCTTCCTAAGGAGACTGACTTTCAGCCCCCATTTTCCTGTCCCCATGCCTTGGGATGTCACAAGAGGGAGGACAAGGGCCAGCCTGTGGTTTGGATTGTCCCATTGTGATGGCTGCTATGGTCTAAGGGGAGGAAAACTGGGCAGGGAAGGTGATGGCAGCACCTCAGTTCATGTTGTTGTACCAGCAGCTTGGGATCACAAAGGACAATCCTTGCTCCAGCGCTCCTCAGGGATATCCAGAGGTGATTTAGCTGTCACCTCCAAGGCCCCATCTTTCCTGAGGGGACCCAGCTGTGGGAGGTGCCATGGAAAAGCATGCCTGAGGACAAAAAAATGGTTTCAGTGGTGGGATTAAGGGCCTTGGTCCTGGGATGGGGAAGCCACCTCTGCAGGGTGCAGCTCAGGGTGCGGCATCCTGGAGCTGGGGCAGCTGGTGCCCCTGTGCAGCCCCAGGGCCACACATCTCCCCTCAGCCATACACCCATGGCACACATTTACCTCAGGAGACCCCCCACATGTGCACCCCCAGCAAATTTCTGTCCTCCTGCCATGTCTGAGCATGCCAGCTCCTCTCCATTCCCACCCATGTGGCTGGCCAGTGGTGAGAGGAGCCCCAGGTTAACCTGTGTGACAAAACAGAGTCTGTCACACTGCCTGGGAGGAGGAAGACACCCAAACCCAGCCCAGCTGCCTGGGTGGGAAGAAAGCAGTTATACTGTAAACTCCAGATACATTATTTATCAAATGAAGTCTCTGCAGCAGGACTGTGATTTGTGTCTCTGCTCCAGCTTGCTCATGTTCCCTGTCTTTTCAATGGGATGTGATGGAAAAATCTTTGCAGGCTCCTTGTGGTCACTGACCAAAGGTTGTTCCCCTCCTGAGGAGATCCTGCAGGTCCCCAAATGGGAATCTAGAACAAGCCTTGCCCAAGGAAAATCACCCTCCAGCCAGCTCCACCACGGCAGCTTTGTTCCAGCCTTAAATCTGTTCCACTAGTATCTGCTGCTGCTCTTTACATTCCAGGGAAATTACAGTGGGAAGGCAAGTAGAAAATATCAATTACTGGAAGGTTCAAACAGCACAATCCCTGCTGCTACCTGCTAGGTTACATGTGCATGTAAATCGACTGTAACGTGCTCTTTAGTTTGAGTAAAATACATTAAAA
Source organism: Pyrgilauda ruficollis (assembly GCF_017590135.1). Lineage (NCBI taxonomy): Eukaryota > Metazoa > Chordata > Aves > Passeriformes > Passeridae > Pyrgilauda > Pyrgilauda ruficollis. The sequence continues at coordinate 1,690,122 of NW_024526266.1, read as the reverse complement.
GGAAAGGAAAATCTGAATTTTTTCCAGTATGGGGCTTATAAAGCAGGTGGGGAAAAGTCACAGCATACTCAACTGTGATCACATCAGCTCTGCTTCATCTCTGTGGTGTAAAATTACATGTGAAGGGAAAATTAATCAAAAATGCACCAGATGATCATTCCTTTTCCATCCCCCTGACTTTGGGTGAGGGTATAAATGACTTGGCAAACCGAAGAGCAAGTGAAAAAACCTGTGGTTGTTTGACTTCAGCAGGTGGGTCTGCTTTTACTGAAAGCAAACCGAGTTCCTGCGTGCTCCTGCTCAGAGTTCCCAGGGGAACATGCTGCAATGGTTAAAAAAATTATGGTTAAAAAACTTAGGGAAATAGTAGGGCTCTTCCTCTGCTGGTCACAGCACTGTTCTCCATTTAAATGGTCAGGGTGGTTACAGGGTGACAGAGGTGAAGGTGCATCCAAGCTCCTCAAGGTGACTTTGTGCTTCATTGCACTCCCCTTCATCTCCATCAAGGCATATGCTCAATGTGCTGGGGGTAATGGGTGGCAGCATTTTGGCAAAGCAGCATCCCAAGCCAGGTTTGCATCCGCTTCAGCTCAGCCCCGAGGAGGTCTGGGGTGATTTGCAGACTCTAATGCAACGTGACAGCCAAGCACCAGCCAGATGAGCACAAGGACTCGCTGCGGGAATGCTGGGAGCAAATGGGGATAAAAGCCCCGTGCCCATGGCTGAGAGTGATCCAAATCCCCCTGGCTGGTTATGGGATGTGATTTCACAGCATAACTGAGGGGGGATGAATGAGCATGGAGGCTCTCGTGCCTGGTTTTCTCCCTGCAGAAGTGTCTTGGTTCAGAAGATAATTAATAATTAATGGCCCATGAAGAGAAGAGGTCTCCTGGAGGGGGGATTGGCTGTGGGAGAGATAAAGAAACCTGCCCAATGAACAGAGGATAGCTGCCCCACCTCTGACAGATGGGAATTGAACACACAGCCCCAGCCACATCTTCCAGCCTAAGACAAGGAGGATGAGTGGAAGCTGCACTGACAGGTCCTGCCTTATCCTGACATCTGCAAGTCTCTGCCTGTGCATCAACATGCAGACAGACAGACAGACAGAGGGATGACGCTGAGTGGGGAATGGGAAGAGGTGACAAAGTCATGGCTGTTGGAGAGGGAGAAGAAGGGAGGTTTGTCTGTCCTGGGCAGCAGCACCTTTGCAGTACTGTGTTAGTGGAGTCCACACCACGCAGGTCCTACATCACCCTCCAAAATTAATTACCAGTGCCTCTGCTGAAGATAAAACTGAAATCATATTTATTTTTGTGCTTACATTCTTGTTGCCATGTAATTAAGTGCTACCATGTAATTAAAGAGGATTTAGAGGGTATTTACGCCCTGTGATGCTCCGTAATTGCAGTTAATTTCTCATTTACAGCTTCTAAGCATCTCCAGAGGAACTCCAGGAGGTGCTGGGGCAGGGACAGTGGCCACCACGGGCCTTGGGAACACAGTGCAGAGCTTTAGCACTGAAAGCTAGCACCTTGAAAGGTCTGTCCCCATCCCAAAATCTTTCTTCAGAAAGTTAAACTCTGCCCAGGCACAGGGCAGGAGTGATGACCCAGAAGCACCTCAATGTGCAAATGGAGGTGCTGGTGAGAACAGCAGCAGGAGCTATCCCAGCCTCTGTCCCCAGTTCTCCCTGGTAAAACTCCCAGACACCATGTAAGGATGAAGTAAACCCTTGTGCAGCATGCAGGCCTGCTGAGGGCGGGTTCATTTCACAGCTCCATGGGAATAAATGCGTGCTGTGAAGTGCAGGATGTGAGGGCTTTGCCCAGGCAGGAGGTCCCAAAGGACAGGGCTGTCCCGGCAGCAGGGCAGCCGAGGCCATCTCCAACAGTCATCAAATCTCAGGCTTCCAAATACTCACCTGTCACAACTCAAAACACATGCCCAGCCTCACAGGTGGTGTGGGAGAGCTCAGTGTTAGCAGGCAGCAGCTCCCATTGGGAGCTGGGATTCAGGCACCGCTAGACCAGGGTGGTACACACAGCCCCAGAGGGGAATGGGTCACCTTCCTGCAGGACACTGGACACCATGGGAGTTGCTAAGTCTTCATATTTGTGTTGGAGAAGAGAGGAAAGCCTTTTACATGAGCCATCCTGTGCCACACCACGTGTTCACAGCCTGTGCTGCATCCCAGCATCGCGCACGGGGCTGGTGACAGGCAGTGGCCAGACCAAGCTCACTGCCAACAGCTTTCACTATGAAATTGGGCACACACCTTGCTCTTCAGTATAAAATTAGGTGCCCACCTTGGCAAGCCATTCACAGAAGCAAATTTTGCACTGAGCAAGGGTTCCTTTGTGGCGTGTGTTTAAACAGGGTTTGAACGGGGAGCTGATAATGTACCTGTAAATATTTATATCTATAAAAATGAAGACAGCACCAAAATTTGCTCTTTAAAATGCTGGGATAGGCTTGGATTAGAGCTGGCACCCTCAATAAAATAAGACTTAACCTGGTGATTCACAGACTTTGCAGGGGAGCGGGCAGGAGGCAGCTGTTGAGGGGATGTGAAACCAGACATGCTGGATGCAGACTAAATGTGAAAATAAAAGGAGATTCCCCCAAAAACCTCTGCACTAAGCTACTGCTTACTTTCCTGTGGGAGTTTGTAGAGGCTATTGATACATTCCATGGCAATTCAATAAAAGAATATGTAATGAAAGCAAGACATAATGTAGGCAATGACAGAGGTGTGTGTGAATTTTTAAACTGGCAGATTTTGCAGTCAATTGGGAGATCCATGGATTTTTCATCTGCATATAATTAAGGAAAACTGGTAAAATCATTAGAGTATTTCATCCTTAAACTTGTCACTGGTCAGCAGGGTGAAAATCATTTCCCCTCTGAGGGTTGATGGCGACAGCATGGAATGGAAATGGAAACACTCACTTGTGTTTTTATGGCAGGTGCAGGTTTCCTTGTTGGTCCTCAGCTTCAGCCCCAAGAATCCACAGGATCTGACAATCAAGCTGCCACTGTTACAGTGGATGGTTTGCTTCTCTAAGCTTTCCACCTCCTTTAATTTCCCCAAAATCCTGCCTCAGGCTGTGTTTACAGGGGTGATAAAGATTGCAGTCAAGCAGAGGGTGCAGAAGGAGTTGATAAGGGAGAAGGCTTTATTTGCTTTCACTCTCTCCCTGGAATTAATACAACGAAAACCCTTTTAAACAGACAAAATACACATCAGTAGATCAGTAATAACTGGGCACCAGTGCTGCTTCCCCTCCCAAAGCTACAGGAGGGAATTGGTCTGCAGGGCATGCTGCATCTCTACATCTGCTCAGGAGGACCCTACTGCTGCAGACCAGTCTAATGACACAAATTTGCAGCAGTTTCAGCTGCTGAGGAGAATTATTTACACCATTTCTCCGTTAGCAGCTGCTGCAATGAAGCAATTCTTTCCAGTGGGAAGTGCAAGTTCTTTCCAGTGGGACAGGAAAATCACACAAGTTTCTTGCTGAATCACAAAGCAAAGCAAAAGCAAAGGCACACACCACAGGGTCTGAGAATCCTAGAATCATTTGGGTTGGAAAAGACCTCTCAGATTAGGGTCCAACCATTAATTTGGCACTGCCAAACCCACCACTAAACTATGTCCCTAGGTGCCATATATACAAGTTTTTTAAAATCCCTCCAAGGATGGTGATTCACCCTTCCCTGGGTGCCAGTACTTTGCCATGTACACACTTCACCTGCCATGGCTGAGGGACATGGCACCCAGGAGAGATTTCAATAATGATGCTGAGGGATGGGAGCGATGAGTTGCCCTAAACCAGCCTCACTTTGGAGATCCCAAAAACCTCCAGAGCTGGCATTCTGAGCTTGCAATGCAATCCATGACAGTTTTCCAGCTGTGTGATCGCCTTGGACTGAAAAGTCTAAGGCTGGGAAGCCAACCAGGGATATTGTGGAGCTGAATTTCCTTCCCAGTGAGCCCAAGAGGAAAGCTGCATGGAACAGGCACCATCTGCACTGAGCACTTGGCTTTGGCAGCCTTGGAAACCATCCACCAGCAGGTGGTTTTGGCTTATGGAAAACCTGCAGGACGCTTTTCACCATAAAATCCAAATAATACAGTCAGAGGACTCCCACATCACCACACCCTGGGTCGCTCCCACCACTAACAGCAGTGGGAGCAAACCCACCTCAGAGGCCTGGCTCCTGCCAGTTGTGCTCCAGCAGGGAACACATCCCAGCTCTAACCACGTGGTTCAGGGACTGCTGGCTGCTAGCAAATACCTGCTTGCTCCTGCCATGCCAAGGCAGCACACTCTGTCTCTTGATGGTTTGTTGGGCAGCATTGAGGATGAGCATGGGCCTGAACTCCAAATGGATCTGATTTTCCAGCTGGTCATTTGCACCAAACAGCAGGGCTTGGGGCTTACCTGGTGTTCAGAAAAAGGGAATGCAATGACTGTACATAAATATATATATACACATATCCATCTCTGTATGCTCTGGGTAGATTAAAAGGTTTCTCACTGAAAAAAAACCCCATTCCCTTCATTTTCACATCTTTAGTGACTTCAAAGACATTTTAATACACAATATATGGCTAAAGAAACAAACATTTTCCTTTCACATCTTCCCAGGCAACATTTGACTTTTTTTTTAATCAAAACTGCCATGAAAATAGAAATATTGTTGGACCATCCAAATATTAAACTGTCCCCACAAAATGCCACAGGGAAAACTGCTGGCATCATACTCATTGTGCAGATCTGATGTCCCTGCACCCACCCTGAAAAAGCCCAGTTTGCATTTGCTGCATTCACATTGCTAAGTTATAAAAAAAGGGCTGCAGATGCTGCATTTTGGGGGATGCTGTTCCCCCCACCCCCCAAACCACACCATTAATGACTTTCTCAGCACAGCTGCTCCAAGCATCCCCACACACAGATTTCCTTTTGCATTCATCCTCATAAAGCTGCTCACACAGATACAGCCCATCAGCAAAATGTAAAAATAACTGAAAAGATATAATTAGGGTGGATGCGCTGTGGATTTAATAGGGTTTTTATATTTCTTCCTTTGCTGGCCCATCAGGCACAAATCCTGGATGGAGAGAGGCTGACGGGGAGGGAAAGAGAGAGCTTTGCTGTGGTGTATGTTTGGCAAAACCCTCAAATATTTTTCTCAGTTTTCTATTGCCTGTTGAGCACCACAGAGAAATTGCAGCAGATTGATTCTTTCACAGCTCCCCAAAGTTGAAATGCTTTGGAGCCAAAAGCTCAGTGCCTGCCAAACTTCATCATTAACTGTAATAACTCTTTAATTTGAACTTTAATTCAAACACCCATATTTTAGGGGAATTGTAGGAAAAGAAAAAAAAAAAAGAGAGAAAACAAACCAAAGGTAACCAGTTCTGGTAAAATATAGAAGCAGCCCCAAGCTTGTGCTGTGCCAGAGGCAACTGGAGATCAGCTGTCCTATCCTGGTCACATAGGAGGCCATTCTGGGATGGAGAGGCATTGTCCCAGCCCAGCAGAAAGTGAAGGACGTCAGACACCAGGAAAGTGACAGGCTCAAAGCTGCCTTCACTGCCCTGGACGGGAGGTTTTCCAAGGCCACCTCTAGGGATGAAGGGATCAAAGCCATCCAGAAGGCCATCAGCCAGGAGTTTTATCTGAACCTGGGGACAACAAAGCTGTGATTAAAAAAATGACTAAAAGCAACCCCGGTGAATTTGCTCTAGTGCAATAAATTCTGCGCATTAAGTGACACAGAAATTGGCTTCTTTTCCTTGTGAAGGAGGGATGATAAACATCCAGTCCTGGATCTGTTCCCCCCACCAATGGTTTTTAATGGTTCTGTCACTGCAGTGTGAGCTGGACTGGGAAGCATCAGTTTCTCAGCACAGCTGCTCCAAGCATCCCCACACACAGATTTCCTTTTGCATTCATCCTCATAAAGCTGCTCACACAGATACAGCCCATCAGCAAAATGTAAAAATAACTGAAAAGATATAATTAGGGTGGATGCGCTGTGGATTTAATAGGGTTTTTATATTTCTTCCTTTGCTGGCCCATCAGGCACAAATCCTGGATGGAGAGAGGCTGACGGGGAGGGAAAGAGAGAGCTTTGCTGTGGTGTATGTTTGGCAAAACCCTCAAATATTTTTCTCAGTTTTCTATTGCCTGTTGAGCACCACAGAGAAATTGCAGCAGATTGATTCTTTCACAGCTCCCCAAAGTTGAAATGCTTTGGAGCCAAAAGCTCAGTGCCTGCCAAACTTCATCATTAACTGTAATAACTCTTTAATTTGAACTTTAATTCAAACACCCATATTTTAGGGGAATTGTAGGAAAAGAAAAAAAAAAAAGAGCAAAACAAACCAAAGGTACCCAGTTCTGGTAAAATATAGAAGCAGCCCCAAGCTTGTGCTGTGCCAGAGGCAACTGGAGATCAGCTGTCCTATCCTGGTCACATAGGAGGCCATTCTGGGATGGAGAGGCATTGTCCCAGCCCAGCAGAAAGTGAAGGACGTCAGACACCAGGAAAGTGACAGGCTCAAAGCTGCCTTCACTGCCCTGGACGGGAGGTTTTCCAAGGCCACCTCTAGGGATGAAGGGATCAAAGCCATCCAGAAGGCCATCAGCCAGGAGTTTTATCTGAACCTGGGGACAACAAAGCTGTGATTAAAAAAATTACTAAAAGCAACCCAGGTGAATTTGCTCTAGTGCAACCAATTCTACACATTAAGTGACACAGAAATTGGCTTCTTTTCCTTGTGAAGGAGGGATGATAAACATCCAGTCCTGGATCTGTTCCCCCCACCAATGGTTTTTAATGGTTCTGTCACTGCAGTGTGAGCTGGACTGGGAAGCATCAGGAGCAGAGGAAAGTGAGGAACCCAAAGGAGGAATGTTGATGCACCTTCTCTTCCCAGGTAGACACGACTCCAGCTGTCAGACTGCTCAGAGCCCTCCCAGCCCACCCTGGCTGAGCTCACTGTGATGGGTCCTTTAGGGAAAAGCAAACTGTTGACACGAGGAGCAGGAGACAGAGCAGGACCAGATAGGGAATGGAGATGACAGAGCTCAGGAATGCATTCACAAACTTGGCAGGGCTTCAGAGCTGTCAGCCCAAGCCTCTGGGAAGAAGTTGAGGATTAATAGGGATGTCTGGCTGGCTCTGGGTTGGAGGACACAAAGGAGCATCCACCTGCCCTGTGGTTTCAGCCTGGTTTGAGCTGGGGTTAGCCTGAACCATGGCAATTTTTCACCATTTCACAACTAAGAGCCAGTGATAATACAAGAAATCTCCTTAGCATCATTCCCCAGGGATGCCAGCATTCCCACAGCACCATGTCCTGCCCAAGGGGCAGGAGGGGAATGCCATGACTTGCCACTCAGAACCGAGAGCTGGGCAGCTGTAATGAATGTACTGATAAAGAGATTCTGATCAATAAGCCTGGCAGCTCCTAGCAGCAGATGAATGGCTTTCGGTCTGTGGGTTACAGAGTTGTTAAGTGCCCAACCACCCTGCTGACTGTGTGTGTCTGCTCACCCTCCTTTATCCACCATCCATCTCCCACTCCCTCATTCCTGCATCCACACAGAACCCTTCTCCCCCCATCCAGCTGTGCTCACAGACAGGCCCTGATGTCTCTCTTGAGGCAAGCTGGATGTGCAGAGGGGGAGAGGAAGGATTTCATTTCCCTGTAATCCTGCTAGGAGTTCTCCTTTGAAGCACTGGCCCGGCTCGGAGCAGCTGGCCCATGGCCACAATTACTTCCAGTGTGAGCACACACAAAAAGCCAAGTGAGAGGCCAAGGAGGGGGTGCTGAGATTCGAGCACCAACGAGTCAATCAAAGGCAGTCGCTGTTCATTAGTCCCTGTGCCTTCCCCTGTCACGGCTGCCCCATTATGCAGGGACAAGGAGTCTCTCCCTGGGTCAGCCAGGGCCACACAGGAGCCAGCAGAGAGCCCAGAAGGCAGAGGACGACTTGAGGGAGTCAGGGTCTGAGAATGCAGCCCCAAGCTGCCACTTACAGAGCCTGTCTTCTGTGAGCATGGTCAGAGCCATCCCATTGCAGAGTTGTTCCCATTTTTCTCGCTTTTCCTAAAACCAGGGAAAAAAAGAGAGCTACCAAAGGAGTCCCAGGTGTTGCTGGAGAGAAACAAGCAAACATATATTTTCACTCAGCAGCAGGGTAATGGGGGAGGCAGGGATGTTCCCTAGGGAGCTGGAGAGGAGCTCCAGAGCAGGAGGGCCATTAGAAAGAAGAGACAGCAATTGCTCAAGGTTATGGCATTGGCAGAGGGTGGCAAAGTAAGATGTGGTAAGTGGCCCGAGGTGAGTATTTGGTGCTTTGATAGCACCAGATTGTTTCCTAAATAAAAAAAAAAAGCAGTAACAACAAGAATCTGTCTTCGTCACTGCTCAAGGGCTATGACAAGGTCTTCCTACCAGCCATGGGTTCCATTCAGGGTGGATTTAGGCTCCACTAATGTCGCAGTTGGGATGGCCCCAACACACAGAGTAACATCATACAATTTCAGAAAGCTTCAACCCATACAGAGTAACACCAAACCACTTCAGAAGGCTGCAAGTGTCTGCTCCTCTTGTCCTGTAGCTCAACCTCATGTTGATGCCCTCTGCTCCCTTTGGTGGTTGCTCAGTGCCCCTGGGCACTCCATGGCTCATTGCTGTCAGTGCTGATCACAGCTGCACCCACTAGGGATGAGGCTGGGCCAACCCCACTCCCAATCACCACAAACTGTCCCTACACACCAAAGCCAGCAGGACTGCACGTGGGTGAAGTTGGCCCCACACGTGTCTAGATAACTGCCAAGAAGGATTTGCCTCTCTGTGCTGAGCGTAGTTTCGAGGCTAACACCAACCACGCTCTTTTGCTTCTGTGTTCCCAGGTCCTCCCCACTCTTGGCTGACCGAGACTAGCTTGGAAGGCTCTTCCTTCTCCCAGGAAAATGGGGACTGATGGCGAAAACCCCATCCTGAGGAGTGTGGTCATCAGCTTCAACTTGCTCCTGCTGGGCGCTGTCCTCAAGCCTTTTGAGTGCCGTCTGGAGATGACGACAGAGCCGGCCGAGAGGACAGCGGTGGATGAGGCAGCTGGCCTCGCCAACTGCAGCCCACCTATCAAAGAGCAGCCCATGGTCTTCCACCACATCTACAACATCAACATCCCGCTGGACAGCTGCTGCTCATCCGTGTTCAAGTCTTCGGCCGAGGAGGTGAGTTCAGAAGACGACCGGCTGGCAGAGTACACGGAGCAGACCTCCGACAGCGAGAGCCAGGTCACCTTCACCCACAGGATAAACATGCCCAAGCAGGCCTGCAAGTGCTCCACCTCCCTCCCATCCCTGCAGGAGCTGCTGAGCAGGATTGAGATGCTGGAGAGGGAGGTCTCCATCCTCCGGGACCAATGCACCTCCAATTGCTGCCAAGACAATGCAGCCACAGGTAGTAATGCCATCCTGTTAGCTCTTGCTGGGGACTGAGGGCTTGAGCAAAAGGCAGGAGAAATAATGCAAAACCTGATGATGCCACTCAGAGTGGTGACAGAGGAAAACCAGTGTTTACCCCCGATGGGGCTGTGGCTTTAGTGAAAAAACTTAGCTTAAGTCCTCTAAGCCAGGAAAAATCCTGGGAGTGTTTGGTCACTTGAGTGCCCGTGCCACACTCACTGTGAAAACTCTGTCATGGAGAGAGAGCTGAACCCCCTTTACAGATGAGATTACAGCTGGTTAGGGGTGAGCAGGGGGATCTCCCAACTCTGCAGCCCTCCCAACACTCTTAGACATGTGCCACTGCTTGTGGGACAGGGAGCAGGGATGTAGCTACTGCTCTCCTAAGCTGTCCCTGGGCTGAAGGCAGCTGGCAATAAGCCCCTTCATCTTCTCTGCAGGGGGAGTGAACACACCTGAAAAGCTGAGTTAAAAAAAATTATTAAGAAATACAAAAAAATACATGAAATAAGCAAACAAAACCTAAAAAATAAATTTAAAAAGGCACAAAACTATCAACATGATACTCCATCTGAATAAAAAGATGTGCTTTTGTGGAGACCTTCAAGAGGTCCCATTAGGGTTGCTGCATTAAAGGCAGCCCCTTGTTTCACCTCAGCTGTCCCTCAGGGTCAGGCAAGCAGCACTCAGCTGAAATAAGATGGGCCAGGAAAGTTTGGGCTGGCGGCTGCATTTCCATGGTTCAGGAGCAGGCATACTGATAGTTTTCCTTGTCTCAAGGAAGAGGGGCTGTCCCAAAGGGCATCCATCCCAAATGCAGCCCAGCCCTGCTCGTGGCTGCAGCACACCAGGGCTCCTTGCAGGGAAGAAAACACTGAGCAAGGAGAAACACACAGGGCATCTTTCCAGGGGAAAACTGCTTTTCACACCAAGAACAGCAACAGAAAGGAAGAGAAATTAAAACCAACCCTTGTACCCCCAATACTCACTGCATTTTTTATTTTAAAGTTTTGCAGCTATTAGAGTGATGTTTCCAGTGGTACCCCAACACCTCTGTGTGTAGGACACATTAAAATGAAATGGGTGCAATCAATCCTCAGGTCAAGAGTTCCACCTAAGGTGTGCTGGTCAGGGAGGGAGAAACAAGGATGGACACACAGCAGGGTGGCTTGGGCTGGCATCTATCATGTGGCCAGTGGAAGTCACTGTGTTCCCAGCCATGGCTTCAGCCCACATCCCTCCCAATGCCACATCCATCAGCTGCATTAATAACTAAGACAAAACAGGAAACACCAGTCTGTGCAAAGTGAGGGTTAAAATCACGTAGGAAATGCTATGGGGAAAACCTGTTTTAAAGGAATTAATTTGAAACTCTGATGGGCCTATTTGGGTTACTTGCAACATGCATAGACAGTCCCATTAAATATTCATTGCTTGGTGGAGTCCCCACTCCCATCACAGATGTGCCGAGCTAAAACTGGAGTAATTTCATTTCTTTTTACCAGAGTTGCTTTCAATTCACTGCACTGCAAAGGAATCAGGATCCCTACCCCACCACCCAAGGCAATTTCCCTGAGGAAAAATCTCTTTTCTCCAGCACACTTAACAAGCATCCTCTCTTATCTTTTGATAACTCAACTAGAGGCTGAGATCTGAAGAGATCCTGACTGGCATTCCCAGTGCTTGCAGTTTGGATGGGAATTGTCCTGCAAAGTAACCCAAATGTGTCTGTCTGGCACAGCATGTAACTGAGCTGCTTTTACACGTGCATCTGCTACATACCCCCACTGGAAAAGCTGCTTGGAAAGGTCAGCTAGGATGGAAAATTTAGCTGGGGATAGTCCTGGGGCTTGGGGGTCTTCGGGGTACAAAGGTTTCCCACGGTTTGGAAGAGGCACAAAAGGGGTTTCTGTTCTTCCTTGTTTCACATGAGGAAAAGCAGTACAAATCAGCAAGGAAAAGTTAGCCTGTCTGGGATAAACCCTTTGCTGGAGCAGTGGCTCTGTTTTAGGCCAAAACAGGGGAGCGTTAGCAGTGTCAGTGACTGGTGCCTTCATCCCCATCATCCCTCCTCACCCCAGAGCATCCTGTGCAAGGCTGCCAGGTAAAGAGGGGGCATTAGAGGTGCTGGCCACAGAGCCCTTGTGCTGTCCCTGCTTTTCCACAACCTCAGTGTGCCCAAAGCCAGCAGTTCTGTCCTAATCAGGCTCACCAGAATAGGGATGAAGATGATGCCTTTGCGTACACGCCTACTTCGTATAGGAGAGAGAGAGAAAGCAGCTGGGGATCTCTCATCTATAAAAAGGAGAAGTGGGTAGAGGTGAGACCAGAGGAGTCATGGCTGGTGCAGAGGGTTTGGCCAGGGAAGGTTTTTTCCAGTAAGAGGTCTAGGAAAGTTCCTATCAACTGAGTGCTGAGCTGGAGAGAAACCAAAGGGAACACCTGCACCACCACAAGGCTGGTGGCACCCATAGTTACAGATGCCACTGCTCCCTAGGGAAAGATGCACCCAAACCCCACCACAACCCCACCAATTCTTCTCCTTTCAGCCCTAAAGCCACCAGTTTGCCAGAGCTGGGCACTCTCGGAGGGAGAACTATGCCCCCCTTGCCCCACACCTGCCCCTTTCTCCAGCCCTTCAGAGGGCTGACCTGAGACCAAAGCCGACCTTTTCCCCCCTCCCACCCGGTGGGTTCTGACCCTCGGTCCTGCATCCTTGCAGGGCAGCTGGATTACATCCCGCAGTGCAGCGGCCACGGGAATTTCAGCCTGGAGTCGTGCAGCTGCGTGTGCATGGAGGGCTGGGCAGGCAGCAACTGCTCGGAGCCGCGCTGCCCGGGGGGCTGCTCCAGCCGCGGCGTGTGCCTGGAGGGCCAGTGCATCTGCGACAACGACTACGGGGGCGAGGACTGCTCCCAGCTGCGCTGCCCCGCCGGCTGCGGCTCCCGCGGGCTCTGCGTGGACGGCGAGTGCGTGTGCGAGGAGGGCTTCACCGGGGAGGACTGCTCCCAGCTGCGCTGCCCCCGCGACTGCTCGGGCCGGGGCCGCTGCGAGAACGGCACCTGCGTGTGCCAGGAGGGCTTCGCCGGCCGCGACTGCGCCGCGCCGCGCTGCCCCGGAGCCTGCAGCGGCCGCGGCGTCTGCCGAGACGGGCTCTGCGTCTGCGAGGGAGGCTATGACGGGCAGGACTGCTCGGCAGGTAGAGGGGGGTGAGCAGAGCCAGGCGTGAGTCTGGCGTGAGCAAGGGTTTCGAGGTGCGCAGAGTAGCACGGGAGCGCCGCGAAGCCTGGGAGAAAGGCGTGCCTGGCACAGAGCGTCACTTGGCCGCTCTGTGCGACCTCAGTGTGTCCTACCTCCCTGTTATCCCTGTCCCCAAAGACACCGTGACAAAAGTTTGGGAGGTGAGGAAAAGGCTAGTGAGGGTCATCCTGTCGCTGGCCGGGGGCTGTGTACAAATCACAAACAGGATGAGACTGCTAGGAACGTGTCTTGAGCTGTTGTATTTTCCAGCATCAGCCTCATTACATGGTTATGACAATGAGAAGATGCCATCAGCTCACATCCCAGGCAGCAAACCAAGAACTTAATGTTACTACTTAATAGTTTTTTGACCAATCACACAAGGCAAAAGCATATTGGCAGTAGTTCCATCCAACCACTATAAGCACACATACAGTGCTTGCTTATTTCGAATATAATACCTGTTTGTAAGCCTTAAAACACAATGCACAGAGCTCCATTATTAAGCTTAAAACGTCCTAATATCTTACTAAATATACTTTTCTGCAACTTAAAAAATTATTCTAAACAAATGTTAATACCCAAACCATTGTTCTATTTATCCTTACTTTTCTACTTCTTACATAATTTTTCTACTAACCAATTTTGTAGCTATTACTTAACTCTAATCACAATTCTACTATCTCTAAAACCTATCTTTTGCAATTTCCCCAAAACCCTCTAATTTTATAAATTTCCACACATCCCAACATGGGGGCTAAACCTTTAGTGCCACAGGTTCTCCTGAGCCTTTACCTTGCTATAGCTGTTCAGACAGCCACAGCTGGCACATAACCCCCAGCCCGTGCCCATGGCCCACCAGCAGACCTACACACCCTCCCACAGGAGTGGAAGAATAAGCCATGCACACCCTGACACTCTCCATCCCTCTGCCCTTCCCACCAGTGTCTCCTCCTGAGAACCTGCGGGTGACAGGGATCAGCGACAGCTCCATCGAGCTGGCGTGGGACAGCCCCGGGGCAGCCACCGAGTACGTGGTGTCCTACCAGCCCGCCGTGCCAGGGGGCACCCAGCTCCAGCAGAGGGTGCCTGGGGACTGGAGCAGCATCACCATCACGGATCTGGAGCCGGGTGTTGCCTACAATGTCAGCATCTATGCGGTCATCAGTGACGCCTTCAGCATCCCCGTTACCTCCAAGGTGATGACTAGTAAGTATCCTGCTGCACTTGTCGCTTGCTGCCCATGTATCCTGAGGGGGTGCTCAAGCTGGCTCACTTTTTACATAAAAAACTCTAGCAGCAGAAACTTGAGCCTCCAAAAAGAAAAGGAAAAAACCCAAAAAGAAAAGAAAAAAAAAAAAAAAAAAGAAAAAAAAAAAGAAAAAAAAAAGTATCTGTATAGGGATATAGGAAAGGAAGAAATGTGTCCACCCTCTTCAGAAGGACTCAGTTTGGATGAAAACCTGGATGTCTAAAAAGAAGAAAAAGCTTCCAGAGTTGGATTGAAGCCCCCAGAATGTGGCCCAAAGCATTACGATTTTTTCCTCAGAGAAAATACTACAATATAACACAGAAGTCTCAGGTTCTCCTCCCGTGCCTGAACAGATGATTCCCCGTGATGACTCCCCATGATAGTGCAGCAAGAGGGAATGCTGCTGTGCATCAGGGGAAACACAGTTCTGACCAGGACTGTGATGCACAGAGGAAAACAGGAGTATCAGGCTGTAATGGCAGCCTCCAGAGGGGTTTCTTGGAGACTAAGGATACAGAGGGCAGGAGAAAAACAGAAACTATCCAGACACCCCTTTGCAACCCCAGCATTCACTCTGTTCACACGATAATGCAGTGGGATGATGCCTCAGTGTCCATAGGTCTAGGCACTTCCCTCTTTTCCCTCCAACCCATGTGGAGCAGGGAAAAAGGAATTTTGCTAACAGATACCAAAAGTTTTTGTTGCCCAGATAACAAAATACCCACAGGGAGCAGGGTGGGTACAGCAGCATGTGCACGCTCACCCTGCTCTGCTCACCACCCCTGCTCCCTTCCAGACCTCGCCACACCACAGGGGCTGAAGTTCAAGACCATCACAGAGACAACGGCAGAGGTGCAGTGGGAGCCCTTCTCCTTCCCCTTCGACGGCTGGGAGATCAGCTTCATCCCCAAGGTACTGCTGCCACAGCCACGGCACTGCAGGGCGTATCCTGGCAGCACCCAGTGAGCACACCCAAAATCCATGTCCAATTACCCCCTTCCCAAAATACCCTGCCTGTGTTTGTCATTTCTGTGCTGCACATCAGACTCCCCAGACACTGCCAGCCTGCATTTCCCCATTAGTTTTTGTGTCAAAGAAATGTCCCCCAAAAAAATCCAGTGATGGGAAAAGAAACCTTCCAGCCTCACTGCCTCTTGTTGTTGCACCCTCTTTTTCCTTTCCATCTCCTTTGCTATGAGTCTCTTTCTCCTCCTCCTCCTCTTCCTTGCCCTGCTCTCTACATTAAGCTCCCCAAAGCAGCTTGGATCAGAGCGAGCAGCTGCTGGCTCTCAGACAACAACCTTCAGCACCCCCGAGTCACACGCGCAGTTAATTCCTGCCATGGAATTTTAATCGCAGTGACGAGCAGGTAGAAATCGTGCCAAAAAAGATGAAAGGATAAAAATGTTGCCCTAAATACCCCGTATTTTCTGTGCGCAGCAACAAAAATTGTACATCGAGTATTTAATCTATATTCATAATTTCTACACCATTTAGCCATAAGTATAGCTTCAATTGTACATGGAGCCTCTTTATAAGGGTATTCAAGCCCCAGCAGTGAAAGAAATGCTGATTAAGGGCTCAATTATGATGTTTTCACTTGCATAAAACCTTCACTGGAATCAAAGGCAGCTCTGGGCAGTGGAGAACTGCAGAATTTGGCCCCAAAGTTTTAAATACTCTTAACTATGAAGCATCATTGCACACCACAAAGCAAGCGCTCTATTGCATTAAATAACTCAATTCTCT
This sequence comes from Pyrgilauda ruficollis, assembly GCF_017590135.1. Classification (NCBI taxonomy): domain Eukaryota; kingdom Metazoa; phylum Chordata; class Aves; order Passeriformes; family Passeridae; genus Pyrgilauda; species Pyrgilauda ruficollis. The sequence goes on along the minus strand of NW_024526266.1, from coordinate 1,674,383 downwards.
CCTTTCCAAAGAGTTGCTGGGAGGTTATTGATGTGATATTGGCTACATCCACATGCAAATTGTGTCAGAAGTTGAAGCTCATGTAATGCAGGTACAGACCCTGGGATAATTTGCAGTCACCATCAGGTGATCATTGAGGATTAAAGCTGAAAAATGTAGCAATATCAGAGAAAAGCTTTTGGTAGGAAAAAACAGCTCTTTCAAACATTTCACTATTACTAGGAATTAAGCTGAACAGCATCCCCCTGAAGCAAATAAATGCAAACCATTGGTTCTTTTTTCTGTTTTTAAGACTAAACTTAAAAATACATGGAAACATCTGCCTTTAGATAAATACAGATAAATTTAGATAAAATGCAAAAGGATGGCTGTTCCTGGATGCAGGGTCTTGGGTAGGGAAGGGATGTAGCTCACTGGGCTTTGAAGTTCTCAAATTCATGAGTTAAGACATAGAGTCACAGGCATGTTCCTGCCCATCAGCTGCCAAAATTGGCCTCTCTTGTGTCTCCATCATCACCTTTTCTCCTAAAACTAGGCAGGGGGTGCTGTGTCCTTTACTGCCCTGCAAGCAGCGCTTGCTTGGGTACATGCCAAAACATTGCCACACCTCAGACAAACTCAAACCCCATTCCCAAAGGCTAAAAAAAACAGAGTTATAACTGCAGCGTCACAACCTCTGTGAGAAAAATTGACCTCCCCGTCTTCCCAAAAACTGGGTGAGGAAATGCTAATTTGGTCCTCAGCAGCCCAGCGAGGATGCTTGCAGCTTCCTGCAGAGCTCTTTCCATCTCCTTCCATGATCTCTGTGATGCTCTCACCCCCACAAAAGATGGGTCAGGCAGGATTGCCCATCTGCTGCCTGCACTGGGGATGGGGTGGGAAAAAGACAAAGAGAAGACAGATTTAGCAAAGAAAATTCGGAAAGGTAAAATGGTAACTGATGGCTAAAATGGAAGGTTTCCTCTTTAATGAGAAAAGGGATGAATATGAATTGAGAGTTATGTGCAAAGATTTGTTTAGCATGTTATTAGCGAAGACAGCAGCAAGAAAAGATCCTTTGTCTGAGCACTGGCAGGAAAGGTGACATGTGCAGTTGTTTAAAGCCTTGCAGTTTTTCAGGGCAAAACCACAAGGCATAAATGAGGGTACTAAAGATGGCTAAAAAGCAGGTGACAGCAAAATAAAGACCTCACAGCTTCATACCTATACATCAACAACAAAAGTCTCCTGGCACCCGAAGAGCAGGGAAAACAAGTCTAGCCAAGGCTTTGGTTTAATCATCTTTCCTCTTTCTGAACAGCAGAGGCACAAATATACAGAAGCTGGGGAGGGAGGAGGGATGGGAAGGATTTTGCAGCCCAACAACACGAGTACTGCACGCTTGGTGGGTGACTTCATCCCAGGTTTCTCCCTCCATGCTGTGGTGTGCCAAGGTGATTTGGGGATGCAGGGCTGTGGAAGGATGCAACATGGGGGGCACCTCCTGTTTGTGCATCAGTCCCCCCAAAACACCACTTGGTGGGGGAGGGTTAATGCTTGTTTCATTCCCTGACAGAACAACGAGGGTGGTGTGATCGCCCAGCTCCCCAGCACTGTCACCACCTTCAACCAGACAGGGCTGAAGCCAGGGGAGGAGTACACTGTCACCGTGGTGGCCCTGAAGGAACAAGCCAGAAGCCCTCCCACCTCCGACAGCGTCTCAACCCGTGAGTGAGCCTCACCTGGGGGCAGCACAACAGTGCCAGGGCTCGGTCCCAAAAATAAAGTCCCATGGGCAGGGATGAAACTTGCAGCAAACATTGCAGCCACAGCTTCTTCATGCAGTATTTTGTCCCTCTCTCTCCTAAATTGTCACGAGTGCAGAAACCGTGGTGAGGTTAATGGGGTTGGGAGTGAAGACTCAGTTCTGCTTTTATTGTATATCTGGATAAATTATTCTTCTCTTCTAATCTCACTTTTTCGAGGCTGGATGCCCTCAAGAAACGTATCTACAAATGTATTACTTACTCATATATAGCAGATTAAAACTCCCATCCGCTTTTGTGCCACTAAATGCCCTCAATTCCCACCTATTCAGGCAAATCAGGCAGCAGGGCAGGGAGCCAGGAGCAACAGCATGTCCCTTCCTAACCAATTTGTTTGCTCACTCACTGGTCCTTCCTGTAGATCAGAAAAAATTCAGCTGGGTCTTCTTGCTGAAGGAGATGCAGTGATGGGCAGAGCTCACGGGAGAGAAGAGGCTCTTCACATCAGATCTGTTGCAGTCTGCCTTGAAAGCCAGGCAGACGTCTACTAGCTCCACCTGAGCTGTTCCGAGAGGAAACAGCACTTAAATAGCTGCCGGAGGGCTGTAATAAGGTGCTGCTAATTGAGGCAGCGGTGGGGGCGAAGGGAGGGTCCCTCCACAGCAGCAGCTTGTTGCAGGTCTGAGTTCCCCAGCACAGCCCTCTCCTGCTTTGCCTCCGCGTTCAGCTCGACGTGGCTTAATAGAGACATCTCCTGGTCAAGCCAGAAACTCCCTTTCCCTGGGAAGTCAGCAAAAATAGAAGCTGGCACTTCAAACTCGAGGGTTGACCTTTGCAGGGAGTGCAGGTGGAGCGGTGGGCTCAGGGATCTGTGCTCTGTGAAGGCATCCCTGTGCTGCCGTGTCTGCCTTCCTCTGCAGCACCCCCAGAGCTTTATCCCCACCACCCTTGCTCTTCCTCAACATCTTGTGCCAGGATCAGGCAGCAGAGGCATGTTTATGCCGCAGAGCTAAGCAGATGTGGATCACCTGGATGGCTGGACAGCATGAAGCAGTTGGAGACTGAGGGTATGCATGGCCTGGTCCTGGCCAAGCTGGACAGCCAGCTCTTGCCTGAACACTGGGACTGCAGCTGTGCTCCCACCTCTGATGTTTTGCCCAGAGACCTCACCTCACTACTCCAAATTCCTCCATGTCCTTTTCTAACACCCCCCCACATGCTTGTCCCCCAGAACTTCCAACCCTGAGGTGCAGCATTCAGCAGACCCTTATTATATACTGTCACTATGTCAGGTATATGTATATATGTACAGAACTTCCAACCCTGAGGTGCAGCATTCAGCAGACCCTTATTATATACTGTCATTATGGCAGGAATATGTATATATGGTATAGTCTAAACTGCAGAACCAAAGTGGGCTTTTTCACCCACCTTGTGATCATCTAAGTGTTAAAACAGGCTGCCCAGCAAGCTTCATGCATGAGCACTGTCATGGTACAGCAGTGATGGCAAGGCTTGGCTCCATCCATCCATCCATCCATCCATCCATCCATCCATCCATCCATCCATCCATGTAGTGGTTAATTCCTGCTGGACTCAAAGCATCCATCAGCCAGTCTTGAGCCCAGGATGTCCAAAGGTTGAGTGTTGGGGGTGTGGAGGAAGGAAGGGCCCAAATCTCTGCCAAACAAACAAACAAAAAAGAGCAGAAATGTCCAAAAAGGTCTCCCACTAGATCCCTGGTATGAATTTTTCTAAAAACCTTTTATCTGAAAGGTTTTTTTGTACACCAACCATAGCCCTACATCCAGCAAGTTATGAAGATTCACCAGAGCAGTTGCATTTTCTCCTCTCTTCCCACTGCCAAGACACCAGCAGCTTTATGAGCTGATTCCTCAGTTTAAGGACAAACCAGGAGCTGGCATCAAAGCAGGAACATTTCTAGAGACATTCCTCAGTTCTCAACACTTGGATCTTGTCCTTGGCCCCACGTTATTTAACACGTTGTCAACACCTTTCAAAAGACATAACACTGTTGCTGATAAATTTTGCCAATGATGGAAAAGCTCAGAAAAGAGTAAATTGCATAGAAGAACATCAATAAAAGTTTTTTGGATAGTTTGAAGAGCTGGGCACAAAGGAAAATTACGTGTTTTTCAATGCAAAAGTACAAGCAACTGTCTAAAAGCAAAAAAAGTGTTGCCTCTAAAGTTAGATATAGGAGGTTTATATCCTGGGAAATGCCACCTTAAAAAGTCAAAGAGGAATCATTTTTGACAACCAGCTCAAGAGAAGGGCATGAGTTGCATTATAGCTGTAATGGGTGCCAATGAGAGAGCTGCTGGGTCCTGCTCTGGTGTCTGCAGAAAGTGGAGAGGGTTCCGGAAAGAGCCAAGAGACTGGGACAAGGGTCTGGGCACCCACGAGGACCACACTCCCTAGAAGTACCTTGGGGTCAGGGTCACGCCTCTTGCCCATGCCACCTCTCTCCCTTGTCCCCAAATACCAATTCCAGCCTCTTTGAAAGTCAGCCTGAAGCATCCCTGAAGCTCGGTGTCCCCAAACCTCCCACCGTTCCCCATCCAACTCTCCCAAAACAACAGGTTCTTTGAAAGTCAGCCTGAAGCATCCCTGAAGCTCGGTGTCCCCAAACCTCCCACCTTTCCCCATCCAACTCTCCCAAAATAACAGGTGCCCGTTTCCCCCCGCTCCTCCGCAGTCATTGACGGCCCGACGCAGATCCTGGTGCGGGACGTCTCCGACACGGTGGCCTTCGTGGAGTGGACCCCGCCGCGCGCCAAGGTGGACGCCATCCTGCTGAAGTACGGGCTGGCGGACGGGGAGGGCGGCAGGACCACCTTCCGCCTGCAGCCCCCCCTCAGCCAGTACTCCCTGCAGGCCCTGCGCCCCGGCGCCCGCTACCACCTCGCCGTCAGCGCCCTCCGGGGTGCCAACGAGAGCCGGCCAGCCTTTGCCCAGTTCACCACAGGTAGCTAGCCGGCCTTGCTGGGAGAAGCGGTGGGAATTTTTGAGCCTCCGGCAAGCACGGGCAGGTGGCTTGCTGCCGTCTGCAGATGGGCTGTCCTGCAACAAGGAGAAACGGAGGGGTTTTTGCATCTGGGGTTAGTGATACCTCTTTTTCTCCTGGCACAAGTGAGCTGGGGTTTAATGTGGTGTGCTGGGAGGAAGAAGTGGGATGAAAAACACAGTGGTTAAGATGCAGGTGTAAATGCTGACACCTGAATGCAGGTGCCTTGCATCCTGTCAGAGAGCCAGGCAGAGCAAATGATCCAGCTCACCCTAAAATACACACTCTAAAATTGCCCTCTGCCCCCACCCCTGCTGCTAGTGGCTGCTTAGCCACTAAATGTCCAGTGCAAAAGGTCCTCCTTATGCCCTGTGCCCCACAGAGATGCTCATATAGTCCCCAGGGCAGTCCAGGTGATCCCATATGCCAGTGATGAGGCATGGATGGACTCAACCCCCCATATTTAGATGACAAACCCCAAGCCAACCCCATCTTGTCCATGTCTTGCTATAGCATCAAGGCTGAAGCTGCCTGGGACACATATCCCCACCAGCTCCAGTGCTCGTTCAGACCCACAGCTTAGAACTCCAGAACTCAGCAGTTTACGTCCTTAAGAGCACCCATAGCTCAATGCACAATTCTCAAAAGCACCAAAATGCTCAGCCCAGGTCTGAGTTCAAGGGGACATTCACTCCAACTCAGCATCATAAGCCAAGGCAGGTGCCTTGACCAAGGAATGAGCAGTCAAGCAGCTGAAACCAGCACATCCAGAAACATGGTTATTTTATGCCTTCTCTGAACACCCTAACTGGTCAGTAAAACTTTAATTAATGTTAAGCCTGCAGATAGCTAAGGGATTTAATTTACCATGCCATAAAGGAGGAGTCAGAGCGTGTATTTCCGTGCTGGTTTACAGTATATAAATTGTCATGTACATTACTGCTGGATACGAGGCTCCTACTGTAATAACTGTGGTGCGTGAATTGTGTGTGTACATATCTCTGTAGATAAATATTTCAGATGAGATGCTTACCCCAACTGATTTGCTGCATTGGCCTTCCTTGCTTTATTTCTAAAAGGCAACATAAAAGCACCCCCCCAAACTCAGATCCATCACCATTACCCACTGTCCGCTGGTGCCCAGCCCCAGCTGTTGCTCACTGGAGGGGTTTATTGGGCACACCAGAGCAGATTCAGTACACAGCCTAAGCAGCACCAATAAACAAACCCTTCGGGCAGTGAGTGTGAACGAGCCTGTAAAGATGCTCAAGGTTTTCTTCTAAGAGCAGTCCAGGCCAATGCATGGCTACTACAGAGCCCTTTTACTCACAGTGCCTCAGTTTCTTTTACTTTAATGTGAGGGAAAAAAGTTTTCTTTCTGAAATAACATGGAACTTGCTGCCAAACCAGCTTACTGAGGATGCTGCGAGTGCCCAGCATCTGCATCACCCTCCTGGGTGGCATCTCACAGCCTGTGCTGAGCAGGAGGTGAGAGCAAATGTTCCAGCCTTTCCTGCCAGGACATGCTCCGGGGAGGAGGGGACCTCCTGGATGTCCCACCCAGGTATCCCTCTGTGGTCTTTGTGAGGGTCCCTTGGATGAGGGAGGAGATGAATCTGACTCCATGTTCTCAGAAGGCTGAGATTTATATATGATATGATATATGATATGATATGATATGATATGATATGATATGATATGATATGATATGATACTATGCTATACTAAAACTATACTAAACTATAGAGAAAGGATACATCAGAAGGCTTAACAAGAATGATAATGAAAACTCGTGACTGACTCCTTGGAGTCCAACACAGCTGGCTGTGATTGGTCATTAAGTAAAAACAATTCACACGTTGGGAAACAATCTCCAGACTTCATTCCAAAGCAACGAAACAGGGAGAAACTGAGGCTTCTCAGCTTCCCAGGAGAAAATCCCGGGCAAGGGGATTTTTTCCAGAAAACATGACAGTGGCACCGCTCCACTGCCGAGGCGAGGCGGCGGGGCGCGTTCCCAGCGCTGAGACGGTGCCTCTCTCCCTTGTGTTGCGCAGAGATCGACGCTCCCAAGAACCTGCGGGTGGGCTCGCGGAGCCCCGCCAGCCTCGAGCTTGCCTGGGACAACAGCGAGGCCGAGGCACAGAGCTACAGGGTGGTCTACAGCACCCTGGCCGGGGAGCACTACCACGAGCTCCTGGTGCCGCGCCACGCCGGTCCCACCACCCGGGCCACCCTCGCAGGTACGCGTGCGCCCTTCCTCCCCCTCCTCTGCAGCAGGTAGGGCAAAGGAGATCCCAAATCAGCACCAAGACTCATGTGCACTTGTGCTGGCACACGTTTGAGGTTGTTTTGGAGTTTGCTGTTTACTGGAGAGAAGGTTTTCCTTGGGATAGAGCTCGTTTTCCCCTGTGTGGGTCTGGGTACGCCTCCAAGTAATGCACCTGCAGCAAGGATCTGTCCAGGTGGCAAATAGAGCTGGCAAGGAGCAAAGGGAGAAATGGGAAGAAGTCTGTTTAGACTGATCTACGGGAAAATATTATTTCACCCTTCTCTTTTTTGCTTGTTTGGAAAGAGCCATGGGTGATGATGCCCCGTGGGCAGTGATGGGGAGCCAGGCTGCCCGAGTTTTGTGCCTTTTTCCAAACTGGGCTCAAAGCAGACCCAAATCTAGAGATACTGGTTTTGAGCAAGTCCTTTAAGTGGTACATTATTCAGGCCAGCACAGAGGCTGCAAACACCACCCACCTCCCACTGCCAGGAAAGCCCCAACACCTTATACAGCAACACAGCAAAGCACCACGTGAGATGTGATTTCCTTGTTTTTTGATTAGAACTGCTTACCTCGTGGATTTGCTGCTCTGGTGGCATATTTTGAGCAAAGAAAATAATTATATGCAAAAATGTTCTCTCATTCATCTTGAAGTTCTTCAGTATGGCAGGATACCAGGTTCTTCCATGTTGACTCTCTGCCTTCCCAGGACCTTCAGGGGCTCAGGAATCTGCCATATGAAGTTATAGGAGAAAGGTCAGTGGGAAAGCCAAAAGTTAAGTTACAGGCACAGCAGCAGAGTCACAAGAAAGGCTGGAGGGCAGCAAGGCAATTAGAGCAGTTATCTTGAAAAATGTGGAATGCAGAAAGAAGAAAAACATCAGGGCTGGTTTCTTCTGTGCTCTTGATGAGGATGCGTGGGGAGAAGTAGGATGAGATCAGAGACTCAGTGCTGGACTCCTGCTAGCTTTCCTTTAGGACATTTATTGGCTTTCTAGGTGAGAAGAAGCATTAAAAATGGGCCAAATCCTCCTCCCTGGGCAGAGGCACAGCAGTGACACAGACTGAGATGATATCCATGGCTTGACTTGAGCTTGCCTTGGAATATATGGCAGCCTGAAGTCTCTTGTTTCTCTCAAAAAAAACTAAAAAAGCTGCCAAGGCTCTTCCAGACTCAGGCAAGGCTGCAAGAAACCCAATTGCAGAGATGCATCTCTGCAAGCTGCAGAGATGCAGATTCTTAAGTCAGTTGTAAAGAATGATTTTTATATGGTGCCTACATCATCACTCAAGTGCATTGCTTCCTATCCCCAGTGTACTATGTCATAAACAAACCAATTTAAAAAAAACCCAAAACAATCTAGTCATAGCAGAAAATAATTAAAAAGCCATTCTGCTAGGAAAAGAAAAAAAAAAAAACAAACAAAAAAACCATGAAAAGCTATGATAGTCATAGTGTGGATGGCACATGAGCCTCTCCCATAGCTCTGTTATGTACAGAGTATTCATGTCCTCCAGTCTTGTTGGACGTTGTGCAAAACCCATTGGGGTTTTTTTCCAGTCACCCAGGACCTTGTGGGATCCCTGGTAGGAAAACAACTAGCAATTCTTTCAGCCAGTCTCATCTACCTGCAGGAAAGGCAGTGTGGAATGGCACTGAGCAGAGTTTATAACAGATTTACACTTAAAAGTGCAGCAAGCCTGGCCCTGACCCTAATAGTCTCTATTAAAAATCAGCATTTGCACAGAAATAACCATAATTTTGCTTATCCCAAAAGAGCTGGGAGAGAAAATCTTTATATCCTCCTGCTCATTTCTTCCTTCTCCTTCCCTTCTGCCAGGCTCTTCTTTCCAGAATACTTCTGACACTTATTGAGCAGGGCCAAGGGGGTCCATCTTCTCCTCTTCACCAAGACCTCAATGCAGCAAGGGAAAAGCAGGGGAGGAGAGTTTCCCTCTCTCCTGACCTCTTGGGAAAGGTTTTGGTGGCTCCAGGAGCTGCCCCTGGGCATGGCACAGTCAGGCTGAGCTGGAAAGTTTATGGCTTTTTCTAGCTTTGTGGGAAAGATCATGAAGCACAGGGAAGAGGGGAATAAAGCCACCTGCAGCCAAGCAGAAGAGATAGGCAGAGGCAAGAGGTATTCTGTGGAGATAAAGCAGTGCAAGAGGAAAGGAGCTGGATGAGCTCAATTCCCAACCTCCTTGAGAGAGGCACCTCAGGATAGGTCCACCCTAAAGAACAGGGCTTTATTCAGCTCCCAGAAAGACTGCACCTTTCCCAATTAATGTGCATTTCATTTACTGTGCATAGTTTATTTCTCTCCAAGACACCAGCCCTATGACAATATTTGATGTTGCATCACTTTGGAAAAAAATATAGCTACTTTCTCGTTCCCATCTCAGCTCACACACACAAGAGCTTCTGTCTCACCACCAGCAATTGCAGCAGACCTCAGCAACAACTTTTAAAAATGGCTTGTTTCTGAGCTAAAATAACCCAAATTCCCTGTCCAAAGGCATCGACAGGGCTTTTTGAAAAGACTCAGCTCTTCTGCAATGTGCAGAGGAACTGCTGACCTATGGGGGAGCTGCTAAGCCCAGGGATGCCCTGGAGGGCCCTCCTGTGCCCCCACCTGTGGGAGCTGGAAGAAGGGGTCACACAGCCTGAGGTCACCCTGCCAGGTGCTGCTCTCAAACCCTGTCGTGTTCTTTGCACTCCCTGGTAGATCTGGTGCCGGGAACGGAGTATGGCATCGGGATTTCAGCCGTGATGGACAGCCAGCAGAGTGTGCCAGCGACCATGAATGCCAGGACTGGTGAGTTTGGCCCCACTGCCTGCTCCAAGCACAGCTGGCTGCTATGGCTCAGATGCCCCCATAGGACAGTGTGTGCATGGGGACAAAGCTCTGCCCCAACCCTCTTCCACAGAGCTTGACAGCCCCCGGGACCTGCTGGTGACAGCCTCCACTGAGACATCCATCTCACTGGCTTGGACCAAAGCCACGGGTCCCATCGACCACTACCGCATCACCTTCACCCCTGCCTCGGGAATGGCCTCTGAAGTGACAGTGTCCAGGGATGAGTCACAGCTCACCCTCTCGGAGCTGGAGCCCGGGACAGAGTACACCATCTCTATCATTGCTGAGAGGGGACGGCAGCAGAGCCTGGAGGCCACCGTGGATGCCTTCACAGGTAGAGAAACACAAGCTGGGATGGGGGCAATGGTACAGACCTTGTTGGCATCTCTGCCAGCCCAGTGCATCCCTGGCGCCAAAACCCATGAGGTGGTGATGGGGATGAGGGCTGGGGTCCATGTGTCAACAGGAGCAGTTGACCTCAAAAGGAGGATGGCCCTACCAATATGGTGGCACAATCCCTTTGGACAGAAGCACTGAACACACTTGCTTTGCTGGACAACACAGAATTGGGGAAAACAGACAGCCCTCTGCTGTCCTCTGTGGTCAGGGTGGCCTGTGTGCCAATAAGAAGAAGAAGTGAAGCCTTGGGGGACCTCACAAGGACCTCTGGCTGAAAAGTGTGCAGTCATGAAGTGCAGACAACATATACCATCTGCAGTGGGACAGTTCCATCACCCACTGTGTGGGTCTGGGATGGAGGATGTTTGCAGGTGGAGTTGAGAGAAACACCATTTTCCCCCTCCTGGTTTTTGATCCCAGCAGAGTTTCAGATCCCAGCAGAGTTTCAGATCAATTGAGAGCCCAGACCTTCAGCTTTACCACCTCTTTTAAGTATTTCCCATTCAAGCACTGGGAAAAACGCAGAGGTAAGGATCTGCAGATGGTTGGGGTTGCATCTCTCCTCTCCATCTTCCAGGTGTTCGGCCCATCTCACAGCTGCACTTCTCCCAGCTGACATCCTCCAGTGTGAATGTCACATGGAGTGACCCATCCCCACCAGCAGACCGCCTCATCCTCACCTACAGCCCCCGGGATGAGGAGGAGGAGGCACAGCAGGTCACACTGGATGGCACCCGCAGGCACACCAGCCTGACGGGCTTGCAGCCCTCCACCGAGTACCTGGTGTCACTGGTGGCCGTGCACGGCACCATCAGCTCTGAGCCCGTCGTGGGCTCCATCACAACAGGTACCACGGGACACCCCCCACCAGGCACGGGACAGCACCGGGGAGGGCAGGCAGGGGCATGGGGAGTGGACCTGCCTCCCACAGCTTTTCTTTGTGCTCCATCTCACCAGGGATTGATGCACCAAAGGACCTCAGGGTGGGCAATGTCACCCAGGAGTCCATGATGGTCTACTGGAGTGCTCCCATCGCTGCCTTTGACCACTACAGGATATCCTACCGTGCTGCCGAAGGTAACGGGCCAGAGCACTCCTGTTCATGCCCTGAGCTCACAGCTGCCAGCCCTCCCTCCATCCGCTGGCCCAAGCAAGCCACTGGGTCATCCTCACCCAGGCAGCATCTCAGTGCCTTGGGCAAAACGACGATAACTGGGATTTGCTCCAGGGCAGAGGATGGGGTGACTGGGATGAGGATGGGAAGGGACCACTGCAGCCAGCTGGGCACAGAGGGGCACACAGAATGGCCCCCAGAGATGGTTAAATTCAGAGCTTAATCCTGAAATCCCAGCTCCCTCATCTGCTTTGCCTACCTCAGCTCCCTTGGCCCTAGTTTTGTCAGTGATGCTGGAAAGGCCAGGCCAGCAGAGTGATGGGCACACAGGAGTGCACCTGCAGGCATGAAACCCAGTTACCTCCAGTGTCTTGTGGAACTGCCCTCCCCTCCCAAGCCCCTCCTGAGCCCCAGGGATGGGGCCAGCTGTGATGTCAAAGCTCTTGGCTCCATCTCTGCAGGAAGGACGGACAGCATGACCATCTCCAGGGATGCCACCGAGTACATCCTCCAGGACCTGCAGCCTGCCACCAAGTATGAGATCGAGGTGAAGAGCGTGCGGGGCCGGGAGGAGAGCGAGCTGGCCTCCATCACTGCGTACACAGGTGGGAAGGAGCTCTTGGTGGGCAGGGAACAATCAAACAGTGTCAGGTCCAGCCCTGCCCAGGGCTGGCAGTCCCTGCTTGCACTAATACTCAGGTGACTGAGAGCAAGCTGGACCTCACACCAGCTGGATGCAAGCTGGAGATGATAAGCAGGGCTCACAAGGGCTCAGTGTGGGCTTTTGAAGTATGTCTCAGCAAACTTTATCCCAAATATGCATGGGTAGTCATGGGTAAAAGTGATAAACTTGTGTACCAGGCACAGCGAAGCCAGAAACATGATGCTGGGCAATCATGACAACCTTTCCCAAACAGAGTACAGATTTCCAGAAATAATCCCTAGGGAAGCCCTGTCACAAACAGCATCTGCTGCAAGAATAAAACCTTCTGCTATCCCCAGACTCCTCAAAGCCTAAAGAAAACCCCTAACAAGCCAGACTGGGCATTTAGAAAAGAGTGGAAGAGCAGCCAAAAAGCAGAGTAACACAAGCTACGACATCTCCGCATTCTAGCTTGGGCAGCACTAATTCCTGTGCAGGCACATGTGTCTGGGCAGCAGGGTAGGACACAGAGCAATGTGCCACAAGAAGCCCTTCCAGTTCATAGTCCAGTCTCCTAATGCCTCTGACTCTCTGGATCGCTCTCCCATGCAGCCATGGATGTCCCCCTGGGGGTCACGGCCACCAACATCACTCCCACCGAGGCGCTGCTGCAGTGGAACCCACCGCTGTCGGAGGTGGAAAGCTACGTCCTCATCCTTACCCGCCGTGCAGGTACACCAGGGCTCTGTCTCAGCTCACCTCCACCTCTCTCCCATCCCAAAGCCCAGGGCTCAGTGGGTGCCCTTCACAGAGGGAGAAGGGGAGGAGCCCTTGCCTTGGGTTTTTATAGGGATTGTGGGAAAAATTAGACCACCCTTCAGACTGAACAGCACCACTACAGCTCAGCTGCTGCACAGGTCATATCCAGAGACAAATTTTGGAGAATCACCTGGAATATCTACCCTAACTCATCCCTTTTTTCCTTACAGTTGCGGGAGAAACAATTCTCGTGGATGGAGACAGCCAGGAGTACCAGCTGACCAACCTGCTGCCCAGTACCACCTACACAGTGTCTATGTATGCCACCAGCGGGCCTCTCACCAGCCAGACCATCAGCACCAACTTCACCACTCGTACGTACAACCACTTCCCTCACTCCTCATCCCTAGCCATGCACTCACCCCAGGAAAAGCAGCCAGCAAGGCTGAGCCAAAGCCCTTGTTACATAGCTCTTGTGGGTGAAGAGTTAGTCACGTGCCAAAGGGACACTAACACCAATCCCAAATACCAGTGCAGGGCACAACACAAGAACACAATTTTAATCAACCAGCATCAAACATTATTTTCACTCTTTCAACATCCATCCATCCATCCATCCCTTTCTTTTGGTGATTTCCCCTGGCTGTGGCTTCCTGAGCAGACCCCTGACTAGGTCTGTGTTTTTGCCCAAGGCCGTTGTCCAGAAGAACACAACAACCCATTTTGCTTGACAGGTCCCATATCACATGAATTTCACAGCTGTGACCCTTAAGGTGGCACACACGTAGAAAAGGACTTCTAGAGGGTTTGCAGAGCTCTGTTCAAGGGAACACCTGGGGATGGTGATGAGGTCTTGAAACTGAGGGTGAGGATGGACTTTGGGCTGTAGCTCAGTGCTGCAAGGCTGAATCACAGTGTACTGAGTTGGGAAGCAAGGTTGAGGTGGTGGTGTGTGAGAAATTGCACTTCCCTGTGTCCCTATCCACTCTTGCAGTTTTGGATCCCCCAACCAATCTGACAGCCAGCGAAGTCACCCGACGGAGCGCCCTGCTGTCCTGGGTTCCTCCCGTGGGAGAGATCGAGAACTACGTCATGACCTACAGGTCCACCGATGGCAGCCGGAAGGTGAGAGCCCTCACACCAAAGAGCCTCATTCAGTCAGGGAATAATAAGACCGTGTTAAAATAAGCAGGAGAAGCCAAACAAAGCAAAAGAACGATGCTCAGTGGCTCAGGGAGGCCAGAAGGACAGACACTACTTCCTGCTAAGCAGGATGATAGGAAAAAGCAAGAAGAGATTGCCTAAGGTAAAATGTTGATGCACACCTACTGGTCTGGGCATAGAGGGGTTACCTGGAAAGATTGGAGGAACAGGGGCAATTCTCAGCTTGTGAAACACATGCAAGCTGAGGCAGGAGAATATTATTCTGCAGAGATGCTAAAAAGGCCATTTGCCCTTCCTGTAAAAAGGAAGATAGGCACAGACAGGTAATTAATTCTGCAATACAATACATTTGATTATTTAATGAGTGTGTCCACATCTGCTGTCTGAAGGAGCTGCAACAAACACTATCAGAAATACGTCATGGCAAACAGTCTGATTTCCTTTGCCGGTGTGATTGGCTTGCAGCAGCCAGAGGATAATAGCTTTGCAAAAGGGGTCTGATAATGCTGTGTGACACTGGCCAACAGCCAGAAAAATTAACATGACAGGAATCAAGGGAGTCAAAACTGGCTGATAACCAGGTTTGGCCAGCTCAATTTCTTGCACTGCTTGGGCAATCAGTCACATCTTGTACTGAAGGCACACAGGTCCCAACAGACCCAGCTGACAGAGGACACAGACTGCAAACATTTAAATCTGTCTCCAAACCAGGTTGCTTTCCCTCGCCCAAACCATTCTGAAATGTTGGCTATATTGGCTGATCTCACGTTCACTCAGTCCAGGGATCTAAGCAATGATGCAATGCTCCTCAGCCAGGCTCCAAGGGCTGCAGTAGTTTGTGGCTTCCCTTCCCTCCTCACTTGCTCTTTAGGCTCCCCATTGCTTTTCTCATCTGTTGCTCTTGGTGTCTACCTCCTTCTGGGACCCATGTACAGGAGCTGATTGTGGATGCTGAGGACACGTGGATCCGTCTGGAGGGGCTTTCTGAGACCACGGAGTACACGGTGCACCTGCAAGCTGCCCAGAACGCCATGCGGAGCGGCCTCATCTCAACCACCTTCACCACAGGTGAGGACTCACACTGCATCCACCCACACAGCTGGAGCCTGGCCCACAGCTCATGCTGGTAGGAATGGACTGCTCCTAGGGACTTTCCCTCCTCAGGCAGCATTCCTTCATGATCCACAGAGGGGTACTTACAATGCCGCGACCCACGGCAGTTAATGGCTGAAGGATCTATGATTCAAACACAAGACCCAGACCAGGACAAAGGGATTTGAGCTTCAGACCAGGAACCATCTGCCAGGCCCTTTGCCTTGCCCGTGTCCATCCTCAAGTGCATAAACAGAGGAAAAAACACCCACTAAAATCAGCAACACATATCAACAGGAATGCCGCTGGGAGAGGACCCAGCCACTGTCTCCACGCTGTGGGCATGATCTGATTGCTCACAAATATCAAAGAATCAGAATACTTTGGGTTGGAAAGAATCTTTAAAGGTCATCTAGTTCAATCCCCCTGCAGCGAGCAGGGTCATCTTCAACTTGATCATGTTGCTCAGAGCCCTGTTGAATTTGACCTTGAAAGTTTTCAGGGTTGGGGTATCCCTGGAAATATCAAGCAGGTGCATCTCCACCACCACTAGTGGAGTCACAGACAGCAGAGCCAGCACTTTATGTAATTCCATTATTCCTCCCCACTCTCATTCCAGAGCATTCACAATCCACTAAGGCACTAAAGTAATGGGAATGGTTTTGTTTTGAAATCAAAGGTGGGCATCCACAGTCACCACGACCCTCACAGAAAGAACACTTACTCTTTCAAGAATGAAGCTTGCATGAGAATGTCAACATTGCTCCCATCCTCTACAACCATTCATAATAGAAGTTATGCAAAGCAAATTGTCCCTCGTCCTCTTTGAAAAGTGTGGCTAGGCCAGGGCACTTACAGACAGAATGCATCTTGTTCAGGGCTGAACCCAGTCATGTTTTTCCTGGGCCTCAACAGCACTGAGAAGTCTCCAGATTATGTCCACCAAAATTCCTCCCATCTGCCTGTTTAATTCTCGAATTAGGAGAATTTTCTTTGAATCTGCTGTGGATACACGTCCCCATCTCAGTTACATGCAAAGGTCTCTTCACCTGCTTTTAAGAGATAACAGAAACTATTTACATCAACAAAAAAAAGAAATTACTTCTCTAATACATCTACTAAACATGCTTTCCTGTTGTTCTTGCCTCTTACACATGTGCATAAATGCAGTACATTTCAGACAGGTGATAGAAGAAGACAGGTAATCTTTAAGGCTGCTTGGGAGCCAGGGATGAAGCTGCATGGGGGTGACTTCTCAGGTGGGATAGAGCAGCAGAAACCCCCTTATGTCAGGCAAGGAGAGCACCTTTCCCATCAAACAGAAGCGTCAGACCTCAGCAACGTGAGT
Source organism: Pyrgilauda ruficollis (assembly GCF_017590135.1). Classification (NCBI taxonomy): domain Eukaryota; kingdom Metazoa; phylum Chordata; class Aves; order Passeriformes; family Passeridae; genus Pyrgilauda; species Pyrgilauda ruficollis. The sequence goes on along the minus strand of NW_024526266.1, from coordinate 1,657,961 downwards.
TCCCATTGTCAGCTGATGGAGCATCAAACACGCTTAACTTGCTTTGAAGATGAAGATAGGCATTGGCAGCAAGTCAGTTTCTCCCCACTTGCCCCAATATTGATGAGACAGAAGCAACCAGGAGCTATCACCAAGGCAATGCAATCCGTGGACAGCATCTCTCATCAAAGCATCCAGATCTGCAATTCAGTTTACTCTGGCAATGCATCAAGGCAATTTGCAGAGAAAAGGACTTGTCTTTAAGGACAAAAAAAAAAAAAAAAAAGGTAAAGAAAGCCACCCAGGCTTAATTTAAATTGTTTTGCTTCCTTCTGCTTAAAGTACACATCCCGGGGTTCTTCTATTCCCCCTAACATATTAATAGCTCAGCCTCTTTTGTTTCATGTTTGCATAAGGTTCTTGGGGAATTGTATACAGATGAGACAAAAGGAAGAAACAGATACAGTATTTATTATTTATAGTGGTTTGAAATGTCTTTCAAGGTCTCCTTGGCTCTTAAGACATGAATATAAATTAAGAAACAAGCAACTCCACAGAGCTCAGGGGAGCCCAAAGTGGTGTTGTTGAAGAAGTTTTCATTGTTGGATACTATAAAATACTAACAATGTCTCACCAGGCTGTGCTACAGACCATGAAGGTAGGGAGAAAAAAATAGAGGAACTTTTCATTTGGACACAGCAATGACTTTCAAGTCTTCATGTCACAAGGTGGGGGGGAATACACCCAAGTGGGAAGCAACAGACAAGGGTTGTGCCTTGGTCCTGTGGGGCACTACACAACTGTGATGGACACACAGAGCACAGATCTGAAGGTCCCTCATACCTTCTCAGTTTGTTACAGAGACATCCTTGAAAACCATGCCACATTGCCAGCTCTGCACTCATTCATTCCATCATCCAAACATAGCAACACGAAAGAAAAAGATGTATTTCCCTCTTCTGTCTTAAATTTAAAAAAAAAATAAAAAATGTTCCCAGAGTTGATATTCCAGTGCTGCCAGAACAATTGTCATAATTAAGACTCTCCTAAACTCTGACCACAAAATAAGATGCTTCCTCCTTAGAGAACACCTGTAGCACAGTCACACAGCCCATGCTACCTACCTCTAGCATCTCACACAGCCTCATTCCTGCTCAGCTTGCAAGTGACAATTAGCTCAGCATAAGTCCACCATCATTTCCAAGGGCATGGAGAATCAGGAGAATCCCCCTGGAATGAGTACTGTTATAAAACTTGATTAGAGCTGGCAGTCCTGAGAGGAGAACAGGTTTTTGGTATTTTCACAGCTGTCTAAATATGCTGGTGACAGCTTAAACCCCAGGGTTTCAGACACAGTGCAGAAAGATGGTCCAAGAAGTGACATCCCTCATCATTCATTGTGACGTTACCATGCACCCTTCCAGTATAAGACATATGGAAGAATAATTAATATATGCACACTTTTTTTTTCCAGTAAGTCCTCTGAGGTCAACGGCAGATATAAAGTCTCACCGCCTCGTGGAATTACTTGGAATGCAGAAGCCAAGACAGACTTTCCCTGTATTGTAACTAGTGGAGCCTGAAGCATGGGGAAAAGATGTCTCTTTGCATGAATTTTACCTTTTTTTTTTAATGTTACTTTTCAGGAGGACGTGTGTTTGCTAACCCTCAGGACTGTGCCCAGCACCTGATGAACGGAGACACGCTGAGCGGGGTCTACACCATCTCCATCAACGGGGACCTCAGCCAGAGGGTGCCCGTGTACTGCGACATGACCACTGATGGAGGTGGCTGGATTGTGAGTATCCATGTGGCATGTTGTCCCCACCACAAAGTAACTGAGCCCCTACCAGCAAAGCACGGGAATGACAGCAGGCTCAGCATCGCACGCTTCGTTTCGCACGCCGCAGGGAATGGCCCACGCTCCGGTAATAATAGTTACACTTGGAGAAATGCCCTTTGATTTATTTGGCATGTTTGCAGTGCTTCTGGAGAGCAAAATCTGTGAGTGAAGCTGATTTATTGTTCTAGAAATGAAATTAATGGCTGGTAGGTTTCACGGGGAATGATTCACACTGCCTGCAGAAGGAGGGTGTCAGGCCTCACCCCAATTGAGTCTGCACAGGAGAACTTTAGAAACAAATGCCTGTTTGGCTTTTGAGCTGCACAAACACTGCTTGTCTTGACGTAGATGGACTGACAGTGTAAGTAAATAATGCCATGGTGCTTTGATCTTATTCATGTCAAACTCTTACTTACACACATTACACAAAACCCTGCTAGATGTATAGTCAAAACCAAAAAAAAAAAACCAGGCTTCCTCAAATGCTGATTTCTAGCCAGTAAATTTCCCTCTCACTCTGCTTCAGAGCATCTTCTTGGATATCACAGAAACAGCCAGCTCAAAGCAGGATTATGTGCTAGAAAACCAGAGGAACCATGTACTAGTTAAGGCAGAAACCTCAAAGGCCAAATCCTTCCTATTCTACCATTAATTTGCTTTGGACATTATCTGCTATCTCTTTGTTTCTACACCTGCACATGAATTAATTGCATGCCCGCAATTAACACTAACTGGATGGGCATTGCAATTTTCTCCCCTGAAAGGCACAGTGGAAAGAAAAATTATTATCTTTACCTTGTGTGTCCAAAGCCTGGCAAAGCTGTTTCTCATTTCCATCACTGTGATTTTCCCCTGGTCTTCCTCCACATCAGGTCTTCCAGCGGCGGCAGAACGGGCTGACCGATTTCTTCCGGAAATGGGCAGATTACCGGGTTGGCTTTGGAAACTTGGAGGATGAGTTTTGGCTGGGTATGACCTTCCCTGATTGCCTTTCATTGGTGTCAAACCTAAGTTCCATAAGCACTGTGTCAGCTGTTGGCTCCTTGCCCTTCACCACATTCCTCTACCCTCTCCCTCAGACAGTTTTCCTTCTGTTCATTCCCTGCCCTTCACTTTAGGAGCTCATGCAGAGGCACACCACATAAAGGCACACTGTGAAGGTTAACAGCTCCCTAGTTTGTTCTCTCTAGGAGAGAAGAGGGGTAAGTATGCTGTCAGTTTTCATGGACCAAAACCCATCATTGTCCATTGGATGACCACAGGTTGCACTGGTGGCCAGAAAGTCAGCTGTCCAATGAAAGCAGGAAAGGAGGGAGTGGGAGACAGCACAGCTCTGAAATTGAGTGTGCTCCTCCAAAACCTGAACATGAGCCAAAGGCACCTGCAGCATAAACACACTCTGGCTTGTATCAAGCTTAACTACAACATAAGTAGCACCAGGGCTCAACAGCTGAATGTTCCAAGCTCCAGCAGCATGAAGAAATCTGAAGCTGGGCCTTGAACCCACCACTCATAGACACAGGGAAGTGAAGCTCGAGTGGGGACAGAGAGCTCAGACCCCAGCAGTGCCAGGAGATACACAAACTCACAAGTGCTGCTGCTCTTTGATTCCTCTCCTTGCTCTCATTTCCCACTACTGTTTTATTTGCCTAGAGCTTTCCTTGTTTGTTCACGGAGCGGATCCGGCCCCAGGCCTCACTGGGTGTTTCACTGTCTCGACAGGCTTGGACAACATCCACAAGATCACATCCCAAGGGCGCTACGAGCTGCGAATAGACATGAGGGATGGTCAGGAGGCAGCGTACGCCTACTATGACAAGTTCTCCATTGGTGACTCCCGGAGCCTCTACAAACTGCGGATTGGGGACTACAATGGCACTTCAGGTACAGCCTCAGTGCTAGCAAGGGTCCTGGGAAATCCTGTGACTGGTAGGTCCAAGACTGTAAAGGAAATCCCAACATGCAAACCCATAGTCCTTTCTGCCTTCCTGCGGTCCATCATTTAAACAAAGCTGATAAATCCCACTAAGGGCACAGGATTTTCCATTGGGGATTAGATATTTAATATCAGAGACATTGCTGTTCAAATAACCAGGTCAACCATCAGAGGTGTCATCTCACTTGGCAACAGCCACAGCTGGCTATTGATGTCGTGCTGGAGGCTGTATTTATTGTCTTTCCACAGCTATGGAAAAATCTGAAATCCTCTGAGTCACTTCCTCACATAAAGGCCAAACACTGCCCAATTTTGCAAGGACACTGTCACACCTGCTTACCTGGTTGATTCAGGGGAGTTAGAGTTGCCCATCAGAAGAGAGTGGGTGCTAGAGGGAGGGCACAGGGGATCTCTTCCTCAAGAAGGGAGAAGGGGTACAACTGTAGCCCCTTCATCTGGGATAGACATGCCCAGTGCAAGCCCCCATGATGGAATTTCCACCATGTACTAGGTGGAACCCCACAACATACCCAAGATGCAGGAATTTCCCTATTCAATACCAGTTAGTTGTCACTGGAAGAGAGGTGAGAGGAATCTTGATGGTGTGCAACAAAGCACTTGCTCTAACCTCAAATCCCAGGGCACAAAGCACCCAACCTGCTGCCAAGGATGGCAGTAATAGTCCCTCCATGGCTGGATTGCACACAGCCAGCATGGGTCCACTTCATATGTCCTTAGGGATTACCAAGAAGCATATTTATTATGTCTCCTGTAAATACATCACTCAATTCACCATATTTTACTCTGGCTTTTCTTTCACAAAAAAAAAAAAAACAGCTGTCTAGTTACCCAGTATCAAGTTAGAGGTTTTGGTGGAATAAGACATCACACACCTTCCAAAAAGCTTCTTTTCCTTATCCAAAGAGAGAAAAGGTGGCCAAGCATCTTGGTTCAAGAGATGAATGTCTGGTCTCCTTTGAGAGAAAAAGCTCCCTTTGACTAACAGGAAAGAAGGAGGCTGAAAGCATCCTGAAGTTATATAGCAGAGCCAAGCTTTGGGAAGTCAGGGACACCAAAATTTGGGATTGAATTATTTTCTGAAACACTGCAATTCAGATCCAAACACATATCCAAGCACTTCATCTGACAAAGCCAAGAAGTCTCTAGGATTTGCTACGGTCTGCACTGATCCTAAACAGACAGCAGAGGACCTCAGATGAGCCAGTTGTGAACAATTCCAGTTAACGTTATCCCCAGACTGCCAGCTGTTTGAGCCATTGATTGGAATGGTTACCACAAACCCAGAATATCCCAATTTCCTTGTGAAAAGACCAGATACCTCAGACTCCATCACCTTTAACGGCACCTCTTTCCACAGGAGACTCCCTCACCTATCACCAGGGACGCCCCTTCTCCACCAAGGACAGGGACAACGACGTTGCTGTGACCAACTGTGCCATGTCCTACAAAGGGGCCTGGTGGTACAAGAACTGCCACCGCACCAACCTCAACGGCAAGTACGGAGAGTCCCGGCACAGTCAGGTAAGGGCACAGCCGGGTCAAAGCCTCTGGAATTTCTTCCAGGGAGATAGGTCAGCAAGCCTTGGGGGTGGTCTGATTGGTGCACCAGGGTCAGAACTGGTGGCATCAGCCCACACCAGCGGGCAAAGGGAGCCACCTTCAAGCCAACTAGGCTTTGTGCCTCACACATGCTGCCATAGTCATTTGCTGTAGTGTGTTAGATTTAAAAAATTACCTACATGAAATTTGATCAGCCTTTTAGCAGTGGGAAAAAAACCAATCAAGCTATAGAAGCAGGGGAGCTGCGTGCTCCTGCTATAGCAAGTTTTCCTTTTGGCTCCTCTACACCAATCAACCTTGTTTCCTTCCTCTCCCACTCTAGTTTCTTGTTAGGGTCTTTTCTTACCCTCTGCCTTTCTCTCCCTTTTGCCAGGGGATTAACTGGTACCATTGGAAAGGCCACGAGTTCTCCATCCCCTTTGTGGAAATGAAGATGCGACCTTACAACCACCGTAACATCTCTGGGAGGAAGAGACGGTCCCTACAGCTCTGAGCCAGCTGAACCCCTCCTGCCTCCCACCACCTGACCTTTTCTGTCATTTGTTTGTATTTTATAATATGAAAAGGGAAAAAAAAAATTACTACTCGTCTGAGATAGCAAGCTGCCCCTCACAAGTGCTGGAGGGAACCATGGCACAAGGAAAGGCCATGGGAAAGGAAAGACCTCATTGCTTTGCATCTGTCCCAGAGAAATACCAAATTTCCAGTCTCCCTATCCCAATACTCTGGCCCTTAACATGAGAAGAAAGAGAAAGAGACAGATTTTTTGATATTTTTTTAAAAGACATAGAAATCCCCAGCAAACCCTGTTAGAAATGTTTGTCACAGGGCTTGTGGCAGAAACTTTCCCCACAGGTACCTTGGTGTGGCCATTTCCAGCCCAGTCATGGCCAGGCATGCCTGTCCCCTCCCAACTTCCCTGTCCCCTCCCAACAGGGAGGTCCCAAGCTTCATGCCATCCTGTAGACACCAACCCTTCCAGCAGGCAGAGGCCCATCTCTCCCCTGTATGCAGGCTCTGCACACATGGGGACTAAGTGAGGATGAGCAAAGGCTCATCCCATCCCCAGTTTTCACAGGAGGGCTTGGCAAATATCTGCATACATAGGCAAACTCCAGAGAGTACACCTGTGCTGGTCCCACCACAAAGTCATCCTCGTGTGCATGAGGTGTATGGGAATAAGAACTACTCCACCAGCCCCAGCCTTCATTATCCACTCCTCCAGGCTGAACTCAGCCCACTCCAGGTCCATGATATCTGCCTGGGTTATGCTGATGGAAAAGAAAGGACTTAAATTAGAAGACTTGGGAGAAAAATCCCTACTTGTAGTCCTGAAATCTAGGACCCATTTCCTCTGTTATTTCTACATTCCATCATGCTCTCTCTCTCACTGAGGTCACTGGTCCCAAACAAAAGAGTCTCATAGGAGGAGCAGCAATAAAAAGATATCACACAACTGCAGCCCAGCCTGAAGCCAGCAGCTGTCACAGCTCAGGTGCTCCTGCTCATGGCCCTCCACGCACACAGGGAATTATGGCAATGCAGCTAAGGCAAGAGAAGTGCAAGCTGAGGAATGCCCATGTCCTTCCTTCTCCTATGCCATCCCTCTTCAATGCCATCACAAGAAGGACACAAATCTCAGTGCCTTGGAATTGCCAGCTCTCTAACAGGAAATCAAGTTTCCCCTCCTGGAAGGGATTCCATTCAGATTTTGGAGTGCTTCAAGGCCCTTGGAAGAATTAAGGAGTTCACTCTTCCCACCCTTAGCTTCTCCTGTCTCAAGGAAGATGGACCCTTTGGATAGTCTGTGCCCTGATGTTATTGTCCCCACCTCCACCCAGCCCAAATGACCACCGTGCTTGTCACTCCTCTCCAACGACTCTGATCAATGCTGGGCATTGTCACTGGCCTGGTCTCAAGAAGGGACTCATCCCTGCATCCAAGGACAATGCAGCTCATCACTGGATTTGCAGCCAAAGGAACATTACAAATGCTAAACACTGCTATCTGGTTTTATCACACTGAAGCTGCTTTGTCTCAAAAACAAATGTTGCATCTTTCAGATGGCATCATAAAGGCATTTGTGCAGTAGCTTAAAATTCAGGCCAGTGTATCTTTTACGGTCACACTCCTTAATGTTCTGACATTATTCATGATGGCTGCAGAGCTGAAGAAGAGCATTAAATAGGAAACACAACCTCCTTTTCCATGCCACATTCTGGCACATGAAATCACAGCCAACACCGAGGTCAAGATTAGATACAGGGCCCAGTCCTTCAGTTTACAAGCTGATCTGGAGAAAGGATGCTCAGCAACATCTTATATGTAAATGAAGTGTCCCTTCTTACTTCCCCTTGGCATCAAATCAGGCAACAAGTCAACCAGTTGAGGAACAGGTGAGTCAGAGGCTGCAGAAGATGGGACCTCTTGCAGGACATGGCTAGTGTCATAGATGGTGGCATGTCACTCCTCCTGAGCACCCAACCCTGCTTTAAGACCCAAAAGCCAACAAAAAGCAGCAAATTGAACCGATTAAAGCCTAAGAAGGCTTTTAGTAGGCCACCAGAGTAAATTTTTCTCCATCCATCAAGAATTTGTAGGAAGAACTATCCCAACAAAAGCTGTAATGGAGCAGTGGTTATAACCAGCAGAGATTGGCAGGGGATGGTGCTGTTTTCTTACCTACCCAGGTGAAAGGAAGAGATGTCAGTGGAAACATACAGTTATCATTCACAGTCAAGTGAAAGGCAAGAAACCTCTCTTTTCAAAAGTAAATCTCAAGCAGAAAGTTTGAAAAAAAAAAATCCCAAAAAAAAACGCTTGCCAAGCTTTTTCTAGGAGGTTCAAAAGAATATCCTCAAAAAGGCTAATTATTCTCTAAACAGGTTTACTGCTGACATATATCTCTCCCTCCCTCCTCATGTCTGTCATCCTTTGTACAAGTCCTGTAACCAGGATGAGTCAGCCCAGTTCACACAACTGCACAGTCAGGTATGAAATTGGACAATATCCAATCTTTCAGTGCTATTATACATCAGTGCTGGCCCCTGACCTTTGATGGGATACCAGGATGTCCTTTCCATGGCATTGGTGAAAGACAGTTGCTACAATCTTTTAAAGGAAAGATTTCTACACATCATGGTTTTCTCCTGGTGATAACCCAACCTAAGCCCAGGCACAGAACCAGCAATGACGACCCAGACATTTGGGCCATTGTCCCCTGTTCACATTGACCATAAACAAGATAAATTTCCCAGAAAATTATTTTTCTACATTGTCTTTTTTTTTTTTTTTTTTTTTGACAAAGCTCTTGCCAGCAGTTTCAAGCAAATTTGTTCTTAATGTTGATGCTACAGAAGGCCCCATGATTAAGTAGTTTCTTCTCACCCTGCATGACTGAATGGGCTAGTTCATTCTCCAGCTAGACCAGGTTTGGCCCTGAAATTCCCAGAAACCAAGCCTGGATCTGGTGCAGTGCTCATCTTGAGGGACCTTGGCTTCAGCATGTGAACTACCACTGGGCTCTGGTGGCTCCACTGCCATGCTGGGTTTGGGTGGCTCAGGCTTGTTCCAGAGCCCAAAAAGGAGCATGAGGCTGTTACCCAAACCACACTATCCACTGCGAGATGCCATTTTGTGTAACAAGAAGCAGCACATCAGATCCTTCACACAGCAGAACACCGTGTGTGCCCATGACCCTTGCAGCCTTTCAAAGCCATCTCTTATTTTTAACTCCAAAATCCTAGAGGGAAACACAAAGGGACTTTCATCTCTTGCCCAATATTCATTTCCCTCTGTTTCCATTCTCCAAGCCCACCTTCCCCTTGCACACTGCACTGAAACATAACCAAAGAGAAAATTAGTCCTGAAAGGAAAAGCTGCTTTTAATAAAGGGATAGCATCTATAAATGAATAATTTCTAGAAGGAGAGAGGCCAGGCTCTCCCCAAGGGTAGCTGGGTTTTGGTAGGAAGGTACCGGGTCAGTATCCACACAAAGGTTGGGGAGAAGTCTGCTTCTACTCCTTATCTTCGCATTACTTTACTCTCCCAAATTTGCCCTAAACCAGGCCACATGGGCATCTCAAAGCTTAGTACCAGCCTAAATGCACTCTTGGCCCAACCTCTTGCCTCCTTCCCAGAGGGGTGCTTATCCCAGCTGAAGTGCCCGGGTGTGGAAGGCACAGCTCATGCCACCTTCACTCCTGGTGATCACTGCTGAGGGCCCAGCCAGTGGTGTCCCCATGCCCACAACAGGCTCAGAGCAACCTGACAAAATGCAGCAGGAGCCAAAGTACCCTCCTGGTGCCTCACCTCCATCCCAGCTCAGAGCTGCCCTCCTGCTGTGTCCCCACCATCACATCTGGGGGTGACCATGCACCCCCTATCCTGTGCCCCCCAGACATGCCCACAAGTTTTGACTTAACCAAACACTGCCAGCAATGAACTCTCATCCCCAAAAAAGCCTTTAATTCATGCTTACACCCACTAACAAAGGGTTCTGCTCTGGGGCCAAACAAGAAGCCCATGCCTGTTTCTGCCAGCAAAATGCCCTGGGATGGCCACAAAACCCAAGAGTCCCCTGGGGACCACCAGCACCTGCAGGGTCACCTTCCCCTTTCCTAAAATCCTGATAGTGGTGGCAGCTCCTTGCCCCCTCCAGAGGGGAAATTTGGGGTAAGCTGGAGGGGAAGACTCTTCCCTTGGGACATCCTGATGCCTAGACCCACTCAATACCCAGCCTGCAGGTCTTCAGATGTAAGTGGCTTCTCAGAAGGATGGTGACACAAAGACCTAAACAAACAAACAAGCAGCCCCCTGTGTACAGGTGATATCCTGAAAATGTTCTTAATATGTTAAAAAAAGTTTAAAAACATAAATAAGAAGGGAGAGCAGAGGCAACGAAATGCCTCGAATAGATTCTGATGAACTCAAAGACAAACCACTGGAACCAAATGAGGGGGAAAAGAAAAGTAAATAAATGCAAAAATAAAATCTATAATATAAATAAATAATATATTAAACAACCTTCCCCACCCTGTAATGAAAATGTAGCTTGGAGAATGGGATCAACGCTTGTTAACCATTGTTAACTAGTATTTTTAGTCCTGACCGCTCTTAGGCTATGTATAGTTCCTTTTTTTAATGCATTTTCTATACATTAATAAAAGATACTGAAGGAGTGAGCTGTGTGCCTGTCTGGGAGTGGGGTGGGACCAGGGTCCTCATGCATCCAAGCCCAGCAACATTTCAGCCCCAACTTTATGCCAGGAGGGGACACACATCCCCTATCCCTGATCTTTGGTTATCCCAAGGGAAAAGCATGGGGCTTAGCATGGATTCACATTCAAACCTGAAGAAAAAGAGCAGCTGATACACCCAGCACCTGCAATGTAATAAAAAAAAACAGTGGGAGGAAGTTTTGGGGCAGCCCAACTTTGGCTGGTGATCCCATCTCCATTCTTGTAGGTGTTCAAGACCAGGCTGGAAAAAGCCCTTAGCAACCTCATCCAACCCCAGGGCTGCCTTGGGCAGAAGGTGGGACCAGAGACTCCCAAGTGCCCCCCTGCCCAGCTATGCTGTGAAAATAAACAGCAATAACGTGGCCATGAAGTTGGGTCAGCACAGTCGGTCCATTAACCACAGGAGGGCAGGGAGCTGGGATTTGGCCTCAGCCCAGCATGAGACATTTTGGCAATAAATTTAGCTGCTCTCATGAGCTACAGAGGCTCTTCAATTTGCAGCCAGAGAAAGCAAAGCTGTGGTATGAATGCTTGGGAGCAAAGGGAAACAACCCCAAAATCTTCAGTGAAAACCATTTGCCTGATTTAAACAGCTATCTGTTCCCAAAATGATGGAAACACCACCAAAAAACAGATTGGAAGGCTCATTCCAGCAGAATATACTCCCAGTGGGAAACAACAACAACAAAACCCAAACAAAACCCCAGCACTGATTAGCAAAAATCTCTAAGATTAAGATGAACTTCAGAAGATTTTGAAATTCTTCTCTTATTTTACATGAAGACTTTACCCAAACCTCTTTGTTTAAAGTTTTCACATTCGACACGTAGCCAGACAGAATGAGAAAGCTTGAAAGAAGCTCTTCCTCCAGACCACTTCAATATTTTCTAAATTTGACTTTGTAGAGACAAAACAGGGGAGTTTTCTTGGTGGCAACTTCTCTTTCTTGCTCGGATTTGTGAGACAAAAAAGGAAGTTTGTGAGAGAGGGGATGTCCCACCTTGGTCATGACCCTTAGTACATCAAAAGCAAAGCATGAAGCCTGATGGACTTGACTGCCTGGAATAAATGAACATTTTTTTTGTGTCTGAAGGTAGTTAGTGCCATGCACGGCCTGTGCAGGGAGATGCTGAGGGATGGAGATGTGTTTGGGATGGGGAGGAAGGGCTACCTGTGCTGGTACTTGTCATCCCAGTCTCACTGTGCTTGGCCAAGCCGTTGTCTGTCACAGCACGTATTGCAGTTGAGATGGCCACAATACACAAAGTATCACCACAGAATTTTGGAAGGCTTCAAGCATCTGCCCTTCTGGCTCTGTAGCCCAACGTTTTATACCCGTCACGTTCATGCAGTGCACCTGTGTGCCCTCTGCTCCCTTTGGTGGTTGCTCAGTGCACCTGGGCACTCCAGGGCTCATTGCTGTCAATGCTGCTCACCTGCTGCTCACAGCTGTGCCACTGGGGATGAGGCTGGGCCACAGCCCCGCTCCCAATCACCACAAACCGTGTGCCTACAGTTGTCCAGGGTGTTTTATTTATGGTCTCTAAGAGAAGGGTAATACCTTCCACTGTGCACCCTCACTCAGCATGTCTGGGGCCAAGGGAGGCCCCCCCAGGGCCTCCATTTCCTGCAGAGGATCTCCCAAAGAGTTCACCTGGAGAAAACACAGATTTCCTACTGTAAAACCAATAACCAGAGGCAGGTGTGTATCACTTAGACGTTGGTACCTAGAGAAGGCAGGTAGCAGGTACATGGAGAGCTGCAGCATCCCTCTGGATCATAACCACCTCCCAAAATCACAGTCAAGGCCCAACTCCATGTTTCAGATGGGATGGGAAGGGAGTGAGGCCTGGCAAAAGCGCTTTTCTAAACACTGCAAGTTTTGATTTAAGCCAGGGAAGTGTTTTGCCCCATCACACTAAACCCTGGCCAGCCCCTGCCCCATTACATGTGCCCATCCCCTCATTGCTCTGGCCCTTCTGCCCATGCACAGCTCAGAGCCATCACCGTAATCTAGACATGGTCCTACATGTGGTGGGATCTCATATTTCCTGCCACTCCAAGAAGCATGCCTTCCCAGGCACGCCACACTCCTCTTCAGGCACTTCCAGCCACCACAGCCCCCCCATCTGCACTTTACACAGAGATATTTCATCACAGCCCTCTTACCAAAGTCCCCTTTTTCGCATGAGTGATGCTCAGGAACTTTGTTCCAACAGCAAACATCAGGAGGGTGTACAAAGGTCCTCAGCAGGGACCTTGGGCACCCATCCCAAACCCAGAGCTCAAGCAACACATTTCCAACAACACATCCTGCAGTCTCAGCCCAAAAAAACCACGAGGGAAATGCTGGCCCAGGAGCACAGTGTGGCAGGAGGAGCTGCAATGGCTCCAAAGCAAGGCTGGAGCAGATTGATGAAGGGGCAGCTTTGTGCCATAGATTCAAAGCTGCTTTATGGCTAGGAGATGTGATTTTTATAGCACCATCTTCGGCGTTCTCAGATTTAATTTCCCCTCGTAAGACAGCATGTGTTCATCATCCCTTTTAAAACTCTCATTCCCATCTTTATATTTTTAATTCCTGGGACTACAGGCTCTAATGTTTAGTTATGTAGAGTGTAAAAAAATTATAAATTATCTATTTTCATCAAATTTAAATGCAAGGATTTTAAATTTTATTATTTAAATTTTATTGATGTGTCCCCTCTCCCTGGGATGAGGAATGCTGTGGATAGCAGCCTCCAGATTACTCCCCCTTCCCTGTGATATAGCCAGCAATTTTTCTGCTTGCAACTTGTTTGAACAAGCACAGAATCAATCCTAGAATGGATTGGGAAGGACCTTGAAAGATGATCTTGTTCCAACTCTTTTACTATGGGCAGGGACAGCTTCCACTATCCCAGGTTGCTCCGAGCCCCATCCGACCTGGCCTTGGACACTGCCAGGGATCCAGGGGCAGCCACAGCTTCTCTGGGCACCCTGTGCCAGGGCCATGCCATGCTTACAGGGAAGAATTTCTTCCAATATCCCTTCTAACCCTGCCCTGTGGCAGTGTGAACCCATCCTGCCCTTGTCCTTATTGCAGCACTTCTCTTCCTTCCAGTATTTTTGGGCTGCTTTCTGCTGTCAGTAGGAACACCAAAGGATGCAGCAATCCTGCAGCAGGCTTCTCCCAGCAGCATGGCTGATCCTCTTGCTCCCACCCAGGTCGTCTCCCTGGCTTTGCTCCTGCATGGGGACCAGGGCCTGGCGTGGCTGCTGACCAGCAGAGCAGAGCACGCCTGGATGTGGCGGGGACACAAACCGCCTCTGTTCACCACAACAGGCCTTTGTCCCCGTGCTGTCCCCTGCATTGGTCGATGTCACAACAAAAGCCGCGGGGTTGAAGGAAGTAACTCTGCAAATGGTCATGAGAAAAATCCGCCTTAAAGGCAAGAGAAGGAGTGGGATGAGGTAGGGAATCCTCCCTCTAAGAATTTCAGAAGGTGCTGGAAATGGGCACCTGGGAGACGAGTAGCAGAGGGGATGGGGCTGGAGGAGCATCAGGGCAGTACTGACCACTCCTGGGGACAGTGTCTGTCCCTGCTCCTGGTCCAATGTCCCCTGGCTGCACCCGAGTCATGCCAAAACCAGATGGCATCTCCCTGTTCACCCCTTGCATTGGTTCCCCAGTCACAACTGCCCCCTCTGCTGCCTCTGCCCCTGTCTGAGGGGGACTTTGCCCCTCAAAACACAGGAGCCTGCTCTCCCTTGCAGAGGGGCAGAAAGAGGCAAAACACCCCCAGGAGAAAGGTCATGGTTGTTTTTTCCCCTCTTTCACCCACCCCAATTTGCATTTCTCTCTCGGTTCCCTCGCGGCGGGTGGGTGCCCTGCCCCAGCCCTGACACCCAGCTGCATCCTCCCCACGGAGCCCCTGGTAGCAAACAAGATGAGGAGCAGGAAGACTTTGAAGTGTGAAGAACAAAGGTCAGATAGTTCCACCCCCAGGCAGGAGCTAAGCCCCGAGGGCAGCACAGAACATTCCAATGGCTCCAATACCACCAGCCAAAATCCTCATGTGATCCTGAGCCAAGGGACATCAGCTCGTCACAAATCTCCAGGAACAGCTTCCCCCATGGGAGTGGCTTATGGAGGGGAACAAATAATGAAAATAATCAAAATACTACTACTAATTTGGCATCTGCATATCATTAAAAAGCAGGATTGGCTCTCCCTGCCTGCCTCAGCTAGGCTCTGGGGGAAGCCAGCACTGAGGGATTGCTCCTCATCAGCACAGGGTTGAGCCAAAGGAACGACTGTGACAGAGGGGATGGCCGGCACAACCGGTTTTTCACCTAAAAATCAACCTTGGCAGATCAGATCCAACACCCATCCGGCAAGGGGATCCCCTAGGGGTGGCTGGAGGAGACATGAGCCACTGCTTCCTACAACAGGGGGGCATATGTTGGTCCTTGGGGGCACCAGACTGTGCCCAAGTATCGCTCGCCTCTCTGCCTTTGCTTCACCTTCCACAAATCCAGCCCTTGGATGCTGCTGCTGACCCCATTTCCATGCTGGGGGAAGGAGCACCCCGCTTCACCAACAGGTTTTCCTTCCCTGGCTTTCCCATAAGTGATCCTTGAGTGCTTCCAAAGGGAAGGCAGCACCACGTCAGGCTGCCGGGACTCGCCCACCTCCTAGTGTGTCTCCTCTCCCCCTTTCCTGCCACCAGTGCTGCCTTGTAGGATTTCCTCAGGAAGGAGCTCCTGAAGGCTCACACACACAAAACAATCAGCTCTAAACAGCCCAAACACTGAGCTGTGCCCTGAGCAGACACATACCACCCTCCTCCTCACCTCACACAGGTCCCTTAGACCACAGCTTTCTCAACAAGCATCCAGCAGCACTTGAGGAGGCACCTGAGGACCCCCCTCAATCCCCACCTCAGCATTCTTCTTGTCTAAGCACCAGGGAGGGATGATCCTGCAAATCCTGGCTCACCTTGGCAAGCCCAGCTGCAAAGCCACCCAAGTGATGGGCAGGCACGAGGCACCCCCAAAATCTCACCAGCTTTGGGGCATTTTCCCTAAGAGCAGCATTTGCCCCCATCCCTGCCTACATGGGACTTAGCCCCAACACTTAAGGGCAGCCCCAGGTGGGACCTAGGTGGGATGGGACACCTGAGCCCAACCTACCCTCAGAGCTCCCCCTTCCTGGACGGGACAGAGCCCAGCCTCGTACAAACGAGGGAGAGCAGGGGATGAAGAAGCTTCTCCTTAAACACCAGTTTTGTGTCTGTCGTCCACTCGTGCGTCAAGAGTCACCATCCCATCCCACCCCTCCTCCTCATTTTCCTCCAAAGCCAGAAAATCCATTGCTACTGCTAAATACCAAGAGCTGCTATTTTTATCCAGACCACGACCAGGGCGTGCGTTATTTTTGGTGTTTAAACTGCAGGCTTTTTTTGTGGGAGGGGGAGAGGGAGGGGAAAAGGCAGAAGCATGGGGGAAAAATGAGAGGAATGTTTCTCTGGGAGCAGAGTTTTCCATTGCTTACTTTAAGCCAGACTAGTGTCTGCAAATAGAAATCACCACCAGAGAGCAGAGGAAGCAGCTGGGAAAGAAAGGTGTGATCATGTCTGCAGTCACTCTACCACTCCCACCATACTGAGAAAACCCCAAACAAACTGACCCTGGGTTCCAGCTGCGTGTTATCAAGGAGTAAAGCTCACAGCTGTGTAACAGGGCAAACTGGTAACAAAATTAGATTAATCCAATGAAATAAGGGGGAGCCAAGAGAGTGTTTCTATCTATCTATCTATCTATCTATCTATCTATCTATCTATCTATCTATCTTCAGTGTAAAATGAGTAGTGTTTTCAAAATCAAATTAGGGGTTGAGGGGGGCCTCAGGAGGAAATTGAAGTTATCAGGGTGCTTTTTGGCATGGGAAAGGCTTTGATATCACATGGAAATAAGGATTTTGGGAAGGATGGATGGAAAACAGGAGCTGGAGGTGGGATTGGATTTCCAGTTGGTCCGAGGCCTGGGCTCAAACTGACATCCCATGAGGTGACAGGAGCTTGCCTGTCATGGGCTCCCTCAGTTCCTGTGCTTGAAGGGCACCAGCAAGCAGGGAGACAATCTGGAGCTGCAGTGATTCATCAGCAGCTGAGTCACGGCTTCCTCTCGCCCATTAAAGTTTCTGAGAAACAAAGCACGATTCCTTGGATCCCAGATACGCTATGTGCCAAACAAAACAAGGAGGTGGCAGGTTCAAAATCCCTGCAAATGTACCTTTTTTTTCACGCCGCATGGGAAGGAGCCTTGGCACACCTTGCTGCAGGAGACAGCCACAGGGTCAAGCATCACATACTGTTTAAATTCAAAACAGCTCCTATAGACCACTATGGAATTTGAGTTGGAGTTGGGAGGGACCTTTACAGGTCAGATATGGGGAGGAAGATGCTGGCTTAGAGCAGTGGGACTGATTATATTTGTATATTCTTGCATTAATTCTCAGTTTCTTAAAGTCTATCTGATGCTTCCCAGCTCAGTTTAATGGCATCAAGACTCCTTCACAGGTAGCAGCATTCCAAGACATCAGCACTAGCAGTGCCACATCACCACAGCACTCCTGCCTGAAGCCAAGAGGCTGCCAAGGCACCGTGTTCAGGGGGGCCCCCGAAAATCCGGGGAAGGTGCAAGGCCAGCAGCCCCTCCCTTGTCAAGGCCTCTGCCAAATTAAATTAGTGATAGGGAAGTGTGGAGCCCCAGTGAGGCTGTTTGCCCAGGGAATGAAGCAAATATCTCAGGTGCCAGGGACAGGCTGGGCTTTCACTTTCCCGTGCTCAGGGACAGGCACCCTGAAGCCTAATGCTTCCAGATATGCTCACCCTCAGAGAGCTCTGATAATAAATATTTTTACTCAATCCTGTTAGAGGGAGTTCAAAGGTGGCATTGTGCTGTCTGGTGCTATAGAGTGGTCAGGTACCCCTCAGGTGACTGTCAGCAGCCAGGTGGCTTCTGTGTGCCCTGGGAAGGGTGTTTGCATAGGGGGATTTGGTACCGCAAAAAAGGGAATGGCTGCAGCTCAGTGAGGGGGGAGAGCTGGGATGCAGGGGGTGGGATAGAGTCAGGGATCAGTGGAGAAATAGGATGGGGTGAGCTGGGACACGGAGAGATGGGATGGAACAGGGTGAACTGGGATATGAGAAACTGGGATACAGGAAACCACATGATGCAAAGCCCAGGAATCTTCATCCTCCAGCATAAAATCAAGGGAAAAGTTCCTGGTACTAAGCAGCAAATCTTTAGGGAAAATTTGCTTGGTGTTTCCCACAGGACATAAACACCTTCCCCAAGGGTATGAGGAGGCACTTAGCACAAGCTGTAGCCTACAATGTGTGTTTCTGAGTATCTCTCACCTCTCCAAATCCAGCACTAGGGTGAAGGCAGCAGAGGATGGCAGCCAACTTACTTCCATCCCTCCACTCTCCTCTGTATCCCTCTTCTCTCCTATTCCCAGCCCTGCATTGCTCCTGGTGCTGCCAAGTCACAGCACTGGGAACATGAGGCTGTTTTCCAGGAGCCTTGAAGGGTCAGATAGCTCTGACTAGCCCAGCTCCACAAGGCAGCACCAAGGCTGAAGCGGTAAAGCCAAGCCACTGGCTCTGGCACATGAAGGAGGGCGAGGAGGGCAAATGTGGGGATTTTGCAATCCAAAAGGATTCAGTCCAACCAGAAAAATTCCAGCAGAACATTTTTCTAGTTGCAGCTTGCCCAGCTGTCAGCACCACAACACTGTGTGGAGGCCATAGGGCCCTGGACCGGAAAGCAGCCGGGATTCAGCAATTTCTGGGTATCACTGCCATGGTGTTAAAAAAGAAACAAGTGAGAGAGAAAGTAGCAAGTGAAGAGTGGGGGTGGCAATCCCGATGGAACTGGATCACAGTTTGAAAATACTGAATGGCAGAATCATTTAAGTCAAAAAAGCCCTCTCAGGTCATCAAGTCCACCCTTAACTCAGCAATGCCAAGGCCACACTAAACCCTGCACAGACAGGGATGTTTCCCAGGCTGAAACATCCATCGTTATCCATGGTAGTACAGCACCCACAACGCTCCTGGCTGCTGCATCACCTCGGCAAACCCTGGGGATGCTCCATCACCTCCTGCCCGGCTGCAGTGTCCCCTCTCCAGGGACAGAGGGTGGGTGTGATGGCAGGCCAGCAGTGACAGCACGCAGGGCGCAGGTGGCAGGGAGCAGGCTGCCGGTGCTGAGGGGGTCCAGGGCGGTACTCCTGGCACTGCTCCGAGCCGCAGCTCGACCCTGCCCTCCCCACCACGGCAGCGGCATCACTGCCCTGAAGCCCTCCCTGCTGCCTCCCAAAATCGCTTCTGGGAAATCCTTGGCCGCACCAAAGCCCGGCGAGCCACACACTTGGCTCCCTCCCTTTCCCCACAGCAGGTTCGCGGCTGGTTTGTGCCCGGTCCCTGCCTCTCTCCCGGCCCAAATCCCGCGGCCCGGCCCCACGGTGTGTGCGCGCCCCGCAGCGCGGGTTCCGGCGGGGGGAGCCCCAGGTGGGGCCGGCGGGCGGCGGGGCCGGCCGGGGGCGGAGGCGGCGGGGCGGGCCCGGCCCATTCCCCGGAGCCGCGCGCCGGGACCAGCGGGCGGGACGGGGCCGCGGCGCTGAGGTAGGTCGGGGGTCCGGGGAGTACCCGGGAGTGGGCTTTAGCCTCGCTGCTGTGTTACTCAAATCCAGGGCTTTTCTCGCCTTTTATTTATGGTTTTTTAAGGCCACATCGTCTGCTTCGCGCAGCCCGCGGGGAGGGGGTGAGAATGGGGACTGGGGAAAGAGCGATGAGCAGCAAGCAGCTCTCAGGGACGGGTGTCTGGGGCAGTCTGCCTGGCACCCGGGTTTGGGGCACCCAAAACCACTGTGGTTTTGAACACCACAGGTCCTAGGGCGGGTTGACTGGAAGAGACTTTCAGGACACCTCGTTCCAACCCCTGCCATGGGCAGGGACACCGTCCACTAGATCAGGTTGTTCCAAGCCCTGTCCAACCTGACCCTGAACGCTCCCAGGGATGGGGCAGCCACTGTTTCTCTGGCAGCCCCCTGAGCTTTTTGTAACCAAAGCCACAAGTGATGGAGCGCAGGGAGGGCCACGGCTGGGGCTGCTGCCCGCCCGGACAGGCAGCACTGCCCCTGCCGTAGTTTGGAGGAGCCCAGGATGGCTCTGAGGAGCTCCCAGTGCATCGGGGATGACAGTGGCTCTCACTAAACTCAGAACTGATCTTTTGGCCGCAGTCTCGGTGATGCGGGGGCCGGCGGCAGCCGCGCGTGTGCAGACGGTGGTGCCGAGTGGGCTCCAGGCAGCGGCTTGCAAAATAGTTTCACTTTAACCCTCTTATCCAACATCCGTATCAGTAGTTTTCCAAATCACTCCCTTTAGGGAATGAAAGCATTTACGCGTGGCTTCTGGCAGGAAGGTTTGATGGTGGTGGGAACGAGATGGAGCTTCAGCTGGTCGTGTTTGCTGGGTGGTGGCTTTTGGTGTTTGTCTTTTACGTTTGAGGAAGGTCTCTGTAGCCTGCTGCGAGTTCTGGGAGACGGGCAGCAAAACCCTTCTTAGTCACCATTTCCGAAACAGCAACGTGCAATCCCTGCTAAGGAAACTGCTCACACTGGGTGTCAGGTTTCATCCAGTTTTCCTTTAAGTCTGCAGGTGCAAGCAGGGAAAATAGGTGCCACTGTGTGACAGCATAGCTGTGTCCCTGCTGGGTGGATCAGGGAGCTCGCAGGCTGTAACAAAAATTAGCCTCTCCCTGCCTGAGCCACAGCTGTCACTGCAATGGAAAGTTGGTATAAAGCTGACATAAAGCCAGTAACAGACGGAAATGGTTGTTTAATAATGCGATTCCTGCTTTGCACTCCTTAGCATCGACTGCACGAAGTGTGGTCTCATCTGCATGAGGGAAATGGGGGTGGCTGTAGGTCAGTTGATTTCATGTCACCTCCACAAGTCCTGAGTTGCAGCTGGCCACAGAGCATGGGAGTGTTGAAATAATCCAGAAATACTTGGGGCACACCCCACAGGTCAGCTGGCCCCAGAGCTGCCGCTGCTCTCCCTGTGGATGCAGGGAGCACCTTGGAGCAGCCTCACTCCTGCCTGAGTCAGGCGGCATCTCACCTGAGAGGAGCAGGTTGAGCTTTGTTAGGTTGGAGGGAACCTCATGAAGACATAAGAGCCTGTTGAGGGTTGGACCTAAAGAACTTAACTAGCAAAATGACCTCCAGCTCTCTCCCCTCTGCCACGGTGACACAGCCTAGCAGTTTCCACCAAACTGCAGCTTTTCTGCAAACTCTACCTCCATCCCCAGTCGCTGCGGTTGCTCTGCAGTGCACAGGATGTGGACAAGCCAGTATTGCCAAGGCAACACCCTCTGTTTTGGTTTCCCCATGCACAGGCTGGCAGCCTTTACCCCTCCAGCTCAGCCAGGCAAGCCCTGCATGCCAACAGTTTGTGGTGCCATCGCAAGCCATCCCTCAAAAGGACCTTATTTTCCACCCACGGCCTCCCATAACTGCAGAGGAGTGGCAGATGCTCCCCACCCTTGCAAACCAGCTCTTTCGAAGGCAGTGTGGATTAAAGAGCCTCATGCTGGATGTGCAACATTGATTAAAACTTACACAAGTGGCACGAAGCCCTGTCATGCAGAGCTGCCATCAGTTGGAGCCATCCATCCCTGGCCACAGGAGTTCCCAGGCCAGTTTCCATGTCAGCTTTCCCCTGGCTCTGCCAGCACCAAAAACAAAGAGCCCATTTAGCAGGATGCTTCACAGCCCTCTCTGAGACACAACCCAATACCTCCCTGGCCCTGTTTTTTGGTCCCATCTCTTGACCCAAAAACCAGCTGACCTCCCAATGGCAGCTCCACATGCTTGCAGCAAGCAGTTCACGCCCATCCTGGACCACAGCATGCAAGCAGCTCTCCATGTTCATCCCCCCTCCCTAAGGTGAGATGTCACACCAAATTGAGCAGCAGCATGGATATTCCTAAATGCAGCTCCTCATGGTGCACTCAGGTTTTCAGCTGGCAGTGGGTGGCCTTGGGTAACCCCTCTGCCCTTGGAGTTGCTGCTTCCAAACACATCAGTTTTCTACTTTCCCCTCCCCCCCCATTTATTTTATATGAAACTGAAGAATCCCATTATTTAGCACACAGGCATCCCTTCATCTACAAAACAAAAAGCAATGCACACCCCAGAAAGAAAAGGCATTTGAAAACCAGCTGCATGGCCGTGCTGGAAGATGGCCCTGGGATTTGGGTGCTGCTTGGTCAGGGCAGGGGCAGGTACCTCCACCTTCCCCTTCCAAGGGATGCACATTCGGCTTGCCCAGGGTGGCCACATGTCCCCAGCTGGACACTTCCCAGTGACAATCAGCCAGGGCTACTGCAGTGCATTCAGCTCCAGTTTAAAGTGGAAACATATCAAAGGGCTTTGCTTTTTTTTTTTTTTTTCCTCCCCCTTCTTTTTTCCTCTGCAAACAATTAATTACAAGTTTAAAAGGAAGTTCCAGCCCTCCTTCCCTACCCAGAAGTTTAGAGGCAATAAATATAAAGCAGTTCAGTGCAGGAATAAAACTGTACATCCTGTTTTGTCTGAAATTAAGGTGGTTGTTGTTAGGGGATTGTTTGGATTTTTTACTTCTTTTTTGGAGTCCAGTGTATCATAAGCATCCTGTATTCCTGCCTGGATAATGAGCTGTCAGGATACTTATGGATAAGTGGCAAACCTGCAGCATGTGGGTGATAACACTGAAGAAAAGCTGCTCTGTTTATTTATGTTGCAGTGTAACCTTTACTACAGCTGCCCCCCAAAAAAAACCTAGGTGAAGATGAAGGCCAGGACAGGGAGCAGGCTTTAAGAAGTGGCTCTCACTTATCTCCCCTGTGAGCAAAAGCAGATCTGGGATGCTCCCAGTTGTCTCCAGGCAGGGGGTAGGCAGAGGTTGTGTGAGATTTGAGTCTCTGAGTGGTAGCCTGTGATTTCTCAGGTGGGGATATTGATGATATTTCTGTCCTCCGTTGAGTAGTGGAATGAGGGAATGTAATGAACAGCCAGTTTTGATGCAGCAGACTGGACAAAAATCCAGTAATGATAATAATAATAATAGTAGTAGTAATAACAGTAATAATAATAAACTTCTTCCAGCCAAAGCTAAAACCACCTCCCAGAGCACCGCATTTCATTTGGTAAATCTCAAATGATAATTTTTTAGAAAGGCACCCAGAGAAATTCATGTTCAAAAGAGAAACCAGCAGCTAATTGGGGCCAGCTCAGCTGTGTGCTCATGCAAATCAAAACAATAAATCCACAGTGGTCAGTCTGTTTCTGAGGGACATGGATAAACCCCTTATTTTTAACAGAATCTGAGCACTTTTGGAATCCCAAATCAAGAGCTTGGCATCTATGCTGAGGGATTCAGCTCTGGAGGTCCTGACAGTCAGGTCTGAAAGCCAGCAGCCAGAGGACAGCAGTGGAACCAGACCCTGTAAGTTTCTAGGTCCCAGGACAGCATTTGGAAGGCAGGTTTTCCCTTGGGAGCTGCTTTTTTGGGGGCCTGCCCAGGAGTTCCTGCCCAAGCAGCATCACAAGAGCTGTGGTTAGGGCTGGGTGGGACCTGTGGCTGCCTTTTTGGGCAAGGCTGGTGGCTTGGTCTTCCTTTAGGAGCGGGGTGTAATGGCACAACACAGTGCCATTACAGGCAGAAGGAAGCACAGTGGTGCTAGCTGGAGAATCCTGAAACTCTCCATACAAGAGAACATCCCTTAGCAGGTGCCAAACAAGGAATAAATGAGATGCAAAGCAAGGAAAGGCAGTGCTGCAGACACGGAGGATTCAGCCAAAACCAGCCTGGGTCCCTTTCCTGTCCCTCCCTCAAGGTCCTCGAGGTCTGTGAGAGCTGCCAGAAGAAAAGATAAGGAGTTACAGGGGACAGGTGGAGCAACCCCTCTAGGACATCTTTGGCGTTCAGGCTGTACCTCTCAAGTTTTTTTGTTTTCCTTTTACTGTGCCTCAGTTTCCCCTCCTGAATGTGGAGATTTAAGCATTCCCTCAAGAGGCTGCAGGGCTTGAATCCCAAAGGCTGGCAAAGACTGCTGTAAAATGCTGAGCGAGGGTGAAATAGGGTGTTGGAGCTTTATACTGCCCCTGCCACCTGTACAAGCTCTAATTTAGTGACCCCTGTGTTGAACCAGAACTGCAAACTTGCAGCACAAAGGCCCCTGCTCTACTCAGATGCTTTGCCTGGCCACAGGAGGGAAAGAAAGATGTGAGCAGAGGCAGCAGCTCCCTGCCCCTGCAGGAGGGCTTCCCTGAGAGCCCTGGCACTCAGCAGCACCTCTCCCTCCCTGAGGGAAGAGGAAAACCTTACGTCAAGCCACAGAAATGCTTCTCAGCCCTACCCAAACCCTTGGAGCAATTCCCAGGTGAGGCACAGCAGCAGCAATTCCTCCTGCCAGCCAACCCTTATCCTCCCCTGCTGTTGCCTTTGTGGCCAGCCCTGGTACATGGAGCTGTGGGTGCAGGGCTGCTCACTGGGCTCTACCAACTGAGCATCACCTGTGAGTCCCACTGACCACAGTCCTCATCCAAAATACAGGTGGTTCAGCCACAGCCCCCACACCAAACCTGCTGGCAGTGCCCAGGGTGCCAGGGCAGCAGGAACAGACCCTGCCTCTGTGCTGCCCATCCCAGACCATGAGCCCTGAGAAACAGCCTGGCCAAAGATACCCTATCCCAGATTTGGAATAAGGGGGGACCTGTGACATGTGGTGTCCTGGCTCCTGTGGCAGTACTGTGTTTCCACAATGGTCACTGGCCTCCATCAGGCAAGTCCCTTCCTAGAGTCCCTTCCTAGGGCTTCTCCTGCAGACAATATTTCATCTGCTAAGAAACAAGCCCTGAAGAGGGCTAATAAGAGCTCTGTGCTGTGATTGCTCAGCCAGGGCTGATGTGTAAATCCAAAGGGGCAGCATTTGTGCTTGGCTAAATTCCTAGGCAAGTAAGGATGCCCCAAGCCCTCCCTCACCCATCCCCACAATCAAGAACAAACCCCAGGAGAGAGGAGGCTGTGTTTCTCAGATGAAGACAACCAAAGGGACATAGCAGGTAGCACAGTCCTTCCCCCACAGCTCCAGGCCCCTCCAAGGCAGGAGACTTCTTACCCTGCTGAGGCTTAGGCTGTTCTGGCAGCTCCATGGAGAAAACTGTTGAGGGAACAGGTACCTGATCCATGGTTTCTTGTCTCTGCAGGCACCATCCAAGGACTCTTGTGGAGCCCACTAGCTGCTTGCAGGAGCTGAGCATATCTCAAGGTGCCTTTCAGGCAGAGGGAGCAGCACAGGCAGCCTACTCAGGAGCTGACATGCAGCAGAAGATCAGCTCTTTCTTTAATTCCATCTTGGAGCTCATCCGTACCAAGCATGAGGAAGGCGTCTTCAACACCGTCTGCCTGGCCGTGCTGTTGGGTCTGCCCTTCGTTGTCCTCCTCGCCTTCATTTTCATCTGCTGCCACTGCTGCTTCTGCAGAAGGAGGGGAGAAAGCACTGGGAAAGGTGGCCCCAGCAGCAATGGGCAGCTGCATGCCGAGAGGAACAAGAAGAAAAAGAAGAAGAAGAAGAAGCAGGATGAAGAGGACCTGTGGATCTCAGCTCAGCCCAAGCTGCTCTTGCTGGACAAGAGACCCTCCTTGCCCATCTAGCAGACAGGAGGGTGTTCAGGTCCTCTCCTCTGAGGTGCCACCATTCCTTTCACCTGTGCACCAGGAGGGGCGAGGAGACACCAAAGCTTCTGCCACTTTGTGGTGACTTGACAGAGGCTGACCACAGCATGCTGAAGGGCCAACAGGAAACAAGGCACAGGTTGTGCAAGCCTCTTCTCCCCCACCGTGACAGCATGCCCCGGGGCAGAGACCCCTGCAAAGGACAGGTGAGCACACAAGGGTGACTGCCACCGGGTCCTACGTCCCTCCTGCCACGAGCACAGTGCACACACGTGGGGCTGGCACACAGCGAAGGGCGTGCGAGGCTCTCCCTCTGCGCTCAGCTGCCAGCACACAGACAGGGGTGCACAGGACAGCCTTCACCCACAGACCAAGCCAGCTGCACGCTCCCCCTGCGCAACACAGACTGCTGTGAGTGAAGCAGGCACAGACACACCTCCTTTGCTTGCCCTGCCATGGAGGTGGCACAGCTTCACTGTCGAGGCTCCGTCCAAACCCAACTCGCTTTATAGACACAAAGCTGAGTTACCCCACAGCTTAAAGATGTGCCATCTACCCGGCCACCAAACCAAAGTCTCTTGTGAGCACCTGAAGCTAGATGCCCTCAGCACAACCTTAGAGACCTCAGACACCATCCTAAGGCAGCACAGCAGAAGGATGCCTTGCCACCTAGGTTAGAGGCAGGAAGGAGAGAGGAGGCTGCCAGACCAGCCCTTTTGCACCAGCACTTAAGAAAACACCTTCCTTGAAAGACTGTTTAATACAAACTTGCCATTAAAGAGCTCACCATGCTGCTGCAAGAGCAGAAACACAACCTGAGGCTGTGTAAAAGCTTTGCTATGGGCATTAGAGTTATTTATTAAATGACTACTAAAGAAGAGCAGGACCAAAGGCCCCTCTGGAGTGAGCCAGGGACATGGAAGCAGTATTGAAGCAGCAGACATGGTTTCCTGGCACACTCAGCCATCACCTCTCCCTGCAGCCCTTGTGCCATGTGTCAGACACACACACAGACCCATGAGCAGGTGCTGCCCCAGCTGATGCCAGCTCTGTGTGCTGCACTGAACATTTCTGTATGGCTGTCAGGCTGACCAGCTCTGGGATTTTGAATGTGCTGTAGAAGCAAAGTAAACTCCATGTGCACAGTCATCCCTTACACAGGGATACATTATACAGCCAGACTATGCACCTCTCTCCATCCTCATGTTCCTTGGAAAGATGGTTCAGCTGGGCACAGCAGCTAACAGGACCACACGCAGCTCTCATCCCTGCTCTGCTTCCCACCTGCCCCACCCTGCCTTGTGTTCCCATCCTATGTCCCTTGAGCTGGGAGTCTCCTGTGCTCCCCACTCTCTGCCCCACCAGGCTCTGTCTCCCTCAGCTCGTTTTCCACTGAGGGATGCACGTGTGTGATGAGAAGCCTCATCACATCTGGGTTTTGCCGTCTGTACACTGGATGTCTTCCTTCCATTTTCTTCCAGTTCTTAAGCTGCTGGAGCAGACCAGAGCTGCCAGCCAGAGCCAGGCATCTGGGGAACAAGCAGCCAAACCCACGTGGGCAAGCCTGGACAGAGCTGCTGGGTACAGCTGCTTCCAGCCCGGGCAAGGGTGATGCCACCTTCCCCTCACTTGGAGGACAAAGCCACCAGCTGGAAGCAGCTGCTTGTGCCACCCAGTCCCAGCACAGCCTGTTTTGTCCAATGCAGGCAGGGCTGTGATGGTCACATCATGTCACAGGGTTTGGCTGCATGTCACAGGGTTTTGTGCTGGGAACAGCCATGAGGCTGGGCTCCTCCTCACACAGCCCTTTAAATTGACCCCATATGTGCCTTATTTTCCAGTTTGCTTTGTCACCATTGAAATCAGTGACTCCCTTCTGCTCCAAAACAGGAAGCAACATATTATGGTATAAAAATTAGGATTTGCCACATGTCATGCTAGGAAATGCAGAAATAGCTCTGATCTCTGTCCCAAGCTCCCAGTCTAGCCAAGATCCTGGAGAACTAGCATTGCACTTGTATTATTCCTTCTTCCTTCCCTCCTTTCCCCCATCCAAGTGCTTTTCTCAGCCCTCCTGCCTCCGCACTCTCCAGGTGGCCAAAGGAACCCATGCAGGTGCTGTGATCCAGAGGCAGCAGCAGCCCTGAGGCAGGGTGGTGCTGCCTGAAGGAATCAAAAAAAATCAGAGTAAAGGGAAACACGATGGGAGGCCAGAGGCTCAGCCAAACAAGCAGGGGCACGGAGGCAGCGAGCACCGTCAGAGTACAGCCTACCTGGTGTGGAGGTGCCAGCCTTTGCTGGGCTTCCTGCAGGAAGGCTTTTCTCCAGAAAGCATAGCAAGTAACTCTTCAAATGGGGGCAACCAATTCCTACAAGAACCAGAGAACTGCCAGGAAAATGTGAGCTTTGGATCACACACATCTCCAGATCCAGGCTTTGGGGAGTTCAGAGCTAGGTCTGAATTTCAAGGGCTCCCCAAAATCATCATTCAGACCACCCCTGGGCTGGGCAGGGAGGGACCAGGATACAACCCTGCCCTCATCCATCCAACCAGTGGATGATCTGAGCCTCCACACTCCCTAAAGCACGGGGTTGGCTTCCTTGGTGTCTCCTGTTTGAGCCAAACCATGCACTGAATTGGCTGCTTCTGGAGGAAAAAGCAAAAGAGCAGCAAAAGCCTGAGGTGCACTAGAACCTGTTATCCACCAGCTGGGCAGCAGCAACCCTGCAGCACCCATATTAACCAAGGGGGCAGAGATGCACAGTACAGAAACTCCTGCTCTCCAGACACCCCAGCCCTGCCTCCCACAACTGCATTTCAGTATCAACCTTCAATTTTCCTGAACAAGTCCATGCAACAGGGAACAACAACAAAACAAATCTTGTGCAATTTTTTTAAAACCAAAAATAAATGACTCTTAAACTGCAAACAAACACTGTATTTCGATCTCTTGGTCATGTGTTTATTTTCCTGGGGAAATCTTTCTTGTACCTGTGTCCTGGCTGTAGATAAGACACAGGGAGAGCTCAGCAGCAGAGGCTGTGCAGTGTCTGCCTGCAGCCAGCTGTGCAGCTTAGAGATTTTTTTTAAAGAAACAGCTTAACTTAATCAAGTTAATGGCCTTGCTTTGTTAATGAGCACAGCCAAGCTGCTCTACCCAAGGGCAAGAAGTAGTGGGAAGAACAAAAGGTTTGTGCTGTGGGAGGTGGGCTGCAGGTTTGTTTTTTCTTACAGAGGATCAGCAGCACGGACTAGTTAACCCCAGTTGGTTTTGATCAGACAAGTATTTCATGGTGTCTGCAGCTTGCTGGGCAGAGCCTTTCCAAATCCTACACCATGGAGCTCTGCCTCTGTGAGGGCAAAAAATAAAAACCTGCTTCTCATCCGGATGAGCCTCCAAGCTGCCCCTTGCCCACAAAGCTGAGGCTCCGGAAGAGGCTGGTGAAAGAGGAGTGCACTGCAGCTGGAGCTGAGCAGCTAGAAATGGCAGAGGTCCACTTCCTGGAGAAGAAAGAAGCTTCTTGCTTCTCTCCAGATGTTAGACACTGGATTTAGGGCAAGGTGTTCTTGGGTAGCCTGGGCTGCAAGGGGAAGGGATAGTTCCAGAGTCCTAGGTTAGATATATGCAGTGGCTGAGATGAAGTTTAGCATTGTGGAGCAGTCTAAAGATTGAAGGGAAGCAAAAATGCCCATTAAAGCCCTCTATGGTGGAAGAATTGGATCCTCACTGACCATTCCACTATTTATTCAGCCAACAAAGCCTAGAGCAGTGACCAACAGTGACTGTACTGCTTTCCAAATAAGTGTCCAGTGCAGGAAGACACTTCAGGCTTCTCTCCAAATCACAACAACACAGAAACACACAGTATCTTTGGGAAGAGGCATCCTCTCCCTCCTCTTCCTGGGTGAATACAGCAGCATTTCTCTGGGGTCCCAGAAACAGCAGATATATCACAACAGGTGGGTCCTGGCTGGTAGGACCCAGCTACAGGATCAACACAGTGATGCCAAAGCCTTCTGGGATTCAAATTCTGTCCCAGATGTGTTGCAAATCAGTATATAAACTTTTAAGTGATCTCAGAGCGAGGCAAAGGTTTTGAGAATGTATTGGCCCTCCAACATCACTGTTACAGGGCCACATATTACAGCAAAACAAGTGTAGTAAAGGGATGTGACCTTTTTATGGCACTACCCCAACCATCCTGAGCCTCAAAACCAGAACAGCCAGTCCCTCAAGGCAAACAAACTGCATTATCTGAGCAGTCCCAGCCTCCCGGGCTGTAGCACAGGCTCTAGTTAACCCCAAAAAGGTCCTTTCGCAGAGGCCAGCTGGATACCGGGAAATCTCTCCTGCCTGAAGAGACAATGCCATCCTGTGGCTGCTCGGGAATACTGACTTTCTGCTGCGGTTTTCCAGCAGCTCTCACTTTGCCCTTCTTGGTGAGAGAGGAGCATTAGGAGTGCTAGACAGACCATCCTCAGAAACTGCAAATGAGGTGCCTCATTTGCCCTTAGCTCAAAAACAAAGCTTATACTACTTAAGGGAATATTCCCTGCTCCCGGGGGGATTCAGCTTTAGTTTTTGCTGTTTTGCTGCTGTTCTTATTTTTTGCTGTTTTGCTGCTGCGCAGGAAAAAGTCACAGGTAACAATCACGCCTGCTGTTTTTTAGAGCATACACTTAATTTTAGAGTGGCTGTCTGTGAGACTAGTCCTCCTCTCCCTCTCAGCCACCTTCCTGATGACTTCACCGAGCCCTTTAACTGAATAACAAACTGAAATCTGTCCTTGCCTACAGACAAGTGGGCAACAGGGAGAAAACACTTCACAGTAAAGAGCCCTTCCCCGTGTCCTTCTCTCATGCTCTTAGCACAGAGCCTGCAAAACACTTCAAGTACAATTTTCCTTTCTACTCCTCTCACCATGAGTCTCCTCCCTCCCCCAGTCCAGGGCTTGGATAGCCTAACACAGCTCAGATGAGTCTCTGCCCACCCAAGAGGCACAGCCCTGAATGTTGGACGAAAAATTTAGTCCTCACCTTTGAGAGACAACTCTCTGGCTCTCCTCAGCCAGGTCCTAGCAAGCACAGGTCAGTTAAGCACTTCACAAAGTTAAGTCACAAAGAGAGCACAATCCCCATCCCTGTTTTGGAGCAGACCCCAAAGACCTAATCTGCACAGTCCCACTCCAGACCTGGGTAATGCTTTCATTTCATGCAAAATGCTTAAATAGGAAGAAAAACAATTCTACCACCCAAAGCAAAGAAGACAGAAATATTTAAGACCCCCTTTATTTGTGAATTTTTTACTTTCTCCAATGTCTGGGATGGATTCTTTAAAATGTATTACTCAGCTTAGCACTGCAATAGAAAAGGCCATTAAGACATGGGACAACCATGTCCCAGTGTGCTCAGACAAGGAAGCTTTTGAACAAGCAGCATTTGGCTAGCTCATACTTCTTCCCTGGCTGGAGCTGGCTGTCCAGAATGTGAATGTCTTATCAGGGGGAAAAAAAAGAAAGATCACCTTTATGGCTGTGAGTGAAAAAAAAAAAAAAAAAAAAAAATCAGTCAAATGTGAAACCATGCACTGAGGCACACAGGATTAGTTTAACTCCAAGGGACGCTCATTTTAGAGGTGGATGACAAGTGTTATCATTTCAGCATCACTACCTGCCACACTGCTGATGAAAAAGCAGAAGGCAGCAGATGGAACAGTCACATAGGGAATTTGGTTAACTGTCTGTAAGCAAGCAGTACAGAGAGGTAGGTCTGGGATGGTGAGCAGAGCCTGGAGGAGAGTGGACCTTACATTCACCCTGTTCTGGGCCTCACCCTGGAGAGTGAACATCAATCTACTGCACATCTCCTTCGTATTTTCTCTGGGCTGGGAAAAATGACACAAGCAAAACAGCAAGATTTTAACCTGCAGAGATGTGATACTGGAGGCTGAGGAATCTAGTCAACAGAACACACATGGGTTAGTGAGCCTTGCCAGCAGACTGGCAGTGTTTCCCAAAACCCAGTTCTGCAGGAATAATAGGGAATGTGCCCAAATAATGAGGAGAACTGCAGACCAAAATAGTCTCAGAAAAGTTCACTCTGATGTAAATTAGGAGGCTATTATTTGTTAGTAGGATCAAATTTATTTTTGGAAGTCTGAAATGGATGGCACCAGAGAAAGACAGAATTAAGAGGAGTCTGCAGCCCAGGCTTCAGAAAGAAAAACATGTGTTAAGGCTTGTTTTACATAAAGTTCATAGAAGTCGCATGTATTGGATCAATCAGGTCCTTGTCATGCTTAGCCAAACCAGAGTATCTACAGCAGGATCCCCCACAAACCCCCTCCTAGTCTCTGGAACATCACCCACCTGGAGCTCCAAAGCTGCTGGCAGGTTGGCCTGCAGATCCAGATGCCCCTGGGTGCACACTGGTCAGCTATTGCATTGGAGAAAGCTGTCTGAATCAAACTTTGTAAAGAAATACTGAATCATTATCTTTGGGTATTGTTCTGCAGAGAGTTCTATTTAATCCTGATTCTCTGATAAAGACTTCTTCCTCCTCCCCATCATTGGCTCATTACTGGAAGACTGAGGACAGATCTTCATCTCCATAAAAGAGATGGAGAATTCATGTCCTTTCCATGACTCCCAGTTCACACCCTGGAAAAGACCAAGGAATTTCTCTTACTAAAGTGCCCAGATCAGGTGCTAGGAGTCTACCACTGCCCACCTCAAATACCATTTGTTATAAATGAGAAGCTTGACTAGGCCAATATTCAAGCAGCAATCAATTCATTAATTAATATGGTAAAGTATGAGCAATACAGTGCTGGGTACAGCGGGGGAAGTTTTCCCCCCAACTGCACACTGATAGTTGAGACTTACAGATATTTATAGGGGTACTCATAAGCTTTCTCAGCAGTTTCTATTCCAAATTTTTACGTCACAATTCTATACACTATTGTGATTTAGTTTTTCTCAGGATGTATCTCAGAAAGGAGTATCCCCAGATGGTGGGGTCCAGCTCCCGAAAGAAGAAAGAAGTCTCCCAGTTGGTGAGGTCCAGATTCCAGATGTGGGTCCACCTTTTAATTCCAAGGACTATAAATCTCATAACATTGATGTCCACCTTCCCTTGGTCGAAACTATCAATCCTTGAGGTGATGTTCATCTTCCTTTCTCAAGCTGCTTTTCAATATTTTGTTAAGGCATCGAGATAAGCATGTTTCCTTTTAATATATTCTAAAGCTGTAGTTTCAAAGATCCTTACTACAAGCAATATTCTAAAATTATACTTCAAAAGGTTATTGCAAAACTCTTTTTTAGCTACAAGCAGAAAGTTCCTGTCAAACAGCAACATCTTTAAAGCTTTAATTCAAATACTCCTAAATCAACTTAAGACTTATAAAGGTTAATTGCAAACAAAGAATAGGTTCAAAGGCCTTCTTCCATGCTTTACTTCCTCAGTTATTTATTAGAATTGTCTTTATAATTGTCCCATGGTCAGTTTCCACACATATCACAATCACAGATACACACGTTGCCTGTGTGTACCTGACACGAAACACAGCTTTGTATTTCACACATTTAACCCTCCAATAAACAGAGACTTTAATTATAATCAGTCTTTCGGCCACTTTTAATACAGATCAAACCTCTGTCTTGGAACACAACAGGACTGAGCCACCTTCAATCTCAAATTAAGCCTGTACAGTGAGATGTACCCCAAGCATGCACTAAAAACCAAAGGAAAGGCTGCATCAGACAGCGAGCAAGCATCCCAGTGTGGTTCCTAGTGAGTGTTCCTTTAGGTGTTCCCCTCAGAGACCAAGACAGCTCCACCTCAAGTATCTCTGCCCACAAGAAGCAGGGAGCCATGAGCTCAGGTCCTCTGGACCCAGGGAAGAGAGAGTGAGAGCTGTAAGTTTTGTTATGGATCATTTTGCTTTCTAAGGAAATGAATTGGAGGGCAATCCCTGTTGCTCCAAGGAAAGACAGGAAGGAAACACAGCTCTGTGTCTTTTCTCCAGGCTATGAAGGGACAATCAGCACACCAGCTCTGCTGCTCACCTCAGTGATTGCTCTCCCCGTGCTTCCCACTGAGCTTGGCCAGGGGGGGTTCTTGTGCCACTATGCACTGTGGTGTGTCAGGGCACAGTTGCTGAGAGCCACATCATTGTCCCTTTCCCATGTTGTGAAATTCCAGCCATTGTTGTAGGTCCCTTCATCCCCTAAAAGAAGGGATCAAAGACACAGATAATTAAGTTACTACAGCTGCTCAGCCTGAGGGCTTATCCACCCTTCAGGTGGGACACAGAAGGCCTGGCAGGGAAAAGCCACAGCACAGGACAGGTGTGCACACAAATCTCTAAGGCACTGCTATTGAGGGCATGTCCAAGGGGTGCATCCTCCCAGCTGAAGATATAAACCTCATGGCAAGAGGGTATTAAAGGATAAATGGAAGACTATGGACACGACAGCAATAGCAGGGATTTACCAGGGGCAGAAGCCAGCACTGCTGTTGAGCAAACTCCCATCTGAATAAAAGACACTTTTGTTCCCTCTCAGCTGGGAAGCCCCAGAAGCTGCTGCCCCATCAGCACAGGTTACCTCATAGAAACTTCCCAGCTTGCTTTTTCAGGCATTTCCCTGGGTCACAGAGCCCTCTCTTCCCCATGAACAAGCAACTCTTTTTCCTGTCTTCAGCATGAGACAGGCCCATGGGCACACTCTCCTCAGTCTCCCTAGGAAGCTTTTCTCCTCCAAGAGAACCACACCTGATCCACCCTGACCTAAGGAGCTCCCACTCTGCTGGCTAGACAAATACACAGGTGCCAGCATTTGCTTCCCTGTGCAGAGACAGCACCAGTGCCAGGCCCTCCTCACCAGCACTGCCTCTGCAATTCCCCACTGACAGCCTGGATCTGTCCCTGCTTGAGGCAACCTGGAGGAGCTCACAGACGGATTCTCTGGCTGCCCACAAATCCACACAGAGCTCGTAGCAGATGGAGCTGCTGCTTGTGAGGATGTGCAGCTTGTCAAGACCTAGACATAGAAGACAATTACTCTTTAAAGTAGGAAGCCTGTTCACCTTTGCAGTCTTAGACTCTCATCCCAAGACCATTTTGGTTAAATCAGCTATTTCCTGCCTTCTCCTTCTCTGCTTGAGGCTTCATGACAATTTGCCAAGTTTATGCTGTCTTATCTCAGTTTCTGGCAAGAAACAGAAATATCAGAAGAAACAAACAATCTTAGCCAGCACAAGACCAGCTGTACTGCAACATTATTTTTCCCAGAACATTTAAAGACTCTTGCTCCAAAACTTTGCCCTATTTAATGCTGGATTCTCTGATTCACACACTGCATTTTCTGGCTGCACATAAGCACTGGGACAAATACTTAGTTGTACAATGTACTTTCCACAAATCTGAGCATGATCTGAACACTTAAGACAAAACAAGCTTAGACAAGATCCACAAGGCGTTTGGGTTTCTAAACTTCACCAAGATCAGAGGGGCTTGGCAGTTACACACAACAATTTATTTCAGTGCTTATCACTGAAAGGTGAAAAAGCTAATATTTTTCTCTGGTTGTTTAAGGAGATTGCTATCAAAGAACCTCAGACCTCACTGCTGCACATTCACACACACTCCCCACCTCAAGGCATCCATGCCTCTGCCTTCAGATTCCTTTGAGTCACTCAGCACCTCCTGTGTGGCCAGAGCTGAGGTGCATGCTCACAGCACTAGCAATGAGAACACTAACAGGCATCAGCTGAACTGCATTCACTGTACATACACTGTACATAACCCCAGCCTGTTGGGTACATCAGCAGCCACTACCCTCCCTAAGACATGCCACTCCATTCAGGAAGGAGCTGAAACACAGGAGTGCAGCACGGAGAAAGGAGCCTCATAACATTTGTATCATGTCCATGTTATTACATTCATAAAAAAGCAGGAAGGGGAGCAGAGCCCCACTCAGTAGCCCCCTGCCTCTGTCAGTGTTCATGTCACAGTACACCTGCTGCCATCCCTATTCAGGTAAATGGTGTACATGCCACTGGAGGCATTCCTCTTCTGCTGCACCTGGCTGCAGTCTGTGGGATACAGGCAGGGGAAGCTCACTGTGTGAACAGAGCAGGAAAAACTGTCCATCAGCAAAGCAGGAGCAGGCACTTCACCTTGGGAAGCTCCTGTGGACAAGGGTACTGGGAGAGAAGCACAGAAAGCACAGGGCCCCGCTGCAGGTGGCAGCTGTTGGCCTGCCCCACTGCCTGGGAGCTGGCACATGGATATCGTCCCCAAGGGCTGCAAGAGATGGAACTCAGCTTCCAGAAGAGTAACTCAGGGCCAGCATCCCAAACCTTGAGGTCCTTGAGGAGAGCAGCTTCCAGAAGAATAACTCAGGGCCAGCATCCCAAACCTTGAGGAGAAGTCTCTACACATTTCCAAGGAATGTGCAAAACACTTCTCCTTTGTGAAGGTTTTGCATAGCTTTTATAGTTTGTAAAGTGAAATGTCTGTCAGTCAGAAATTCAAGGCTTATCTCCCTTCAATCTGCTCTCAAGGCAAGATGTTTATGGCCAGCTGGGAATTCCACCTCCCTGGTACCAGAGATAACTCAGTACAGGACAGATATCTTGGGTTATCTCACCAATTAGCAGATTCCTGCAAGGGGGGAAGATGCCCTGAGCTGTTGCATCAGCTGATGGAACAGATAAGCTCTTCTGCAGCAAAGGGGAAGTCCTGCTGCACCACTGCAAAAATGAAAGACACAAACTGCAGTGCAGCTCTGGGGCTGAAAGTCCACCAGTGGCCTTCACAGCTGGCAAGCAGCAGAAGCCTAGACCAAACACTGCAAGCCTTCTACACATCTGGTTTGGGATGTTCTGTGAGCCCAGCAATTGGCTCAACTGTACAATGTCCAGGAGCTCCTCAGGTTGTCCAGTGTCCATCAGGCTCATCTCTGAGGAGCACTCACACATAGGACAGGTTTAGGCTCTATGCCCCACTGCTGGAGCACAGCTCTAATGCGGCCTGCTGAGAACCTCCACCCTTTGTTCCCCTACTGCAGATGAAGAATGACTTCACAGGCTTTGTTGTTGTCATGGTTCAGGGTTTTTTTAGTAGATGCAGGAACATAAAGGAACCCAGAGCTTCACAGTTCAGTCTGTGCTGGATATGGGATACTCCAGCTCCTTCACTGGAATCAAAGAGTTTTCCAGTCAACAGCAGTCATCAAAAAGTGTCTTATGAGGTGCCAACAAGGGGCCTGCAGTGCTTCCCTCAAGATAAATCCAATTTTTAAATGTATTGAAAGTAGCAACACCGGAAGCAGCTTCTCCCTAATCTTCATCCTGTGCTTGTTATAGTCTACATATTTTAGGAACATCTTAAGGAAACAATTTGATGAGTAAGGTTTTAGTGGATTTCCAAGTTGTACAGAGGAGATCCTTGGTGGGCAGTGGTGGCCTCCAGGGAAGAGTGCTCTAGCCCTGAAGTACACCTGAGTTTGTATCAAACTATAAATGAATAATTTATCTCAATTCCCACCTCTTCCACAAATCTCCCTGGAGGACTCATAGTCATACGAATCCATAGGCACATTGTTGTCTGACTTTTCTGTACAAACCAGGCTACAAAAGCCTGGCCCTGAAGAATGAGGATAAGCATAACAAAAATTATAATGCATCAGTGAAATAATGCAGTCGTGAAAAAGCCACAGAAAAACACAAGGCTGTGCTTTGTCTGTTTTAGATAAGTGAGAAGAGTCGAGCAGGCTGGCTCCTCCCAGGAAATGCTGCACTCCTCATGCAGTGTTACTGCTCAAAGCAGATAAAAAGGCAGAGAGGAAGAAATCAAAACACCAAATGTAAGAGCAGGGACAGTAGCACTGCAGTGCCCAGCCCATGCTATTTAAAATTATGTCTGTTCATTACAACTGAAGACCACCTTACACCAGGCTCACGAGTTAAGAGTATTCCATTATCTAATAAACTTGTGCTTCATTTGGGAGAGCTCTAAATAACTGCTTTAAGTGAAACAACCCAGAAACCTCCTCAGACAAGTTCACTACATATGTATCTGCAGCTGGACAGGAGAGGGAGCTAAAAGGTACCAAATCCATCCTAAAAAGCAAGGGATGGGAAGGGCAGCCTCAGAGGCTGCAGTCTCATAGCACTGCCCTTAAAGGCCAGCTGGCAGCTCCCATGGGTGCAGGGGGCCACCACTGGCCACCACTGTTTTATCAGACTATCAAATACATTTGGAAAAACAAATGAAATTGGGGAAATGATTCTATGTCTAAAGACCTAAAAGGGGTTTTGTGTATCCAAAACTGTATACACAAAACTCCTCGCTTGTTTTTTCTCTCCAGCCCAAACTGGTAAATCTAACAGGAGTTTTATCTTTAGCTGTAAACTGGATTTTGACCATGCAGTGTAAATAACAGCTGCTTAAGTGAGTCACCATTGCATAGTTGTGGAGCCAAATAATTTTGTACTGCTGGATACAGTGCAAGGAAGATAAAACAGGTGTGCTAACTGCTTCCATGTCCTGCCATTCTTGGTACTTTGGTAACCATACCTGCATATCAGAGCCAAGGCGGCTGAGCTCTGGCAGGGTCAGACATCCTCTGCCCTGCACTGGGTGAGATGGGCTGCTGGTTTCCGTGGAACAGCTGAGTGAAAAACATGGGTGTCCAAACAGGGCTGCTCTTACTCCTTCCCCTCATGGGCCCTGCTGATTTCTTCCACCTCTCATCCTTTATTTCTTGCCAAAGATAGGCCTGAATTGCCAAGTGGGGGGGTGCCAAATTCTGAGGTATTTCAGCTGGGGTTTAGGTCTCCTCCTCACAGCTACTGGAGCAGGACTCTTTCTTTGGGAGCAACAAAAGCACAGCCACTGCCCAGGCAGAGACAGAGCTCAGGCAGAATATGCTGTTAGTGGCTTTTGCTTTCTGAAGGTCACAACACCTTGCCTGAGTTGTTTTGGGAATTAACCAAGAAAAAACCCCAAATCACCTGCTCAGAATCTGTGAAATGCAGCTCTCTGTCACTTTCAAATTCCTCCCACTGTTGCAATCTTTTCCCTGCCCAATTCTTAGATGGAAACACAACACTAGATTTCAGGAGTCCTAATTTCACATCACAAGACAATAGCCTGCAGTAATGTGGCCCTTTGAGGGCAGCCATACAACCCATGACCTTTACAGAACAACTTTTTTGTTTAGTTTATTAGGATTTTTTATTAAATACATCTTAGCAGCCTAAAGCAGTGAAGGTCTTGCAGATGCCTCTCAAATTATTGGAACAGCATTTCTTTTCCTGCTGGAGGCTCTAAATTCCAGGGCACAAATGCAAAACAAGCCAGAGTGTAATTTACCACACACCAGCTTAGCTGCACTGTGACTTACTAATCTATGGTAAAAGTTGTGATGTACTAATGCGATGTACCACCTGCATGTACTAACCTCAGCTCCTTTGTGAGATGAAAATACATTACTTTTCATTTTAATGAAAGACGCTGAGGCTTGTTTGTACCACCCTAGAGCAGCACATGCTGAGAATTGGGAATTTGAATAATCACAGCTCATTAGCAGTATGAGATGCCCACCTGTGGCAAGAAAAACCAAGGAAATTATTTTCTTGTGTGATATGAAAATCAAGTTTGTTCTTTAGGTCTAATTTCACTGCAGCTGAGTACAGACTGTGCTGCTTTGCTATTCACTACTGAGCTCCCTGTGTGCTCCAGGAGCTGCCCAGACATCTGCACCAGTGAGAACATGGGCTGGCTGGAGACAGTGAACCAGCTTGAAAGTAGAGCACTGCCTGAGCTCCATCACTGCTTGACTGATCCCCTCATGTGAGAGCTTCAGACAGTCCTACAAATTCCCCAGAGGCATCTCCTGTTATGTCTAGTCTAATTTATATGATTAAATATGTTGGTTAACATCCTGTGTTGAGTACCCCAAATATTCCTCCAGGTAATTTTTGTGAAGAAATGCACATATATAAGACAATTTGTCAGTAGAAACTGCTTCTGTACTCATAGTCACAGATGGATTGGTGGAAATAGAGGCAAAATTTCATTAAGACAGTGCTTCAAGAAGTTTCCCAATCTAGCTGCAGATTCAGCTGCAAACACCCTTCCAATGGAGACTCCCTGCTACCAAAGGACAGCAAGCAAATATACTGTTTGGGAGATTTGATTTCCCACATGTTTCTTAATTTATGTTATTAGCCAAATAAACATGCTTTTCCTTTTTAACAAACACTCTGCCATGATTATCTGTCTGAAATGCGTATGAGCCCCCTGTCCTGTTGGGAAATGCTACAGCAGTCACCCAAAGAAATGCTTGGATATGGTTTGTAGCACTTTAAAGGCAGGGCATGAATTACACATTGCAGGTGGATATGAGGTTTGAGTTTTGACTTTAGTTCCAGTTCTAGTAACTGGTCCCTTGTCATGGAGCCTGTCCACAACAGGCCTCAGAGTCCTAAGCTGTGCTGGAAACCTGTTCAGCCACTCTAGTAACAATTACATGCTTGCCTCACTGAAGATGCATGCCAAGCAGAAGAAGCTTTACCAAAAGAAGTAAAATGGATGAAGGAGTTTGAATTCCACTCAGCTCCCTCCAGTGCTGCTACAGCTCACCTGTCACAGCTCTGGTGCTTGCCTTCTTGCTCCTGTGCCCAGATGTCAGTGACATTCCGTGTCTGACTTCAGATCCAGTAAATTGATCATGTCATTTTCACTGCCCACCTGCATGTCCTTGGGGTCTCCATCAGCCAAGGTGTATCTCTCCATGTACCTGTCTGTTGCAGTGAAGTGGAAAAACTATTTAAAAAGGCTTCATAAAATCAAACCTGCTCTCCTGAAATCAGCGGCTGGCCTTGTCAAGCTGGCACTTTGCAAGTTCCCATGTGAAAGCAATCCTGGTGTGAGCAGCTCA
Source organism: Pyrgilauda ruficollis (assembly GCF_017590135.1). Classification (NCBI taxonomy): domain Eukaryota; kingdom Metazoa; phylum Chordata; class Aves; order Passeriformes; family Passeridae; genus Pyrgilauda; species Pyrgilauda ruficollis. The sequence continues at coordinate 1,617,652 of NW_024526266.1, read as the reverse complement.
TTAGCATAACAAATTATTCCTGGGTAAATGCTACAGCTCACCTGTCACAGCTCTGGTGCTTGCCTTCTTGCTCCTGTGCCCAGATGTCAGTGACATTCCGTGTCTGACTTCAGATCCAGTAAATTGATCATGTCATTTTCACTGCCCACCTGCATGTCCTTGGGGTCTCCATCAGCCAAGGTGTATCTCTCCATGTACCTGTCTGTTGCAGTGAAGTGGAAAAACTATTTAAAAAGGCTTCATAAAATCAAACCTGCTCTCCTAAATCAGTGGCTGGCCTTGTCAAGCTAGCACTTTGCAAGTTCCCATGTGAAAGCAATGTGTGAGCAGCTCATTAGCATAACAAACTATTCCTGGGTAAAAAAAACAACTAGCACCTGTATAAACTGGATTTACACTGTTAGATAGAAAAATGAAAACTATCTTTAACAACTGTCCCTGCACATAGACACCAAGAGGTTGAGTGACCAATGCATACAGGATAACAACCTGTTACTAACCAATAAAAGTAATTGGCAAGAAAACTACTGACCAAGTCCCACATGAGGTCTGTAAAACTGTATAAAAAGGGGTTAAGTGAATAAATATTGGCTTTTTTCCACCATGAAGGAAATGGAGTCCATGTGGTTTATTCCCATACCTGTCTAAGGGAGCCTCCATCTTATTCCATGAGACAGTGGTGGTATCTCCTGTCACTCAGTTGGTTGTCACACTGGTTGGGCTGTCGACTCCTGAGACAGCATTTCAAAATGCAGGATTAGCTATCTCCAGGTGAATTAAACCCCTAAAACACCTATCATGGCTGCAAGTTTCGTGGTTTGACACTGGCCAAACACCAGGCACCCAAGAAAGTCGCTCACTTGCCTTCTCCTGCTACAGCTCTTAAAAAAAAAATTTAAGCAAAGGGTTCATGAGTTGAAAGAAGGACCAGAAGAAAACACTCCAAGGGCAAAACAGACTCAACTTAGAGGTACAGAGTGAGATTTTTACTAACAAAATCAGAGGATAATGATAAGTAAAGTAAGTCCTTAAAACATCTTTTCTTCCCCCAACTTCTCATTCCTTCCCACTGACAGCGCAGGGAGACAGAGCATAGGGGTTTTGGTCAGTTTGTCACCCAAGGGTTTCTTCTGCTGCCCAGGGAGAGAAGTTGTTTCCAGCTATGCTTTCCCACCCCAACCCATCCTCTTCCTCAAAGGGACACAGAAACTAGCCCCACCTTTCTTTTTATCCTGTGCAGACTTCTGAAACAAATCAAATATAAGAGATTGCATCAAAACTCTGAACAAATTTATGTCTAAATTCTGCAGAGTCTCATCATAGTCCATTGCAGGAAACCTCCAAAATTTTGTTTTGTGTGGTTTACATCCAAACCCCTGGAGATGAAGTCCCCAAACACACAGACACATGCACAAAATCCCTTTGCTCAGCACCTAGTGATTAATAGCATTCTGGCCTGTAACATGATCTTGTGACTAACTAGGGCTTCATAGCAATCACAAATTGAGCTGAAAATTTTCCTAGGCTTAGAGATCATTCCAGAGGAAAAACCCCTGGACACAAGCATTTCTGTCAAGCATAATGAAAGAGAACAACTTTTTTGGTTTCTTCATCATATAATAAAAATATTTTTTTCCCTGCTGTTAAAAAGAGTGGGTTTAACTGACTTTTTGTGGAGAATATAATGTCACACATACAACTGGCTATAACACCATGTTAGGGAAAGGACTGATTTAGGGAAGAATGCCTAACAGTCAGATCTACCAGGCACAGAATAGTCTCCTAAGGGAAGGGATGAAAGAAACCCTGTTCACATCTCTTCAATTATTGCAGAGGAAAGCACAGGACGATGAAAGCTGGAAAGAACGTGGAATATTTGTGTGAAAGAGTCCAACAGTCTAACTCTGCAAGTCTTTTTCCATCCTACTGCCCAGTGCTTGAAGATTTAGGGTATTTGCCTAATATCATGTATTTGGAACAAGCATTCTAAAAAGAAACCCTTCTAGGTTCAACCCTAGCTCCATTAGATCCATAGGCAAAACTCCCATTTATATTAGCAGGTATGTAGTTTTATATGGTTGGAGGAGACAACCTGGGAAAGCTTAAGCCCTTCAAAATGGGCTTTAAAAAACCCATTAAATACTACTGTAACTTTTGTAATAAAAATACATGCCCAAAATACAAGATTATTGATGTTTGTGTAAGGCTTCAAAATCTTTGGAGGGCATCTGCTCTGAGAAGCCAGAGACAAACTGAGTCGTCCCTCAAAAAAAAACCAAAAAAACCAATAGGAATCTCAAAGAAATTAAAAATTCTTTTCTCTTACCTATCAAGTACTTTCAACTGTCTGGTTGAGAGCCCTTCTGATGCAGACACCACTTGCAAAGGCAATTTGAGCAAACCAAAAGTGACCAAATCCTCTCCTCTTCCCACTCCAGCTGCAAACCAGCAGCAGTCCCTGCAGCGAGTTTAAGAACGCACAGACCAGATGAAAGGAACCAATAGAGGCCTCGGGGCGTTTCCCTCTCACAAACCACCTAAGCGGCAGGCTGGCTTGGGAGTGATTCCCCTGCTCAGCATTCCTCTTGCCCATCAGCAGGAAGCACCATTTCCCATTTGTTTTATGCTCTGCTACTATTCAAAAGCCAGAAAGTCTCTCCAGCTCTGTACATGTCTGCAGGAATCACAGGATTGTTACTGAGGCTACTATGTTAACAAGCACATTTGTAATATTGATGATGAGAAATGCAGGTGGAGTACATCAGAAAATAAAAATTAAAAAAAAAGAATTTAAACTCAGCAGCAGTTAAACACTATATTTATTCAGCATAATACTTTCAATAATCCCTCAAGAACTCCCCACATGTTTATTTAACCAGGTGCATTACTGAGCCCAGTTTTTAGCTGACAAACCCTCAGATTCTGAACAGTCCCTTTGATTTACTGCAACCAGAAGCTGTGCTGAGGGAGCAGAAAATGGTAGCAGCCTGAGGATGCCGTTGAGCAAGTGAGGGAGTCAGCCCTGGCTGAAGAAATAGCTCTCCTTGGCATCCTCACCCATTCCTCCTGCATCTGGACCATCTAAAAACACAAAAGGGGAATGTACAAAATATACAGATATATACAAAATATTATATATAATATATACTCTATATACAGAATATACAAAATATTGTAGAAAAGAATGCATGCTGTAACATTCAAATCCCCTTTGATCACATCTGTTTTATCTGCTCTGCTGATATATATACCAATTAATTTCACCATCTGGAAAAATAGCAAGTTATAGAGAATTACAAACCTTGAAATTCTCCCCTTGCAAACAGCAGAAAGCTACCACAGCAAGCACCTAGGAAAGCAGCTGACTGTAGTATGAATAATAAAATTTGAATAGCCAGCCAACCTAGCTACTTCTTTCAGATTATCACATACTTCTGGACCAGTATAATATATCAAAGATCTGAGTAAAACAACTAGCACACACAGAGCAAGCAGCTTGACAAACTGAGAGAACCAGCTTCTTGAATGACTTTTTGAATGTATCCAAGGAGTTGATACAAACAGGAAACTATGAATTTAAAATCAAAACCGTGATGCGCATTCTCCCTGAAACCAGGAAATAGACATATTTTAAATGCTGCCTAAGCGAAGCCCCGGTCAGTGGAACAGGACAGTTTCCCTCACTGAAACAGAAAAATGGAAGCAGAATTTCCCATTTGTTTTTCTCTGTTTGGGGTTATGACTATTCAGTGTTGTCTGCAAAGTGCTGTAACTTACCCAGAGGTTTGGATATTACCAAAAGTCTGGACAACACTCTCAGGCACGCAGTGGAATTCTTGGATTTGTCCCGTGTGGGGCCAGGAGCTGAACTCGATGATCCTTATGGGTCCCTTCCAAAACACAATATTCTACAATTCAAAACCCACCAGCAGAAAAATCCCCTGCAAGCCAGAGGTATAAACCTAGGAATTTAGGAGCAGCCCTAGGTGATCAACAAGCAAAAGAGGGCCCTAAGGAACAGAATGAGGCCAGCCTTTAGCAGAGCTCTTGTCCCACAGCAGGACAGACGCGCTGCTCCGGACAGGGACCCCACAACGGCGGGGCGATGCCTCCGCGTCAATTTCCCTGCCGGGACAACTTTTCCTGGCATTTTTACAGCCGTTCCCCTTCAGCCCGGGATAACTCTGCTGCATGCAAGGCCTGCCCGCGTTGTTCCTGTGGCAGATCCAGCTGCCTCTAATGACGGGAGGTGCCAGCGAGCCCTGACAGCAGCTCTGAGATATACACAGCACAGCCCTCAAGTGCAGCTGGGGCTCTTGCAATTCCAGCCGCCGCAGAGGGTTAAAAAACCCGGGCACATTGGGAATGCAGCCTTGGGAGGAGGTGGGAGCGGCCCGAGGGGCGGCCTGAGGGCGGGCACCCGCCCTGACTGCGCGCATGCGCGGCGCAGCGGCAAGATGGCGGCGGCCGCGCTGTGCTGGGCGCTGAGGGCTGCTCGGCAGGTCAGAGCAACTCCCTCCCCTCCGTTCCTGTCACTCTGCTTCCCCGCGTCTCTCCGGGACACCATCCGCCCGGCTGAGGCATCGGGGAGCCGGCAAGGGAGATGCGGGTAGTGTTTGACCGCTGCGGGCTCGGCCCTGCCCCCGCGGAGCGGGAACATCGTGGGTCCGGTGTTATGTAGCGTTCGGTGTAGCTTGGGGCTCTTTGTGTCTCTTTGTGAAAAGAACTTGCTAACACTTCATATGACGTTCAGAGTTGTGTACTAATGAAGTATGGAATCTGGAAAATGTGAAAGCTAAAGCTCTCTTAGTCGTCAGAGAGAGCAAAGATCGGTGCTGCCCCTCGTGAGGGAGATGCAGGCAGCGATGAGGTGTAAGAAGTGTAACGTGGGATCCAGGAGTTAAACGATACCGGAGACACGGGACCCGAGAACGGCTGGAGCCGTGTCAGGGGAGGGTTCGGCTGCATATTAGCAAAAGGTTTTCCCCATGCGGGTGGTCGGGCACTGGAACAGGCTCCCCAGGGAGTGGTGGCGGCCCCAAGGCTGCCAGAGCTCAAAGGCTGTTTGGACAACACTCAGGCACACGGTGGGATTGTGGGGGCCGTGTTGGGCCAGGCACTGAACTCGGTATTTGTCAGTCCCTTCCGACTCCGGATAGTCCGTGCTTTATGGAAATAACAATTCATACTTGACTAGGGCAAACTGTGCAACAGGCAGGTATCACAAATTTTATTTTTTTGATCAGGTTCTTCCCTCATCCTGCCCAAGGCAGGTGCGGAGCTACTATGTGGACTGGAGGATGCTGCGGGATGTCAAGAGGAGGAAGATGGCCTATGAGTACGCAGATGAGAGGCTGCGGATCAACGCCATCCGCAAGAACTCCATCCTCCCCAAGGAGCTGCAGGTACTGCCAGCTGCCTGTACCCAGCCACACGTGGCTCTTGCTGTTCTGGCGTGCTCAGGGCCACGGTGGCCACTTTGTAGATCCAAATGGCTGTCCCAGGTGACAGATGTGTTTCCCCAGCTCACAAGCACAGAATCATGTCGTGTTCCATAGTGACTTCAGCCTTTTGGGGGTGTTTACAACAGCACACTCACCTGACTGGAGGATGTGTGCGTTGGGTTTTTTGAAACCAGTGTTTGTGTAAGCAGCATATGTAACACTAAATACAGTGAAGTCACATTTCCCCCCCCCATACACTGCCCCTAACATACACTGTCAAACCTATTTTACTTCCAGTAATTCAGAATAATAAACTCTAGATTTTTTTAATTTAAAAATCTGAATGCCTGATCTAGCCCAAGCCACCAGTCTGTGCAATTAGAAGTATTTAATTTTACTTGCCTGATTTACAAGAATATGAAACCTGCATCACAGCTGGGTGTTAAAACTGTTCTTAAAAGTTGACTTCCCTGCTCGCAGCCTGCCTTACTAAGCACCAAAAACATTTGCCCATATCAGATTATTCCTATGTTTGATCTCACCATACTTACACATCCTGGGAGAGAAAAGTATATGAATTTGCTTTTATATATTCACTTTACCATTCTTGGGCAAGTCTGACTGGTGTTGGATGTCCTTATGAGGCAAAACCAATACAGAAAAAAGCCCCAAAAGAAGATTCTGTAACACCTTCCAAAGAACCCTATATGAAATCCCTTTTACTGACATCAAAGCATGCTACCTCAGCAGGTTAATAAACAACATATATGTAAATTCAGCTCATCTGAAAGGACTGCAATGAGGAGAAAGCCAAGTGCTTTTTTGACTAACTATAATTCCTGGTTTGTGGATATTCAGTCTGTAATAAGGTTAAATCGTGGGTCTCCTAGAGGGCTAGCCCACCCTGGAAGAAGGACAGAGACAATCAGATTTGACTGGTTAAAATCAGTGGCTTGAGATTGTTCTGTCTGTGTAATAGGATTAATTTGGGGGTCTCCATGTGGATCAGTTTACATTCGCTGCTGGAATGCCCAGAAAGGGTGGGCTCAGTGAGGTGAAAGCTCCCAATTAAATAGCAAAGCTTATTCATGAGGTGGTAGAGAAACTTGTGATGGTACCTACTCTACTATGGATTTTGAGGTCTGGCAGCAAGGCCCCTCTAAATCCCATAAACTTCTGTGCTCTTCTGTTTCAGGAAGTGGCTGATAAAGAGATCGCTGCCCTGCCGCGGGACAGCTGCCCTGTGAGGATCCGGAACCGCTGTGTCCTGACATCCCGCCCTCGGGGGGTTAAGCGGCGGTGGAGGCTCAGCCGAATTGTTTTCCGCCACTTCGCTGACCACGCTCAGATGTCCGGTGTACAGAGAGCCATGTGGTAATAATCTCCACGTGGATATGCATTCAGGCAGATGAAACAAACCAGGCTCGTTTGTGTGGTAATTAAAGCAAGACTGTCCTGCCTCAGAGCCCAGCATCAATGTCAAACTAATAAGGGAAGGATGAGAAGTTGTGCTGATTCATTAAACTCACTGGATTACAGTTGCTATCAGCTGACAAGCAGCAGCACAACTGCACTGAACTGGAGTGTGTGAGAGGCAGTTTGATTGTGAGAAAAAATCAGTACATGATGGGTGCAGAACTAAGCTGAGGTTTGTGGTATGGGCAATATAGAAATAAAGACATACAGCACAAGGCTTGTTTAAGCATTTTTTTTTGTTGCCATCATACGGTAAGTTCATCATGGTAATCTGGGTAAAAGCATCAGTAAAACCGCACAACAGGACAAAGTGATATTCTGCTGTGAACAAGGGCAAGCACAGAGTGGGAATAAAACATGGCCTCGAGATACTCTTGCTATGCTAACTCAATATATACGTGTATTAACGAGCAGACAAAGTGGCTAAAGGACCTGTTACAAACTACACTGTGCTGGTATTTCTCCTGTTCGTAGTGCAGTGCTCGGTCCCATGCTTCAAGAACAAGGTGGCAAGGAAGCCCTAGTCCAGACCCTGACAGGAGAGAAATGGCTTCCTTAATTCACAGGTAACAAATCTGTCCTTGGGAGACACATGAGAAGGAGGCAGGAAGGACACAATTAACAACAGGCTTGCTGCTAAGGTCATGTTTGCCCTGTACTCTTCTTCAAAGCACTGCAGTAAAGGGGGGGCAGTGGCTGCTATGTCCCCCACCCCAGCAGGGGCTGAGAGGTGGCAACAAAAAGGCCCAATAGCACTAGCAGAAAACTGACAGCCACCCATCACACCCAGCTGAGTTACAGTCTGGTGAATAAGCCACCTCATACTTACTCTCTTACCTTAAAATCCTTTCAAAGTTGATGGAGAAAGTGGAGCTTATCCCTTGTTTCCTACTTTACACTGCTGGAGCCAGGGCAAGCTCCCTGTCCCTGGTCTCGGGCTGATGGCTGCAGACTGCATCCTGACTGCTGCCATCTCAAAGATGGCCTCCCAGCTAGCCCAAACACTTTGATTTCCAAAATTCATCGTAATAGAAATTAGACAGGAATAGTTTCTGAGAGTAATCATTAAATTTGAATACCACAGGATTAACACCATACTGTTTCTGCTTAACTATCAAATGCTTAGATGTTCTGCTTTCTCCAGCAGTTCTCCCTTTGTGACATGCCTTTAGTTCAGCACTTTCCCATTTTGAATCAGAAAGCTACACTCTGTGAAGTAAGCATGACACTAGCTAGCCCCAGCAACCACACGGGTCCAGCTGCTACTGGCAACAGAGGCCTTGACCCATGCTAGTTTAAAATTCCTTTGCTTTTACATTCTGTTTTCAGTCTCACAGCACTCCCCACTCATCTGAGAGGTTTTCTCAATATACCCTATGCTTCACTCCTCAGGAAATGCTGAACCACTTGACTGACAGAAATGCTTTATAAGCTATTTTATTTAAATATTTTCTCCAACCTGAAATGGAAAATGACTGTCTTTGCTTGGAAGAAGGTTATGTAAACGATGATCTTTGCAGCACAGCGTGTCTCACACGGAAGATCAGTTTTAAGGCGGCCCTTAGAGTGCTTTCAGATATCCATTGGTATGTCCCCTTTGTACTGCTTTTCTCTGCTTTCAACCCAGGCCTTATTGATGGTGCGCTTCATCTCATCGTCCCCTTCCGCATACATCTTTTTTAAAATGTTCATAAGCCCTTCGCTAGGATCTGCGGTGTCATAGGCAGCCTTCCTGCAAGACAGATACATGAGAAAGTCAGGAATATCCAACAAAAGGAAGTGCTAAGGTTTGTTTGAAACATCCTGGTAACGGGACTTTTGCTTTGGCAAAGTCTTTAGATCACAGCAGTCTCAGTCAGCTTCCAAACAGGAAGAATCCTAAGAAACACCCTTAAACCAAGTGCAAGCTGAGTAGCATACCTAGAGATGTCCCATGGGGTGGGAGAGTATTTTGATGTGAAGCATTTTGCAGTAAACGTGACCCTGGAAGCACTCCCAAAACTAGCTGTAGGAAGCAGAAGCGAAATATAACAGGCAGAGAAAATGCCAATACCCACCTTGTGTTACGTGATGGGTGAATAAAAATGGAGAAATGACCACATCAAGCTCTTTGGACAGTTGACATTCACAACCCACAAGGCTTTTTTTATTGCTTCCCATTTTTCAAATGATCTCCTGAGGTTAACTGATTTCTTAACACATTGCATTTCAAAGCAATTCTCTCAGGCGATGAACAGTGCCACCCACAGTCAGCACCCGTGGAGGACGTGGCCTGTATGACCCAACTATAAATAATGCCCTCTCTATCCCATTTTCCAAAATCCTGTAGGTAGTCTTAACGCAGACTAGCTCAAAAACACAGCAGATGAAAACAGATCAGCAGAGGGAGCAATTTCCTCATGCTCAGGGCTGCACAGACCCTGGCTGGGAGCGGCATTTCTGGAGCCGCTCGTTTGACAAACAGGAAATCTTCGGGAATTCTCTGCACAAGATACAGGTTTAATGAAGTGACCCTGGCCCTCCAGAAAACTGCATTATTTATCAAGGCACTTCCTCTTAAATCTCCTGTGATGCCATTTGAATGGACAAGGCTGCTTTGCCCTAAATTCAGGTACTTACGCCTGATCAGTTTTAGCAAATCACCCTAAAAACATACACAAAATGAATTGTTGGCAGGGATAAAATTCTCAATTGTGTTCTCATTCTCCAAGGTGGTTGTACATGTAAAATAACATTAAATCATTATATGATATACATATATATTTTTTATAAGATATCATGTCCCCAGGTGTTTCCTGCTGTCATTTTCCAGCCTCATACCTGTGCAAGTCTAAGCTGCCTGCTGCTCCCAAGCACTTGAAGTGTTACAAACTGGCTTGAGACTTTGGAATACCATCTAAGAAAACAAAGACCTGCTTTGCCAAAAACAGTCCTAAAACAACACAGAGAACAGGAAATGGATAACAAGATGGAGGGTTGAAAAGACACTTACTCTTTCTCTTTGCTTTCTTTTTCCACTTGAGTGAGACAATCCCATTTTTCCTCCCGCTTCTTCTTACACATGACAAGGATCATGTCTGTCTTTATCTGTATGGTGAACAACAGCAAGCCATGAATTCAGAATGCTTCATAAAGGGGTGCCAGTCAAAATGAGTCAAGTTAGCTTGTAACATAAGCTGCTTCCACACTCACTAATTCCTGAAACAATTCTCGAAGCTATCCATTATTATGTAGCATACAAAAATTATAGCATGGACTCAGCCTCAGGGTACAAAGTATTAACTCCACTGTGGAGAATTTATGTATGTGGTTAATATAGTACTAGTACAGATTTACAATACAGAAGAACATGAAGTGCTGCAGGAACACCATCCAGTGGTTTGAAGGATGCTCAAGCACCCAAGACTGCCTGGTAAAGAGTGACTGTATTTACTAGACTTCTCCAAGCATACCAGGTTGAGGTAGAGGCTCCTCCAATTTATTTCTCCAAGGACAAGAAACTAGTTTTAGGGTATTGCTTAATCTTGCAACATGTTTGCAAGTTACAAAGCCTGCTGACTTGCAACCCTGACCTAAATTTCACAGAGAAGTCCTGCCTGCCACAGCAGACAAGGGTCTACCGCAGCTTTAGCTTGGCTTAACAAGTACATGACCACTGCTTGCTTTCATAGTGTGTTAAAAATCACCAGAGCATCACTCTCATTTATTCCAGCTGGTTTAGTTTCACTCTGTACTCATTTTCGGCCAATTTCCAATTGAGGCAGTAGTTCTTCATGTCTGATGTCACCAAGCACCACAGAGAAGTCACAGGAGGTATGTGACACACCTCAGCCTGGAAAGGTGCCACAAGCAGCGCAGTGTGGGTATCACCAGCCAGCAGCAGTACAATGTTACCAGTTGTCCTGGTTTTGGCAGGGATAGAGTTAATTTTTCCCTTAGAAAATTAATGCCCTGTTAGGGTTAAACCACCACACCACTGCTCAATTCTGGAGCAAAATGCCCTTACTAAGACAGAGCAGGTTCCAGACTTGGCTTTGGGAATTAAGCCCATTTAAGCTTCCCAAGATTTCAGTCTGCTGACAAATCTCCTAAAATCGCAAAGAATTTCTCAGAGGTATTTAAAAGCACGAAGCTGCAAGGAACACTTGGCGGAATTTTCTGCTTAATTATTTCTGAAATCCTACTGGTGAGCTATTAAATAGCCAGACATGATCTCTTGAAATAGGATTGCAGAGACTAATTCTGCAGTTATGACAATGGCAGATTAGCAAGACTCATGTTCACAGTGCAGAGACAGCAGCAGCAGAAGGGAGAGACTGAACATTAGAATGGAGTCTCCTGAACTAGCCAAGCAATGAACACGATACTCTGAGAGCCCTAAATCACCTCTAACAAGGTGCACTGACCTTTCTAGAGCTGCCTTCCACAGAGATGGGCTTCAGGAGGTTGTTGAAGGTCATGGTGTAGTTCTTCCCATTCAGATTCTTCACTAGCAGATCAAATGACCTGGACCCAGGAAGTGGAGGGAGGAAAGGCACAAATATTCCAGTCGCTACACTGTCTGAAAACCCTTTAGCAGGTGTGTTTCTTAGGAAAGCAGAGTACTTCTTGGGAAAGCAAGCCAACAGGCTTGAATTACTTTATTCCCAGGCCTCTCAAAATCTTCAATTTTAACAAAGAAATTAAAAGGACCAATCCAGACTCACAACAAATCAAGATCTTTAGGATCCTTTCTACCTACAAACTTGGAAAACCAAATTTCCTCAATGTACACCTCAGTTTTATCACCACGAATATCCAGGGCTAACACTATGTGCCCTGTCAAGCATGGTGAGGTGTAAAATGGAAACACCCTGATACCCTCAAATGCTACTAAAAGCTAATACCACTGAAGTTCAAAAAAAGAAAAAAGGGAGTGGAGGAAAAAAAAAAGGGCTAATCCAACACTCCTGCATTTCAGTGTTCTTGTTGCGCTACACGATGAACTCACCTCTCTGTGAAATTCACCTGCACATTCTCAGCTGGAAGCTTCTGGACACCATTTAAAGAGATGTAAATCTTAACAAACTTATCTGACTGATCCCAACCTGGAAGTGAAAAAAGAGATTAAGTTCTACCTTTCCTCCATAAGCTTCATGCACTCCAACCTCCCCCACAAAGCCTCCGAGAACAATTAGGGTCTTTTCCTTACTGAAGCAATTTTCAGAGCGATAAAAGGAAAATATGAATTGTTCAGAAATAACTTGAGAGCAATGGGAGGTCCCCCCATGTAGCCCTGTTCCCTAATCCCTGCAAATTCTCAGAAAATCCATGCATCAGCTCAGGTCAAAAGAGAGCAACCCGGGCTGTGCAGGGGGAGTCAGAGCCAGCTGTTTGCTCCCACTGCAGTTTCCTTGACCCAATTCTTCCCCTACTCCCTGCATCTTGAGCAATTCCCTCTCCTCTCACCTACATGGGGAGCAGAGAAGCCAAAGCTTACTCCTTCATTCCTGCTAAGCAATGGAAAAATACCAGCTGGTACAGCAAGGATACTTAATGCATCCCACCAAACACTATCACACAAACATGATCAATACACACCGGGGTTCAGATGGCAAGTAAACATGTGGCAGCTTTTAAACTGGGGTCTCCAGTGTGGAATAAATACTGGAGATGTGCTTAAGGCTTCACTGTGTTGCTAAGTAGCAACTCTAACTCCCAGTAATGCCACCCTGCCATCTCTTCAGAGAGACGCTGGAGCTCCAGAAAAATAATCCTACCATAATTGTTTATTTTCACTGTGTACCCTCCCAGCGATGACTTTTCTTCCTCTGCCACATCTTTTGGCTTCGGTGGAGGCTGATTCTTGATTTCCAGCTCCAGCTTTTGTTTCTCTGCCAAAAGGACATCACGCACCCGCTTCCTAGTGGCATTCGTGAGCAGCTCTTTAACCTCTTCCAAATCTTTCTGCAACTGGTTCAAAAACAAAGGACCACAAGTACACATTAGATTTCTTTGTACTCAGCGCTCACAGCTTTTTATGACAATTTCACGTATTCCAGATGCTGCAATTTCAGCTTCATCAGGTCAGTAGTTCAGTTTCCCACTACAACCAGCTAAGCACGGATTCATCCCTTCCTCACCCTCTGTCCAGCCCTGGAGGTACGTACAGCCATAAAATCCTAATTCACAGAATGGGTCGGGCTGGAAGGGTGCAACTCCCCTGCTCAACCACGGCCATCTCAGAGCACAAGACTGGAAAAGACCTCCAAGACCATCAATTCCGACAAGGTTTAAGCTCTCAGTGCTTAACTCTTCATACATTAAAAACCAGCAGGAATCAGAAGCCGGGCGGACGGCACAGCTCCCTCAACACGCACCGCCGCAAGGTGAAACCTCCACAGCCCTCAGCGAACGCGGGGACTGACAGCTCCCCACCTCTCAGCCGGGGCCCCACCGCTACCCCTGGCCCAGGACCCCGCCTGCACCCGGGGAACAAAGTCGGGAATCGCCTCACCTCCTGCCGCGCCACGGCCATGGCGGCTCCCCGCGGAACCTCTGGAACCTTCCGGCCGCGGGAAGTGACGCGCGGCCACCGGCCCCGCCCGCTCCGGCCCTGAGGAGGCGGGTCCCGGAGCTTCTCCCCCCGCCTTGTGCTCTGAGGGACGGCTGGGACCAGGAGCTCCTCCCTCCGCTCTGTGCTCCGAGGGACGTGTGGGACCAGGAGCTTCTCCCCGTGCTGGGCTCTGAGGGATGGGCGGGACCAGGAGCTTCTCTCTGTGCCGGGCTCTGAGGGACGGGCGGGACCAGGATCTTCCCCGCCCCCTGGGCTCTGAGGAACGGCGGGGCCGGGGGCTTTTCCCGCCCCGCGGGTTCTGAGGGACTAGGAGCTTCCTCACCCCGAGGACTCTGAGGGACCGGCGGGAGCAGGAGCTGCCCGGCCTCCCGGGCTCTGAGGACCGTGGGACCGGGGGCTTTTCCCGCTCCCCGGGCTCTGAGGGACGGCTGGGACCTGGAGCTTCCTCACCCCGAGGACTCTGAGGGACCGGCGGGAGCAGGAGCTGCCCGGTCTCCCGGGCTCTGAGGGCCGTGGGACCGGGGGCTTTTCCCGCCGCCCGGGCTGCTCGGTGTGAGGGACGGCTGAGGCGGGCTCGGGCTGGGTTTTAGTTTGGCCATCAGGAATTTCCCCCTCATTTTAGAGCAGATGCCCCATAGCTCGTGGCTGTCAAGGTCCTAGATTAATTTTGCAAAATAAAGTGTTGTTTTCCTTCATCGGGAAAAGAGTATTAGGGTCATGTTGTGGAGGTAAATAGTGATCAAAGGGGAAGAAATCTCTGTTGGCGGCCTTTAAAGGAAGATGGGCTTATAAAAAGTGCCCTGTTCTGTGTCTGCTCATCATTTTCATGGTTATTGAGGTTGAAAAGACCTCCCCGATCAACTCCAGCAAGGTTTAAGCTTTCCATTTCTAACATTGCATCTATTAAAAAAACCCCAAATCCAGTAGAAGTTGGGTGGATGGCACAGTGCCCTCAGCACCCACCACCACAGACACAACAAATGCACGATAAGCTTTTTGCAACAAACCCAGGGAGTAAGTTACTGTTGGGAAATTGTTCCTGTGCTGTAATGTCACAATGTGTACTCTGGGAGGGACTTTGTGAGTAAGAGACTTGGTTATCAAACCATTTGCAAGGAAAATGTAGCTGTTATTTACAGAGCATTTGGCTGTATGCACGTAAAAACATACTGGTATGATGCTACCAAAATTCTCTTTTAAGCGTTTTCCTCATCAAAAGAAAAACATGACACTGTTACTAAATGAGCGCAGTGGGCACCAACAAAAAAAAATTCTATAGCCCCACTGGGCATTAAAATTGCCCTGGAAGGAAACAATAAGGCAATGGCATTCTTTCTCACAGCAGGAATGTAGAGGAGGCAGCGTTTGCCCCAGATGTCCTTTATAGACAGTGTGACCCAAGACAGAACACAGCCCTTCAGCACTGAAAAAGTCCATTTCTCTAGAGCAAGGTGCCAGTTATAACACCTGCTTTGCCAAACTGAGGAATGTCAGCTCATTTGCTGATACACGGGCTTAGGGTCTGGGTTTTTGTCACTTCTAAAGTGAACATCTAGGAATTTATCTGTAAAGAGATCTGTAAAGGTAGCGAGGGAAGAAGAAATTTGACGAAAATGAATTCATAGAAGTCCTGAAGCCAAAGATTTATGTTCAAGTTGGCATTCCCCAAAGTGGTTTTAACAGATGTTGTACTGAGGTGTTCATTATAACCCTCTGCTGCAGTGCTTCAGGATCTGCAGTGGAGAAAACATCTGCAACATTAACTGTGGGTATTCTAAATTTTCATAGGACTAAGCATAAGCCTGACCACCTTCAGGAATAGCATTTAGAGACAGGATAGTTGATGTTATCCAGGAAATACAATATGGGCAGTTGGAATTTACTTTTATGGCATGGTTTTGGGTTTTTTTTAATTGTTTATTCAGGAATTATTTCCTTATGATTTT
Source organism: Pyrgilauda ruficollis (assembly GCF_017590135.1). Taxonomy (NCBI): domain Eukaryota; kingdom Metazoa; phylum Chordata; class Aves; order Passeriformes; family Passeridae; genus Pyrgilauda; species Pyrgilauda ruficollis. Next base: position 1,602,230 of record NW_024526266.1, on the reverse strand, counting down.
TTTCTGTGTAGCAGCAACTGAGACAAGGAAAAATTTTTTGTTTTTTAATTTATCTACTAATCTTTGAGTTTCCCCACACTCAGCTGGGGTCACATATTAGCAAGTGCTCTTATTTTTACAATTTAAATTGGTATTGCTTTCTAATTTAAGTTCTAGCTAGAGGAGGAAATGCTTTCGTTAACATAGAAATGCATTTGAAGTGAGCCTGTAATTACTTTTTTTCTTAAGTTTTTGGCGTTTTTTAAGTGTTTACTTAATTTCCTTAAATGATGAGCATTTCTGTACACATGGCACTTTGAGTGGCAGCTTCCATGTGGAAGAGTTGTCACTCTTGTCATGTAAAACAAGCTCCACATAGCTCTCCTTTGCAGGACGCTGCAACAGCATCTGGAGGCTGCCTCCTCTCCTGACAAACACTTTGGATAGTGATGTGGAGGTAAATCCATACAAAATTTTATGGCCGGTAAATTTAATCTTCAGCTTTTGTCCCTCTTTGCCTTATCTTCCCCTGAAGTGCTGTGTGCTTTTGCTGTTATCTGGGAACAACGGCGGTTCTTCTCAGTTAATGGAAAATAAATCCTGGAGCAGTTGCTCACATGGAAAAAATGGTTTTATAAAGCATTTGGATACTTTTGACTGCGGCACATTCTGCTCTGTCCTGTTCATGCTCAGCCCTGCCTCTCCCTTAGTAGTCACTTGCCAGTTTCTCTGTTTCCTTCTGCCCCCCTTGTCTCTTGCTGCAGGCACGCTGCCTCAAGGCTGGTGTACTCCAGGGAAGCATGAAGTCCTTAACAGCAACCATTATCCCACTGCTGTGTATCACCAGCCTTTAGGGAAAGCATTCTCTGTGCTGGAAACCTCTCTGCTGGCCTGTGGAGCAGAGGACCAGAGTGAGCCCTCAGCTTTCAGGCACAGACATTGTTTGAAGGAAAAGGCTGGAATTAGCATGCACCCCCTTTGGACAGCCAACCTGCCAAGTCACTGTGCCCTGGTGCAGCAGAGAACTGCGTCAGAAAACCTGACACAGCAGCTGCTTCTTCCTGCAAACAGATTTAAGCTGCTTCTTAAGTCAATGGCTTAGGAAAATAAGCATCTTATCCCCAAGTTGTTTTCCATTTCCATTTATTTTACAAGGCATCGTTCACACAATGATAACAAGGTACTGATCTGAACAATTCTGTAACAATTAAAAAAGTAAACATTTGTTGTGACCAGGTACATTGAATTGCACTTTTAATAACAAGCATTACACTTATATTTTCATGTTGTACTTTATATAATACATGGATGTGTTACCCAAGTAGTGGTAGTACTGAATGGTTCTCAGTTGGAGGTGTGACGTCTCTATGATGCTCTTTTTTTCCCTAACTCTGGGATTTGTGAACTTGGGACACACCCAGATCACAAAGGCAACCCCAAATCCGGAAAACTTCATTGTCATGGAGTCAGAGCTTTGGAGCTGCTCTGTTTTCAATGTGCTGGAGCGAATCCACCTTAATGGCAGACACAGAGGGAGATGGATTATGCTTGATTAGAAACTTTCTGCATTCATATGTCATCTTTTCCCAGTTCAAAGAAGCCAGAGCATCTTCTTCCATGGGAAAGCAAGACTTCCCAAAGCTCAAGAGAGCTCCTGGCACAGCTTTTGAGGGTGATACAGCAGAATTGCAAACCCAGCGATTACTGAAAGACAGAAATTGGATCTGAAGAAAAATCTGGGAACATCTGCTGTGGTTTGCATTGGTAGTACCATCCATGTAGTATATAAAATACAAAAATAAGAGAAACTGTAAGGAAATTAGTACAGCCCAGGATTCTGGTGGTATCAAATGAAATTTATGATACCAAATCCTTTTGATGTATTTATCCCCTTGTCGTTCTGTTTCTTATATATTATTCTATATGTAAGATATAGTTCTCCAAAGATACATATATATTCCTTTACAGGTTAAATAAAAGCAAGTCACACCGAATAAGAAAATAATAAAAAGTAATATCCTAATTCTGTACCCATTTTTTGTTTTTCAGGTAAAAATAGCATGAAATACATTCAATAGCAAAGCCATTGGGACCCAGGAGAAATGGAGAGCCCTGTATTCCTGGAGAATTGACCTGTATGTGTTAAGTCACAATCCTGAAATAAATTGTGTAGACTTCTGAAATCGGAAGGATAAGGTCTTGATAAATGCTGAGCATTATTTATCCAGTGTCAAATTCCTTGCATTTCCCAAAACCCACCTGTGTAGCTCAGTTCTAAAGGCTGCTGTGACGTACACCTCCCCTAACACCTGAGAGATCCAAACTTGAGTGTTTCATCCTGTCTCCCCTTAGTGTTATTACCTGGAAGGAGCTAATGGGCCAGTTCCCAGGAGGGTATTAGCACAATAGACAGACAAATAAGTTAGTTTTAACCTCTGTGTTTGCACATCTGGTGCAGCCCCCTCAGCAGGGTCCAGCAGGGACAGGGAGTGCTTGTCAGCCACAGGAATCCCTCAGACCTGAGGGGAACATCTCTGCCCTCTCTTCACAATCAATCAGACATGACACTACGGTTTTCTCTCCAGCAGCTGGAAGAACACCAGCACTGTAAGGTAAGAGTGCTTCTGGTATCAAAGCCAAGGGTGTTTAGGCTTAGGAGATGGTGCAGAAGTTGCCAATTATCCCTGAGTCTAACAGTAAATGAAAATCCTCTGAGTAAATGAAAATCACCTGATTATAGTTCTCCCACACATACAAGCAGTTTCAAGAATTTCACTGCAGCTACTTAATAGAAGGAAGGGAACAGCCCCACCTTGATCCTGTGGAGAAAGCATGGCATGTGACTTCCAAGTGTTGATACTTTGGCACCAGTAAATGCAGATTTTTATTTACTCCTAAACTACCACATTCAGTCAATGAGTGGCATCACAACCCTGAAGTCAATGGGATACTTCATGCTTTGTGAAGGGGCTGAACTCTTGCAGTTCTTGACTTTTTATCTCCATCTCCCCTTGTAAATGGCTGGCTTTATTTCAAATTGTTCTTAACACAGTGGCAGAGATGATCATTTATCTCCAAAGAAATTTCAAGGGCCAACTAAGAGTAGTCACTTAAAACACCTAACATAGAAAAAAAAATTGCTTACCTGTGTAAGCACTTTAACTTAGTTGTAGCAATGTAACTCAGCTGTAGCAAATTAAATCCTCATTAACGGGCAGACAAGGGTGGGTTTGTCCACTGGCAGTACTGAATACATGGCTGGCTACCTTTCCTGAGACTGTTTCTGCCAAACCCTAACGCAGGTGCGCCTCAGGGATTTTGCAGTTTCTTGGCTTCTCTACCCACGGTATTTTCTTTTTTTTGTGTTTATTCCTCTCCAGGTACATTTAGAAACATAAACTAAGTGGAATAAGTCCTATTACTTTAGAATATTAAGTTTGGTTCACAAAGATAATACAAGACTAGTTCACAAATGTACCACATAACTAAATCAGCCTTGCTTCATTTAGCCTGTAAAGTGTTACAGTCAAAGGAAAACCAACATTTTAAAGTGAAAAGAAGGACTTTTTTTTTTTTTTTTTTTTTTGCCCCCCCATATTGGGCATCTCAGGAAGAGATTATAGTCCAACAAGATAAAAGTTGTAGTAAAAATATTCTTTGGAGGTTTGTTCCTAATCAAAGTAAAGACTTTATTTCAGAATGGTGCATTCTTAATAAAATTTAAAAATAGGTTTTAGTTCCACATATATATTTATAAAATTCAAATTAATTTTAATAAAAGTTTGATCTGAACACATAGTTTACTACAGACTCAGGGAAAAAAGGATGATCACTCCAGACTTAGGAGCTATGTTAGCTGTTCCAGTGCCACATGGAAACAACAGTTTCAGTGAGACCTTGATGATGTTTCCTGCTGAAAAGCTGAGCTATGAGCCAGCTATCCCTGACAAATCCACCAAGGATATGTGTGTAGGTAGTTCGGTCACACAGAGATCTCTTTTCCTGCAGAAAACTAATTTCCCAGTAGCATCTATAGTCAGCAGATAGAATTTTAGCTTGCCTGGTTTAATCATGGAGTCCTGCTCCTTTCCTTCATTCTGAATATTCATCAAGATAATGACACAGATCTATTTTCTTACTCTTTCAGTAATGCTGAAAAGCTGCAGTTTCCACCCAAATATTACTCTTCCAAATACTGTTGCTACAAATGCTACCTTGGATCTACAGCTGGAAGGTGGAAATTGTTTACTGCCTTTAGGGTCATTGCTTTCTGAAACTCCCTTTGGCTGAGGTAAGCCAGCTCCCATCCTTACAAGGGTTTGAACTCATCACGGCTAGCAGGTAGCAAATGTGGTTTTGCTCCTGAAACTCAACTTCCAAAGTCAGAAAGCAGCTACACTGAGAAAATGAATGTTGTGTCAAAGCTCATTCTGTGAAACGTGGCAATCTTATTTACCAGTTCCTTTTTGATTAATTTGGGAAGTCCCACTCCCATGATCTGCTCATTGGACCCTTTGAGGTGATTTAACTCATTCACTTGACAAAAGATGAACTGTAGGGGGATAAGTCCACCCACGTGTTCTTTTGTTATTGTTTTTAATTATCTCCAGTACATACTACAACAAGGACAAGGGACAGGACTGTACAATGGGGGCCTGGAGGGCTGAGCAAGAGTGAGCTCTTAACTCATCTGCTCAGGGAATCACAGCCTAACACATTTCTTTACTCATTCTTACTGAAATTTTCCAATCATGGTTTTAAATCCACTTGTAAGAATGATTTAAGATAAATGAAATGAGAAATTCAGACACTTGTCAAATAACCAGTTTCCCTCATGGGCACAGTACTCTCAAATGCAACAATCAGATGTTCACCAGGTATCCTTACATGTCACTTCAGATTTATTATGAATTCAGCTTCACATTCTGAATGTGAAGTGGAACTGGTAGGTGAATGACTAACACTGGGTTTAGTCAGTTGAGAGAATGGAAACATTTATGCAAATATTATGAGCAAGACAGTGACAAGGGAAAAAGACCTTTGACAACATTTGCAAAAGAAATACCTTCTGGTTTTCCTCCTTTTGTTCCTCACTGTATTAATAATTCCAGATAATCACTGTTCTTGAAGGTAGATTTTAAAATATTAAAGTTTTTTAACTCCTGATTCTTAGAAGAGAGAATTGTGTCAGGATGGTGATTATATTTTGATCTCTACTTCTATCAGCTGACTGCCTTTTGGAATTTTTCCTTTGGCACTGGTAACATTAAATTTGTACTACCCTCTTGAAAATAATTCACAATTATGCTTGACAACAAAGAACAAGATGGGTATTATTAAATTTTATTGTACAAAACCGACAATGTATGGCATTCCTTAGAATTAAAAAAAAAAAAAATCAAAACAGAACTAGTGTTCCTGGAAAAATCTTGTAAATGAAACAATTAATACACAACATTTAGTCCAGCAATGACATTTACCTGCAAGACCATCTTCAGACATGACACGTATAATTAAAAAAATATTCCATCAGTTCAAGCAATAGTTTAATTTTCCAAGAAATAAGTATTTCTATGAACACTTTATGTTTAGTCAAAACAAATGCTTTTGAACTTTCTTACCTTAAGAGGTATAAAACAACCAGACAGGTTTGGGAATCAGCAGAGAAGTCTACCCCCACAGGAAAGTCTAGGGCTTGTATTCCACTTGAAAATGCTTGTTTTTATAAAAGTAAGTAATACCAACAAAGTGTTTCCTAACCAAACACTGCTAGCAAACAGATCTTGTTTCTATGGTATTTTATTCATCAGTGCAGCACAAGCCTCTTGGGTGTTTTATTTGATACCTCATTTCTGTGTCAAATTTGGAATCTGAATATAGACCCAGGGCAAGGTTTTCATTACTTTTATTCATAAAACCTAGCCTTTATTGCACAGGATTTACAAGAGGTCAAAACCATGCAAGGTCTCCACTCTGCTTCTCAGCAAAAACATCAATTAAGTGTCAAAACGGTTCTCCCTTTATCCCAGTGGAAGGAATGATTCCTTGGAATTCTTAATATAAACATGAATTTAAAAAAGGGAACTAGGAAACTTTATGTTAAATTTCAGTTGGGCTGTAAATAGCCTTTAAACAACGGTGTTACAAAAACTGCACTACTTGTATTTCTGAAGAAAAAGCAATCCAAATGAAGAAGTAAGGGAAGCTCATAGCAATTGTGCCAGGAAAGCACAAGCCTATCTTTGCTATGGCCTAAGCTTTACAAAAAGTGCTTCTCTGCAGGATGCAGTTGCTGTGATAAACTTCTGAGATGGTCCCAGGGCCTAAGCTATCCTCAATGTCTTACACTGTGCTTTCTAGGGAGAGATTATGCTGCAGTACTGTACATTTTCCATTCTCTCTTCCTCCAGAAGAAGAAAAACCTTCTATGCAAGACAAAAATAATTTCAAATTAGATGTGTATTAAAGACCTAGTTTTGAAATATTTATTTAACATCTAGTCATATAAAATAAAGTGTAAAAGTATGAAGGTATCAGAACGTGGCTTTCAGCAAGGCAGTACGGGAAGTAGGAATTCAACATAAACCAGGACTTTTTTTTTTTTTTCCCCTTTGAAAAGGGTCACATCAGAAAATGAATGAAAAACACTGAAGAATTTCACTTCAAGCCTGCACTCCTGCCTCATTGTCCTTTGCCCAGGAGGAGAGACCTCTGGAAGAATCCTCCAAGGTTTCAGCTGTGTTGTTCTTTGTGCTCTCGAGCCGGCTGTGGCTGGAACTATGTGCTGCCCTCTCTGGGAGGCACGGGCGGCTGCGGCTGCGGCGGTGCCTGCGTGCCTGTGGCCGTTTTGATAGAGTTCAGGGTTTTGCTAAACCAAGAGTTTTTGGCAGCTTGGATTTCATTCATAAGGGCTCCTCTCTGGTGCTCCAGCTCCTAAGAAAGCAGAATAGTCAGAATTGATCAAAACCTAATTAATTAACAAAGAAGCGTCTTCACGCTCAGTCCCTGCAGTCCGGCACTTCCCTTGCAAGCTCCCAGGCACTGGGGAGAGAAGACATTCAAACTGCTGAAACAGCTCAAGATATTTAGACACAAATCATCCTCTTCTTTCTAAGACAGTTTTTTCCCTGAAAGTTCAGATATACAGGCATGCAGGTATGTGCTCCCTTTTGGAAATTTTTTTGTGTGATTCAGAATAATTTTGGACTGAGCATGAGGTTAAGGTGACCACCCTGCTGTACTCGGATTCCACGTACCTGAATTTTGCACTTGGCTTCCACAAGCTGCAGTTTGGTCTGTGCAAGCTCCAGCTCCATCTCTCTCAGCTGCTTCTTCAGTGCATCCTTCTCATCATCTGTTTCAATGCCTTTGTTGTCCGTGCTTACAGCAGGCACCTTCAGTGCCCCCTCCTTGCTGAAAATCTCACTGCAGTGTTTGCAGGCCATCACTTTACCCTGAAATACCCAGAAAGCTCATTCTTAATCCAAATCCATGTCACAGGAGTTGCTGCACTTCCTGGAAGAGCCATTTTATTTGTCAGACTGCCTCAATCTCAAACCATCTAGTATTGCAGTTTTTATAACTGGCATGAAAAATTTTCTTGAACAGTTCACAAACAATTTCCAGGGTACGTTAACCAGTATAAAAACTCCTAAAATCTATTTTATAAAATCTCCTAAAATCTAAGCACAGAGACTTTGCTCCTATATTAGAATCTTCTTGCTACTAAAGCTTTGTAATATTTATGTCAGCACAACTCAGAAGAGTATATTAAATCTAAGTAGATAAAACAGCTGGCCTGGCTTGCACAGAATAAAACAGGATATTGAGCTATTTCAGCAGAATATAAGAACATCAATCCTAGAATTATTTTATGTTATTATCAATAACATTATAAAGTCACTAAAAAGCAACAAATCCAGTTCAGCTTGAGTATTAAAGAAATATGTAGAAGCTACAGCAGAGGGTAAACAACTCTGCCTACTCAGAATAATAATTATTATTAATATTATTGTTAGTATTACCTGTCAAGAAATGTTTAACTCTTATGTAGGTGTTCCTGGTAAGAGGTTTGGAGAAGGGAGAGGAAGCCCTGTGGATATTCTGGGGATGGCCCTAGCTGTGCCATTTGGTTTAATTACTTCAACCAATTTACTTAAATTAAAGAAACCCAGATATATAAACATTGTCCAATCTGGCCAATTCCAATCCCTCTGCTGTGCACACTTGAGAAACAACATGTTTTGTCTTCATTTTTTTTCCAGTTAATGAAAACATCCAAATAAATACTATTTTCTCTACATTTTTTACCATAAATATATATTTTAACAGCAAAAAGAAAAGCCAAGTACTAAATGCACTTCAGGTTGAGAGTTCCACACTGTCTGATGCAAGACAAAGAACTGTGAAAGAAAATAAACCCTTTTCCTTGTTTACATCTGCTGAAAAATGCATGTGGGGCTATTGATGTACTTTAACTTCAGCTCACATTTCAGTTCTGCATCCCTGGCACTCAGCAACACCTGTGTTAGAAACATCCCCTAGGCAGAGACATTGTTCTCACCTTCACAACTTCCAGTTCATCCTTACTGGCCGCTTGTTGTTTTTCCAGCCTGGTACTCAGCTGGGAACAAATCTGGAGCAGAGAAAGCAGTCTCTTAGCTCAAGTTTACTATGTGAAGTAGAATCTGTGCTTTTAAACAATTGTTTTTGCTAGAACCAACATTTCTTAAATCCTGCCTCACTCAGTATATGCATTCCCCCTTTAACAACTCCACTGCTGCTGTGAATGATAAAAACCCAGCAGCATTCAATACAGAACCAGAACACAGAGACAGGGACATTTTATGGATGAATTGGTTTATGAAATTCATACTGCATTATGTCACAAAGTAGAGAAGCATTCACCCTACAGTACTAAAATTAGCTGAAAGACAGGTTATTCCTGAGTGCCTAATTAGGAGACTATTAGGAAAGCCACAGGAAGATTTATGACAAATTACAACATTGCTCTCCGAAAGCCTGAAAGGTGGAGCTTGCTTGAAGGATGAGATCTGCAATGCTGAAAATTCAGCTCTTGTAACAGGTTGAAAGAAGAAATATGAGAAAGGGTCTCTGGAATGGTACCTGTTTATACTCTGCAATAATGGCAGTGGTTTTCTTGATCTCAGATTCTGCCTTCTCCAGCTGCTTCCTGAAGACTTCCTTCAGCTAGGAATTGAAGGAGAGAAGTTACACAGTACACTGACAACTTCTCAAAATGTATCATCAGATTGTTTTCTTTGTGTCTTGCTGTGTTTACAACAGCTCTACAGCTGCTGCTTATGAAATTCCAGTTCTCAGACAAGTGTGTGATTTACTCAGTTTACAAATACTGATTATATCAGTGATAACCAAGAAGTCTATACTGTGACCCTTTATCTCTGGGTAAAGAATTCTCCTGTAACTTAATTCCCATTCTCTGTGTTAACTGGTGGTACATCATGGTCCACAGAACACAAAGAAAAGCAATGCTATTAAGTGGAGTTTACTGATTTAGTTTTTGTTTTTTCTGCACACTGTCACAGCAGGTTTGGCCAGATTGTTTGTTTGTTTGGAGATGGAACAAGAAGAATCTCTCAACACTGCCATCTCCATAACAGGAGAGAAAAAAAATCTGTTTGGGTCTGTGGCACTGAGTGAAAACACAGCTAACTCATCCCTCCTTCAGTCACTCCACTTGAGAGCCCTTTCAGCAGGCAAAAAGCCTCACTGCCTTACTTATGGCCAACAGAGAGTCCATTTTGGAGAGACACAATGAATTAACGTTAATTGTTACCAAATAGCAAAAATAAAAATCAGGGTATCACTTCTGAAACCTGCATGTTAGATATATAAGATTACAGAACAAAGACTGAGTATTTTGCAGCTGAGTATGAAGCCAGGTTTAGTCAGCAAAATTCTCCCAGCCCCCATCCCTGTTCTTCTGCTGCTGGGTCTGGCTTCAGGCAGGAACATTATTTAAGTGATCCAGCAGCTGAATCCAGAATAGGCTCTTCCAAGGCAACAACTCCTCCAGCTCCTTCATTTAGATAATTTAAGAGGTCTGATCACATCTCCTTAGCTGAGATTGCTCACCACGGTGACAACAATCATCACAGTACTTGGAAGAGGATAAGCGATGAAAAACTAAACATTCAGTGCTCAAGTAAAAAAAAAACACTGAAAACTATACTTTGGAAAAAAAAATATTACCCTGGCACTATAAACTTTTAACTGAAACTGCAGTATGAGGACAAAATCCTTTTCACAATTACAATACATCCACACTTTTCTGCATACCATTTTTCTTGCATTTACTAACTAAATGGGAAAAGCTAGAGAATGCCTCACCTGAGCAGTTTCCTCTTCCTGCTTCCTCTTCTCTTCCTCAGTCTCCACTAGCTTCTGTTTGGTCAGGAGAAGTTCCTTGTTCAAAACATCTGCTTTGTCTTCAGCCTACAGTCAGACACTCGTGTAAATCAGATGTTCTCTGTGCCAGTACAAACACGCTGGGGTGTACAGCTCAGAAATACACTAGGTTCAGGTTTTAGCATTGCCTTTTCCTGCCCTCTAATGGCTCACCTAACTTTTTGGTATGAAAGTCCCTTTTCAGTCAGTCATTTACTGAATTATTTCACTGTGTTTTAACACCTGTGCAAAAGGACCCTTTGGCCAATTGTTTACCTATGCCCAGATGGCATAGGTAAGCACAGATACTAGGTCCTAGCACAAACAGTGACGTATGGAATATTTTTGTTGGGAGAAATATTAATCTAAGTGAGGGCAGCATGATTTACCTCCTGTGTGACTTCAAATAACCCATCCCGTTTTTGAATCTGTGAGCGGAGAAAACATAACTGTAAAATACTTAGGTGTCTGCATTGTATTCTACAAAGTGTTCAGGCAAAGGCAAGTGTAAGAGACAAACAGGACCACCAGAAAAATGGTTTATCGTTGCAAATAAGTATTATGTGAAGAAACGTGATAATTGAGAATGTAATTTTCTCTGTAAGGACCAAGCTTGTGGTGACACATACTGAGAATGCTTTGTTTTTGTAAGCACTGTCCTCACTGATCATCAGGAGAGAAATTCCAATATATCCAAACATTTTTCAAGGCCTGGATTTATTCTGCAGGCCTCCCTAGCTGAGAAACACACACAGCAGTCACCACCCTTCCTGTTCAGTAATGAGGTCCAGGCAGGAAATGGCTGTGGCCAATTAACACTGACTTTGCTGAAATTACAGGAGGGAAAAGGACATTGGAAACAAGTAACCATACTGAACTTGTCTCTGAGCTGAAGTTTGGTTTTCTACCACTGTGGTGGTATCAGCTTATCTTTCTGCCACAGTAATAATGATTAATAAGGTTATTAGTGGTGTTTGAGGGCAGCAGAACCAGCTCCACAATCTCTAAGATTGAAGAGATGGATTAAGGATTTCTTTGTTTAGTGTGTATAAGGCAGTATGGGAGGAGAAAGGAAAACAAACAGTGCAAGAACGGAAAATTGATGAGATTAACATCTTAGAACAAAAGTATTTGGGGATTACAAGGATATTTTTGATGAAAGACCTGTTTAAGATATGCTTTGAAGGAACTACAAATCTTTCCTCCTTTTTTGTGTTCATTCCAGTTTCTCCAAGCACCTGCAGTGCAGAAAGAGAGGGTTGAATGTGTGGCTCTCTGAAAACCATTGTGTCTGGGGCAAAGGGCTCTGAATGCTGCTGCCCTCCCCATTCCAGTCTCCACAGGGAACACGAGCAGTTATCAGTGAACACCCAGGAGCCAGTTGAATTTTTGGTGCTGTGCCACTTCATTATCTCTGAATGTTGTTGGCTGTACTAGATGTGCTGTGAAAAACAGATCCACACGGACATTTTGCAATGCAACTTCCCTTGATACTACTCTCCCAAGAACTACGTGACACCTTTTTCAAGGAAACGTTCCTTCTTTGATATCTGCCTAAAGGTTATGGCTGACATTTTCTAAACAATCCCCAACAGAGGAGATGCAATCAGTCTTGGCCAGACCCCACTGAATGCCTACAGTGGCACATGGAAATACGGCTGAGAGTGAGGCCGTCAGGAAAATAAAGACAAAAGTAATTACATTTTTCATGTGTTCATGCTTTCACTTGAGCACAAAGCAGGGCTCCTCCAACTGCTGCTGCCAAGCCTGAGCTGGGACCCAGCTCTGTTACCATTACCTGGTCCAGGTCATTCCGTAAGGCAATTTTGCTGGTTACAAGCTCATGGGCAAGGTCATCGTTCTCCTGCTCCAGCCTCATGCTTGCTTCCTGGAGCCTGCGGTTTTCCCTCTGTGGAAAGAAAGGAACAACCAGGAAAGGAAATTAATGCTCATGAAGAGCAATGAGCAAGGGCATGGTGTGTGCCAAACACTGAGAAGGCAAGAGTGCACATTAAGACAGGACTGCTGCTCTGGGAAACAACAGTGAATTAAGCCAGCAGTGCAAATGCAGCTATTCCACTTCCATCCCACTGGTTTGTGTTGTGAAAGGGACACACTGATTGTAGTGTTTCTCTGTCAAAAATAAACACTGACCTCTCCACAAAAGCACTTGGTTTCTGCTTGCTCATCATCTAAAGAAATCAGGCAGATAAAATCCCACCCAGCAGCAGTGAACAGGGACCAATTAAGAGTTACTCATAATAATGCTTCCAAGCAAAGTAGAGATCTGTCCTGCTCCACTTTACAAAATCCTGTCTGCAGGGATCAATAAAAATAGTCCACTTTGTAGGTGATGCAGTGCCGACTTCCCATCTCCTGCGGGTCCAGCAAAGAACAGCATTTAGCAGGGAGCTCCCTACAGCTCGAACATCCTGTCACATTTGTGCACTGCTCTGTGCCGCATGCCAGTGACACCAGCGTGTACCTGACAGTGCCAGCTGGAGAGGGGAGCTCATCCCTGAGCACAGGCCCAGCACCTGCTGGGGGCAGTGACAGGAACACAAAATGCACAACTTGGAGGCTGCAGGCTCTTGCTTCACTGCCCTCCCTACCCACTCCACACAGGCAGAAATGACTATCTGGAGCATTAACCACAGGAGGCGAAGGAACAGGAGAATGAACAATAACTCATGTCTTTTAGAAATCTGTGTCTTCTGTTCTAGAGTTGAGAAACAGAAACATACTCAAAAGATGCCTGTGGGTCATTGGACTTCTAGGGGTGCAACATCAAATACAACTCCTTATTTTCAGAACAACACAGCCAGGGACAGAGAGAGGTGCCTTCCTCCAAATGGATTTCAAGAGAAAAAAAAACTATGCTGGCTTTCCATCACTGTATATCTTTTACACCAAAACAGGCTGCCAAGGGAATCTCTGCACTATGGAAATTAAAGGAAAAGCACCACGTTCATATGGAAACTCATAGGTGGGAAAACAATAACCTATATGCTGAGATTTCAAAAGGACTTATTCTCACCTGAAAGGTAACTTATGTTCTCCAAAACAAAACAGTGAAAGTCCAAAAATATCAGTAAAAGTCAATGATATATAATTCTATATTAGCACCTGTAACATTTTTCAAGAGTAGTTCAGTGAATGCATTCCTACAAAATGTGATTTCTTGCATAAGTGCATTATTCACCTGTTTTCACTTCTTCCTACTCATCAGCTATGCTCAGATATTTTTTCTTTCCAAGCTCTCAACTATGGAATTGCAATTTTTATTTCTGTTGCAAGCAGATTTTGCGTGTTTGTGTTAAACAAAAACAGGAGCTTTAAGAGGATGCAAAAAAAGGTCTCTTCTGTGTGGGAACTTCCTCTGTGGCAGGAAGTGGAACCTCTACAAATTTTCTCTTGTTAATGTGACCCTATTGTGTAACTAGAATAGGCACTGCCCTGTACAGGGAAGTAAGTTGGTTTCCCTTCCAAAAGATCGTACTTTGAGTAATCTGTTTTGTACAGAAGCTAAATAAAATGCCTTTGTCTTAACACAGTTAAAATAACCACTGCTAAACCACACACAACTCTGGGGATCTTTCTTATTTTAAATGCACTTCAGTCTGTTTGGGAGAAGGAATTTTAAAAATTAAAGTAAAATTTTCCTGTAAACCTAATATAAACTTTAAAGTGTAAAACCAAATTGCAGTCAATAATGATAATACTTTAATAACAATCTCTAGCACATCTTTATTCCTGTATTTTGTTCAGACCATCTTAGAAATGCCGATTTTTAGAGACGCGGCTCTGCCGGTTGTCAGAAAGTGACCTGAGTTCACCTAAAACGTGAGACCTGAGTCAGACCAGGTTCTGCAGCACCAATACCTTTTCACAGGGATGTTGCTTAGAGGAAGAAAGCAGCAAATTCTTATGACTTTCACAAAATAACTGGCTTTACCATTTTTGCTATGTCTTTGCCAAAAGCTTCAGTGTCTGCCAAGCAAGGCACGCAGTGAGGCTGAGAGTTCCTGCTTTGCATTCACAGACAAGTGGGTAAGCAAGCTCTGTGCTTGGAAATGCACTATCCTCCTCTTAAAGTAGAATTTTGGCAGGTTGGTAGTGAGTTAAAGATCTCTTACCTTGGGCATCCAGTCAATAGCTAGAAGATGTTTTTAGCTCCTTCACCAAACTCTGGATGTCCAGCTGAAAGGTTCTCACAGGACCACCTTTACTCTTCCTCCACCCAGGGCAGTATGCCCGATTAGCTGGTTTGTCTTTTTCAGCTCCTCCCCCCAGATCTAGCAGTGTAAAACTGCCTCCCTTCTCAGGAGGAAACTCTTAAGTCTGCCTAAGTCTAAATAAAAACGAACACAGTAAAGACAGAAAGAGCAAACAGCGCTCTTCACATGTAGCAAACTATTTCCACAGGCTGTGAAATATTTAGAGTTTTATGAAATACGCTCGCACTGACGAAGTTCAGCAGATGGAGCTGGTCTGTCACAGCAGGACTCACATCAGAGGCAGCATTTTATAACTGGCATCAGCCAACTAGTCAGACCTGCTAGTTGTCCCTGGTGCAAACAGACAGCTTCCTGCCTCCTCTCCACAGCACTAAATTTACTATGACGACCATTTCCTTCTCCTCAGTACTGCTCAGTTTCTACAGTCAGTAAAAGAACAGATCCCTCTTTCCCAAATTCCTCCTCCTGGTTACACAAGGTGGCTGGAGAACTCAGGTTAGCTTTTAAAAGGAGGATACTGCATTTCCAAAGAGGACAAACAAAGCTGATACACACAAACACAAATCAACTTACCTCCTGTAAAGTCACAGACCAAACACTGCTTTCAACCATTGGTGTAAAGACAGTGAAAACAGGATATAAAGAAATTTCTAATACAAAAAAAAAAGTTGCTTATTTTTCATTGAGTTTTTTGTTATGAGTTTTAGAGAGAGATACTCCCGCTTCCATCACACACTGGGTGGAAAGAAGATGACAAACTTGAAAGCAGTAGGCAAGCCTCAGTTCAGGATGACTGAAAGGCTGAACTCCACCCTCTGCTCCCTTCCAGGCTGCACCAAGGAGCAATTCCTGAGGAGATTAGTGGCCACGATGCATCCTCTCTGTGCTGTACCCAACTGGGGTGTAATGAGTCACCAACCTCATTAAGCAATTCTGTTTCTGTTCAGCAACACCCTGTGCTGCCTTTGGCTCGGGGAGGGTTAGTTTTCTTCATGGTGGTTAGTACATTTTGGGTTTGTGCTGGAAAAGGTGTTGACAGGATAGAGATGGTTTGGTTATTGCTGAGCAGGGCTTGCACAGAGCCAAGGCCTTTTCTGCTTCTTCACCAGTGAGGGGGCTGGGGTTACACAACGAGCTGGGAGGAGACACAGCTCATCCCAACTGACCCCAAGGGACAGTCCAGCCCACATGGCACCATGCTGAGTATGGAAAGCAGGGAGGAGAAAGCAGGGGGACCTTTGGAGTGATGGCATTTGGCTTCTCAAGTCACTGCTATGTGTGATGGAGCCCTGCTCTCCTGGAGATGGCTGAACAACTACCTGCCCGTGGCTGAGTTCCTTGTTTTGCTTTATCTACTGAACTGTCTTCTTCTCAACCCATGAGTTTTGTCACGATTACTCTGGGGATTCTCTCCCTCATCCTGCTTGTGGTGGAGTGAGCAAGCAGCTGCCTGAGTTGCTGGCTGGGTTAAATCAAGACATCCAAACGCCAGACCTCTGAGTGTGAACAGCTCCTCAGTGATGGAATGAAAACACTGTTTAAAATTCACCTTCTGGATGTGAGCAAACTGAGGTCTTCATAAACCCAATGGAAAGGGCTCTTGATGTTGGAGGAGCTCCAAAGGAAAATCCTGTGAACCTCCATCTAGAAACCCAAAAAGCTTTCACAGCAAGTGATCCAGGAAAGCCTCTCAAGGTAATCAACACAGAGGCTCCTGGAGGCAGGGGTGTTTTCTGTTTGGTGACTCTGGAGAAGCATTCCCCAAAGTGCCCCAGCACAATTTTTAAAGAAACAACAATGTCCCACAGCAGAAGTCATCATGGCTTTCCTCGTGATGGTTAACATTCAGTCACCATGACTGATTTAAAATGATCAGTGTATTAATTTTTGCTTCCCCTTCAAAACACAGACAAGGCTGTTACAGAGAAGGCTATTATGTCCAAATTACACATTTATTCACACAACTTCTCCATTGCACAAGGAGGGCAACACAGGAAAAGGTGGACCAGAACAGCAGCATCTGCTTGCAAAACTCCAGCCCTTCTTTGTATAACTATATCCTCTTTATTTTACATCAGTTCCCAGGCTCACTTCTGGAATTCTCTCATCAAGTCAACCCAAATCTTGTTACATAAGGCATTCTCAAACACAGAAATAAAACTCCATAATATTTAGAAAAACATCAACCTGAAATCTATTACTATTTTTTCAACACATATGACTCACTTTTCCTCCTAGCTTCTATAGGGAATTTGTAATTTAACTAAAAGTCACAAAATTTGGTGACAAACAACAATTTAGAACATACTTCACTTTTGCACCTTTTAAAAATCTAACAAAAATATGATAATGTTATAAACAATGGAAAATAAAATGAAAACATGTCCAAAAAACTTGCACTTTTCCTAAATAATACCTGTAAATACATAACAAAACAAACTCCAAAAATAATGGCAGTCTTTAATACTGTTCTTCTGGTAAATCAAATCACCAAACATGTAAAAGAGGTGCTGGGCAGGAACTGCAGCGTGTTTAACACAGCTCATGGGAGCACATGAATTCAACCTGTCAGGCAAACACGACTGGTTCCTGGGCCAGGCACTGCAAATCCAGCCCACGTCCCTCTCTCTCCAGAGGCCATCAAGGACTTCCTCCGAGGGCTGTGTCACAGGGAGGTGCCTCCCTCGGACATCCTTCATCACTGCAGCTCCCCACAGCCCCTGGCTCTGTGGGCCTGACAAATTCCTGCTGGTAACAACAACTCTAAAAACTATAGCTAAAAACTATCAACCTATTGAAAGCTCTTTTCCTTCTTGACCCACATGAGGAACATTCTCCAGGGATCTCTACTCCAGTGATCCCATCCAAGAAACATCCCCTTCCTAGGCAGCAAAAACCTCACTTTGTTTTGGGAAGGAAAACTGTGAAAATGAGAAGGTTGTAGGGCAGTGGGGCACAGCCCACAGAGCAGGAGCTGACAGCAGTGCTGTGCTTTAGGCAAGGCTGCCTTTTGTCCTTTCCCAAGCCGAGCCTGGCTGCTGGAAGCCCTGCACAGCTGCTGCCCAAAGGAAAAGCATCTCTGACCATTTAAGCTGCACAGTGCTCCCCTAAAGAACAAGCAAAAAGCAAGGCTGGCTCTCCACGTGCTGCCTGGGAGGATCCACACAATGACATTTTCCAGCTGCCCTTTGGAAACACTCCTGAAATGTCAGTTCCTACCAAACTTCAACTTCACATATCAATAAAATCTAACAAGCAAGACAAGGAACAAAGAACATTTACAAGCATTTTTCCATGACACCCATCAACTGAAAAACCTGCCCAGACTTTGAAGTTAATGTGCAACTAACCTATTACAGGGACTCTCTAAGCAGAGCATCCTTAAGAGGATCAGACCCAACACAGCTTAAGAAAAAAATCCACAGTGAGTTTCAGAAGCACAAGCCAAAACCCTGGGCTGTGATCTTGACTGTGACAGTGACTCACATCAACAGTGGCCCAAGAGTCACTTCCTATATCCTCATTTGCAGCTTGGGATAATGTTCTTCACAGTGCATTGACCAGGATTAACTAGTTAATATGCTTCCACCAAGCTTTAAAGAACCCTTATTTGTTTCCTAAGCATTATTTTAATTCCACAGTACTATAAGTGAACCACTAGGAAAATACTTAAGAGTTAATCAGCAGCCAGTTTTGGTTTTTTCCAAATAGGTCATACTTGCTATTGGTTCTCAGCAGCTACAGCACTCCTAAGTCTCATAAACAATAAAATCTCCACCTTTTGACAGCAAAAATCCTACACTTAAAATATAATTTTCTCACAGACAAATGCTTAAAAAAAATAAAGAGTCAGTTTGACTTCGTACCTGTAAGTCTTCTTTGTCACATTTATGAATTAAGGCACACTCTCTCACCACAGATTTCCATACTCTGGTTTTCTGAACATGGTGCTCTTTCCTTATATTTACAGGCCATGTCAAGCCCGCTGCACTCTGTGTGATTATTCACCCCTCCACACCCCTGGAAGACTCCACAACAGCCACAATGGCACTAACATATTAAGGCACAATGAAGAACAGCAGGCAAACAGTACAAGGATATGTAAGAAATGTCAGTTCCCAGCTATCCTGGGCAGCAGGCAGTAAAGTGCTTCACCTCTGGCAGCTTCACCTAGAGCAAACTGAATTGTTCAAAACAGAGTGAGGAATAAGCAGATCCCAAACTCTCAGTAAAGTCTGTGTCCAGAGGCAGAGCCTCCAGCACACAAAACCTATGGCGAAAGAACGAAGCTGTGACAATGAAAGTAAATACATTGTAAAGATAAGCAAAGCTGACTTGAAATTGCAGAACTGTTCTTTTTCAGTGAACTATCAAGCTATGATATTAACAACTGAACCTTATTTCTCTGCTCCTTTAAAGAGGAACATCCATCACTATTAACTCTATTGCAGTAGTACCTCAGGACCCCAGAAGAGCACTGGGTCCCACCATAACAGGTATTATCTTAACAAAAAATTACTGAAGCTTGGTATAAACAGAAATGAATAATAAGTATCGTATCAGCCAAGGAAGAGTTCCTCTTCCAAAGTCTCTGTGGATGCCACTGCACACAGCTTGCACTAGAACAATGTGTATTTTCTCCTTTCTGTGTCTGTAGCTGAATCACCCTTTGTTTCTGCGGCTCATGAAGATCTCCCGTAAAAGTGCAACAGCAGGAGAGTTACCTACAAACATATAAACTGAAAGAAGAAAAATATTATATGTGGCTACTTGCAGATGTCTTTTAAGAGTTACAAATTGTGATTGAAATATTCTTGGAAAAAAAAGATTAAGTCCAAAGTTTCAAAATTTTTACTCAAGAAAGGGGATGAGTTTGCCTTCACTTCCCTAAGGTCTGCCTTGGCACATCCCAGAGAGGTGAGCATGGTACACACACCTCTGCTTAACTGCTGGAGACAGCTCACTCCTCGTGGGCTTCACCAAATTCCCATAGAGCATCTCCCTACCTTGTATCTGTCCATAGGATCTTCCTGCTGCAGCTGGCTCTCTCGCATTGTTTGGTACTCTCTCTCATATTTCTTCAGCTTTTTCGTTGGCACCTGTGGAACAGATTTGGGAAACATGCATTTAAAAATTAGAGGAATGCTGGAAAAGCTGACTGCAAGCTCTCCCTACCAACAGGAAACTGAGGAAGTGCTGGAAAGCTGCTGCTGAAAAAAGTCTCTCCCCACTGTCCCCCCTCCCCTACTCATTAAGCCATGTCAAACACTTACCAGTACAGCTCACATTGACAGAAATCTTTCTGTGCCCACTGCTGCTAATGATTCAGACATTTAAAGGGAAACAGAAGTGGAGACATTTTAAAAAGACTAAAAGGAAGGAAAAAAGCACAGACAAGTGGGAGAACAGGAAAGAGGAAAACACATTTTGATACGTATGATTCACCGAAACAATGCTTTAGCAAGACAACTGCTAAAAGCGAGATGAGAACAAAGGAGTGCTCATACAAAAGGACCAGACAATTCCTTGGGGGAGATCCAAGTAATGGTTTTATTGCTGAGAGAGTATTAATGTCTAAATTATAGCCTGTGACCAATGCCCTCATGAAGTCTGGCATCAGAGCCCTCCTAGGCACAGATGGAGATGCTGCAGTGCAGGCGAGCGGAGAGGAGGCTCAGAGAAATCACAAACAAATTTGGTAAACAGCCATGCAGAAAGGTCAAAACCCAGGCTGCTGGATCCTGGGAACACTTCCACTTCAAACACTGATCAGAAGGAGCCTGTGTTCTTTTCAACAAAGCATGGGGAGCTGCTGCTTTCCCTTCACCTTTTGGCTGGGTGTGCAGTGCTCCCATCTGTCCCTGGAGACCTCTGACAGCACTGCTCAGGTCACCTGCTGGCAGCTGGAGAGATCCCCAACACCAGCCCCGTGCCACCAGGAGTATCAACACAGGCTCTCCCTTGGTGTGTCATGCAGATATTCCTACTGTCGATATTGATCATGTTTAGCTGCCTCCCGCTGTGAGCACATGCCACTGTCACCTTGCCTTAGGGCAAAAACTACAGCCAGTGAGCAGAGATCCCAGTTTCTGTGTGGTTTTGGAGCTGTTTTCTCTTTGCTGGTTTTCAGCCCAATGCCTCTCTGCCTGCAGCACCCAAAGGGGCCAAGCAAGTGCTCAGTGCTGCTGCAGAGGGAGGTGCAAGTAGCAAACCTGAAACCCATGATCTGCAAAGCATTAATAAAGCAGCACCAATTCCCACAATTACTGATGGAACCTGAAATCAACCCCCTTAAAGCAAACAAAGAGAAAATGGTGACGATAAAAACATGAAGTACATTGGGCAAACATATAAGAAAATTTCACTTTGGTGACACTTAACAGGGCAAAACACCATGAAGTTAAGTGACTAACTGAGAGATGTTTTTATACATTTCAACTGAATAATCCTCCTAACACAAACCCAGCCAGCTTTGGCTTGGCTGCAGCCTGAAACTGTTGAGGCTATTTAATAATCATAAGAATCAGAAATAATTTCAGTACAGTGTTTTAAATGAAATGGACTTGTTTAAACATGTCCAAAGCCTGCTCCATCCCCTCCTTTCACCAGAATTAATGGACTTTCATTTAGAGAACCAGATCAAGGCTCCCCACCTGGGGTGTGATAAGGACATCCTCCAAACACACTTCTCAGGTTCTGCTGTGGAGTTTTGTGCTCCACTATGCAACCACAGGAAATAAAGATAAAAACAAGGGAGATTTTGTGGTGCAGCATGGCAAAAAGGCACAACACAGCTGTAACTCAGATGATGATCTGTTCAACCAAAGTTGTTCCTGATTCTTGATGCTTTTCATTGAAACTTTTAAAGTGCATATAAGAACTAAGTTTCATTACACAGGGAGACAGACAAGACTCCTGTTCACACAGCCACATGAGTGCTTCAGCAGGAATCCTGCCATCAGAAGGAACAAGAGATGTAAGACAGATTTTGTGTCTGTAAGTTAGTGTTGTAAGTTTGTGTGTCTGTAAATTGATTTTGTGTGTGTAAATAGGGAGATAAGGGTAGAAAGTGAAGGTAAAGATTGCACAGTCACAACCCTTCACTCCCCTATTCTTATGTGAGCATTGCTGCTCACCTTAGGGCGCTGGGGGCTTCCTCCACTCACAACTATCAACCATTTCTTAATGCCTGCTGATTTGTTCCATCAACACTTCTTATCTATATGCTCTCCTTACTTGCTTGTATTTCAGTTCCCAGCTGAGAGCAGGAGCACGTGTGGGTCCTCTGGGGCCCTGGAGGCATCGGCTCCCTCATCCAGCACCACAGGAGCCATCCACAGCCATGGCCTGGGCTGAGGGATGGCCCGTGCGCCTGGCACCCTGTCCAGCAAGGAATCAGCACAGCAGCACTTTCTTGGGAATACTGACAGTAAATAATACCTGAAACAATGATCAGCTCATGCAAACATCAGGCGGGACACAGGAAACGGCCTCCAGCTCTTGGAAAGATGATAGTGACTACTGCATGGCAGTATCTATTGATGCTACAAATCTTAACTGGAAAGTACCTAAATACAGTGAAAATCTATCTTAAGGGGAACTCCTACCAGAAACCAGTCCATGCTAATCCACGTATCTTGTAAAATAGAAACTGGAGCAAGTATGCCCAAGAACTTTGGCAGGGACTACACTGCTACTGTCTATTCAGCCACATTTCTCAAAGGAGTTTGATAATTTATTACAGCACTTTCTTCTTCTGAGTATACACTAATAAATGGGAAAAAAAATTTAAAAGCCCATTTCCATATTTTCCAATTTAATTCCCTGAAACAGTTTGTGAATTCAACAAGGGGTTTCTCAGTAAGCATTTCCATAAGTAAGTGCATAGTGCTAGCTATGCTTCAGTCTTCACAAACTGATCCTGAACAAAGTGCTCATAAATTCTCTGTAAAAGCTTCTGCAATATTGATTCCTTTTTTCTTTCTTTAGCACCATGGGGTATATTGGCTTGAACTGATGCTTATCAAATTTAGGAGACTCTTAGAGTCTATAAACATTCCTCATAATTGTTTATTTCAATATCTTATCTCATTGAGTTGTTTTATTTTATTGCCTTCAAGTATAAAATCATGTTATAAGTAGTTATATGTGGGGAAACACCCATGCAGAGCATGTTAATAAAACATCCACACAGAAGAACTGAACAAGCAAAACCTCTTTCTGAAAAAACCCAATGGCACCAAATGCTTGAAGGACTCACTGCATCATGGAAGAGAAACAAAACCACTTTGTTTTTAGCTGTCCCTGCTCAGACAGGGCTGGAGAGATTTGCTTCACTTCCTCAGGCTGTCCTGGCCATGGACAGTGTGCATCAGCACCTGCTCAGCTTCAGGAGACCCTTCCCTCACTCTGTGATTTCTTCAGCTGTGTACAGGCAGTTCAGCCCGACCCTGCTGGATTCATAAATCACACCTCTGACTCCTTCCTCCCCAATGTTTTATTGCTCTAATGCAGCTGGAGCACTCAGAGGAGGCAGTTATGGCTGTGTTCATTTGACAGCCAAGGAAATGGAAGCAGAGACGGGAAATGATTTCCTGAACGTATTGCAGACAGCTAGAGGCTGATCCGGATAGTGAAATCCTATTACTTGATTTCTGATTTCCAGCACCACCACAAATGCCAAACTGAGCAGAGGATCTCTTTCCCAGCTCCCCACTTCCTTTCTCTATCTAGCACTGCATTAACACTCCAAAAATACATTGTCCCACCACACTAACGATGTAGCCAGTATTCCCTAATCTCCTCACTCTTTAACACTTTGCTCTCTCTAGTTCTTGCCTCAGTGTAAAAGAAGAAGAAAAAAGCCATTTAAGAAAGTGTGCAGTGCCTTCCTTTCTCATTCTTTGAAGCAAGTGACATAATTTTCTGTTTCACTGGCTCTGGATTTGCTTGGTAATTCCAAGCTGAGGTGGGGGTCCTGCACCCCTCCTGCTTTGAGCGAGCACTGACAGTGACCACAGACCCTGGCACAGCCCAGCCTCCCTTTTATCCATCCCCACGCTCCTGCCCTGCTGAGATCCCAGCACAGCCCAGGCTCTCCCCACTGCTGCAAAGCAGGAGCATTTCCAGAGGAGGTGCTGCCTGGGAGCCTGGCTCAGGAATGCTGGGTCAGCTCAGCCCCTGCTCACAGCCACAAGAGGCTCTCACAAAACCACACCACAAGTGCCCCTCTTGAGGAGATGGGAGTTACACCTGTGTGTACTTCATTTCCTTCACATTATGATTTAAAACAGTATCAGAAGAAATTTCACAAGGAGGCTCAGTTCTGTGAGTGTCAGGTGAAGACTGAGCTTTAAACAGAAGCTCAGCACATTAGCTATAAAAAATTTCCAATCACACACAGCATCTTAGTTCACAATCAAAATGGTGCTATTTTGTTCCAGTTAATACTTTATATTTGAAATACAACTACATCAAGTTCCAGGAAGGAAGCAGCTCAATTTTAAGGAATACAGCTCCATTTAAGTACTTTATTAAGCCAATTAAAGGTGTCAGTGTAACAATATTAGACCAAAAAAACTGACTTAGTGCTACTCATCAGTGCAGTCATAACTATGGGCAACTGTATCATCCTTTCTTTAAAATGTGCTTGGCCAAAAGCAATGCAGAATAATATCTTGCCATATCTGCCTAGGAATAAAGCTCAAAAAGTAGATAAAGCCATTTGTTTTTCTCCTGGGAGGAGGCAGTAATGAAAAAAAAGAATAAACCCCACAGTACTATGCTACACAACAGACTTGTCTCCTGGATTGGACTTTAAAGAGGGTGAATGGGATATTGCACTTAGCTATTACGCAGTATAATCTGAGCAACTCTATCTCCAATGAGATCTTAGCCACAAGCATGAAATCTGAAACAGAAAATTGTAATTTCTCTCTAAACAAAACTCTATTTGGGATGGGTATTCTGCACAGAAAACCTGCAACATCCATTTGTAAAAATTAATGTAGGATTGCCATCAGCTGCCTAAAAAGAAATTCCAGGCTGGAGCACAGCTTGCAGAATTCCTGACTCTCCTTTTGACACCACACAGGGAAGGGATCACTGGCAACAGGCTTTTTTATCACCAGTTTGAAAGCCTTGGAAGAGCTCTCCTCCAGTGTTTTCCCCATGCTACAGTGTCCCCTTCATCCCACACATCCTGCATCCAACCCCACACTGTAAAGCTCCTTCAGCACCATCTGATCCTTGGTTTTTGGGGCACAATAAAAGGCCCAGCTGTCAGATGCTGTTTTACCATCTAAGCCAGAAGGAAGGAGTTGTTCCCTGAAATTCCCTTGGAGAGATGTCCTGCTGATTGCATGCCTGAGCATCTGCTGCACAACAGCATCTCTCCAGCTCGTGTTTGGAAACAGAACTGAGAGAAATGCTCTTTTTGTATCAGCAAAACAGCTCCACCCCAGCACACCTGAGCATCCCTTCCATGCAGGGGGAGATGTTTCTTCTTGCTGCAAGCCACCTCCTTGCCAGCTCTGTACATTTAAGAATTCCTGAAGAGAGTCTTCAGAACTACAGAAAGCCAACCTGAAAGCCAACTGAAGGCAAAGGAAACCAGCATTGCTGTGAATTTTGTTTGATTTCTCTGCATTAGTCCATTATCAAAATGTCTCAATTGCAATGGCACATTAGAAGGACTTTATAGAGACAAGAGAAAGGCAGGCTGCAAAATTTACAGAGCACCTGCACAATTTAGTGTGATTCAAGCCAGGAGCAGCAGAGTCGGTGACGCTGGATCATTTCCAACACCCGATCCTTTTGTCAGATTTTAATCTCCACAACAGATTTCCATTCATGAAAATCCACTGAACCAGGTAGAGCCCATTATTCTTCTGCAGCCCTGCTGTTTAGAGATCTGCTTAGTTAGGCTCAGTTAGCAAAACACTGAACTGAGAGTAAGCTGAGACAGAGAGATGTTCAATAAGCCCCATTGTACGGCAGTCCTGCAGCACTACAGGAAAAGAGAATGGAATTTGGATTCCCTGAACTGTAACTCTGACCACCAGCGTGTACTTTTACACTGACCACAGCACTTGTGTTTGAGAGGCTGCAGGGGAACCTGCACCTACGAAAAAGGGCCAAGGAAAGGATGTTCTGCCTGTGGCAGATGCTTTTCAGAATCCCAAAATGTCTTTCTGCCATCAGAAATTCATTTCCACTTTGACACACGGAAGGTTTAATATCCACTTCAATTCTCTTTGTTTTAGTAAAGAAGAGGCACCCTGAGTGGCAGGAAAGCAGTGCTTGGAAATGGCTGATTATCTTCTGCCCTCGCAGCTGATGTCTCCCAGCTCCCCCAGACACAAGTGCACAGACAAGGGCTGCAGCAGTGAGACATCCCCCAGGAAAGGAACAGCCAGAGCCACTGCCAGCCTGCACACCGTTTGCATCTCAGTGGCTCTGGTCACCTGGAATGCTGTGGTGAAGGACACTAACATCACAAACAGTCTAGATGGAAAACACCCGCTTACAGGTCATTTTTATTATCTGCCCTAACTTAGAGAATGCCTGAACAATGAGACCTCTGCTACTGAGGACTATCCAGGCTACATGGAGCTACCTGCAGATGCCACAGTGAGGGCTGGGTAGCTGCGAGAGTGATGCTGCCCAGCCATCTAAGCCAAGGCTCTGCTCTGGGTAACACACTTCCTATGAGCAGCAGCCACTTTTCCAGCACAGGATTTATTCATCAGCTTGTACCTCATAAACATAACAGCTCCAGGTGATTCTGTGCCTTACACACACTCCCCTTTTGATATACAGCACTTGATGCCAAAGGTTTTATGTCTCCTCAGTGACTGTGAAATCCAACTCTTAGCTCTCCCCAGCAGAGGTACACAATTCATTCTGATTGAGATCTAACCCGTGTCCACAACAATTCCACAGCTTTGATCACATTTCTCAGCACATCACAGCAAGAGAGAGAACAGCAAGCAGGAAGACACACAGCCCTCACCACCATGCCCGTGACGACAGAATCAGACAAGCAGGAGAAAGAACCAAGGGATTTTCTTGCATCACAAGAAAGAGCCTCTCCAGCTACGTGGGGTTAGGGTTCACTTCCGACCTTGTTTATTCTGGAACTAACACAGACCTACAGTACAACTGCCAACACAAGGCCAGAAAATTACCAGGGCCAAGGTCCAAACCAGTGGTTTTACCAAGATTTTACTGTAAAACCCATCCCATTTTAGTCCACAGAGCGCACAGCTTTCAGCTAATAAGCCCCTGGCTCAGTACTTTGGCTGAAACCTGCCATGAAACTAGTGAAACCTGTTGTCTGCAAGACAAGGTTCTGGTTATGCTGAATGACTGAGTCACATCTTGTCTCCTGTCACAGTCTTGTGTCCAGCACAAGATGAAAAATAATCTACTTCCTGAGAGAGAGGATGGGTGCTAGATGACAACTCTGAACCATATGTCCAGACAATCAAAAAACCTTGCAGTATTCTTTGAACGCACATTCTATGTGTTAGTATTATTTTAGATCAACTCTGAGTCACAGCATCAAAAAAATTTCTCATTTGCATCTTTAAAATCGGCATCAGGTTTCTCTGATGCATGTGGAGGTCCTTGATGCTCAAACCTGTCATTACTTTTGTCAGTATTTCAAACCTACAAGTTACTAAGAGCAATTACTTTTTAGTGGATAACTCCACTAGCAGAAGATAGATGCCTTTTCTATATTAAAACTGAATCATTTGGAGTGGGTCCAGGAGGCCATGGAGATGCTCTTTGGGTGTCCAGGCAGGCAAGGGGTGTCAGGTACAAGTGTGGCAAAAAACCCAAATCAAGAGCAGGGCTGGGCAGCAGCAGCCAGGCTCCCACAGGCAGCTGCGAGACACTGCCCCCAGGAATTGGGGGTCAGGGTCCCCTTCCAGGGAGGTCAGGCGTGGAAAAGGTCCCAGGTCAACAGCAACTCCTGTCACCCACGATAAAGAGACACAGTTCTTATAGGTGAGTAATGAATGATTGGGTCTCGCAATTAAGAGAAGAATACTGTGTGTACGTTAAGAGAAGCTTTGTTGATGTATAGTTCTGTTATTGTGGTTGTTTAGACGTCCTCTGCTCTCCCCACAGTCCCCTTTCCCCTGCACTGCTGTCACCGGACAGCCTGGGCTGTCTGGGACATGGGAAGGGAAGAGGTGTACCTGTGCCCCTTACACGGCGCAGCTGGGAATGGGAAGGCGCGGCATGACAACACCTGACCTCCAAACAAGTTACGAGAAAGAAGCCTACACCAATGGATGGCAAAGAAGACATCTTTGGGAGGGGCCAGGATTGGCTGATACAACCCCCAGGGGTTTAAAAGATGGAGCAGCCATTTTATAGATGAGCCCGTGGCTGCCGGGTCACTTAGCCCCACTGTACGCTGTCCTTTCTCCTTATTCAGCCCTTTGTTGTATTTCGTTAAGGTTTTTAATAAACCTTTGAAATTTTTAAAAGTGAGCGTGGCTTCTCACACAGTGAAGAACAAAACCACCCAGCAGTGGCAGCGAATCCTCTGCACAGCAACAGCCTGGCACTAAAACCACGCCTGTGCCACTCTGGGCCTGAGAGAGAGAGCTCAGAGCTGAGCCCAGCCTCTCACCCCCAGCCAAAATCCCATGGCACTTCCCAAAGCCCCCAGCTCAGAGACAGTAGCAAACTGCACCCTTCTTCCTCCTCCCAGCTACATCTTTTGTCTCTCTTATGTATCATCATTACCATGTCTTAGGCAACAAATGGGAGAAAATTCCCTGAGAGAAAGAAAAAAAAAACCAAAAATGAAAAATCCTAATCTCCAACACTGTCTGATAAAATTAACTTTACAGTTGTAAGAGTCTTCTCTAGCACTGGCTTCACTACCACGAGGGATTTATTTTCTTAAAAGCCAGACCCTCAAGGGTATCCAACAACCATAAAACATGAATTAAAAAGCTCAGAAAATGGGTCAAAAAGCCATTGTGAAAGGGAATCATTATCCAGGGACATCTTTTATTTTGGTCAATGACATTCTGGGCCTCACCAAAGATCCAGCACTATCAAACACTGCATCAGTGGCCTGCAAATGAAAGATACAATCCAACTAATAGAATCTGTGAACTTAGAATCCGGGTCACTTAGCTGGATACACAGAAAAAAAGAACAGCGCAGAAGAAGAACCAGAAACTGTACACATACATTTGAATTCCTGAAAGCAGCTTCCTCTACTGAAACACACCACTCTGCTAACTCCAGAGAGCATGTCCACAGGACTTCACTGCAGCTTGGAGCTGGGGTGGGATCCCATGAGGAGATGGGAAGGACAGAGCAATGGGAGGCACATGCTGGGAAAGCAGCTTGCCATAAGCTGGGCAAGACCCAGCTCTTACTCCACAGCCCTCTCCCTCTCACCTCACTATTTGGTGGCAAGCTGACCAGAATAAACCTGCAAAAATATTTCAATTTTATTATTTTAGAAAATGTTTATTGCATCAGTACCTCTGACGGCTCAGCCCTACAAGCAGCTGCATTGGCTCTGCTCAGGAGGACAGAGAGCAGTGTGGGACTGGGAATAAAGACTGGTACAGAGAGAAGGGAGGAAGTAACAGACCACCTTACTGCCAAAAATGTAACTCTCCTGTCAGAGGCAGGCTGCAGCAGAAGGGCTGATGTGAGCCCTGGGATGCACAGGGATAGGGGAAAGGAAGCTGACCAGGGAAGGTCAACCCTGGATTGTCACTGAGACCAATACTGTAATACTGCATCTTGTTCTGGGAGAGGCAGGTGGGGAAAAAACTGAAGAGGATGTAGAGCAGAGCCCCTGAAATGTTCATGCAGAGTGTAAATGCCTCACAGTGAGAGATGGAAGAGCTCAAAATCCTCAGCACAAGGGAGCTGCTCCAAAGACAAGGCAAGAGGATAGGGACAGAATGTGGCAGCTCCTGCCCACAAGGGAGGGAGGGACTGAGGTGGGGACAGCTCCTCGAGACAGCCTGAAAGCAGGATCCATCCCTCCGTGTGCTGGAAAGGAGAGGGTTCAGATGAGGACTGGATCTGTGGAACGAGACAATTGCCGTAACAGCGACCACCCAAACTCCCTTCCTCCTCTGGCAGCAGCTCCAGGGAAAGATGGGCTTCAAAAGCTCAAGTGCTGCCAGGGACTCTGTACCACAAGACTCCACACAGGCAGAGTTAGAGATTCAAGGACAAACTGAGACTAGAAGGGCTCCCAGGGGCACATGGACCAAGCTCCTGCTCAGGCAGGGCAGGTTCAAAGCCAGAGCATGCTGCATGCTGCTCCTGAAGGCCTGCAAGGAGGGACATGCCAGGGTCTCCCTGGACAGAACTGCTTTCCCTTGTGCTGAGCCAGAACTGACTCTGCTGCAAATTATGACCATTTGTCTAATGCAATGTCCTGTCACTGTGTGCCTCAGAGGTTGGCTCTCTGCTTTCTATGAATTTCTTTTAGGTGGTTGGAGACTGCAATTAGATCCCTTCTGAGCTTTCTGCTCCTCAGGCTAAGATGCCCCAATTCTCCCATCCTTCACCATGCAGTCAGACCCTGCCTTCCCATCAGCCTCTTCCACTCCACTCGCTTTAGCCTGAGAAAATCCCTGGTCTCTGTGGGCTCAGGAGGATTCAGGGAGAGAGAGACATTTCACTGGCACCTGTCTGTGTACAGCCAGCCTTGGGCACTGCAGAGCACAGGCTATCCTCCACAACTCCCATCTTGAACTCATGCTGTCCAGAGATTTAGTCCCCATCCTGCAGAGATGATGGAGTTGATCCTACTCAGGATTCTGCATTTGCCTTTGCACTTGCTGAACCTCAGCAAGCTCCTCTCAGCCCAGCACTCACCCTCTGGTTTCTGCCCCCCAGGGTGCATTCTCTTCTGGTGTCTTGGCCTGAAGATGTTAACACAGCCCCTCTGTCAATCCCCAAAAATGTTTAGCTCCCTGGCAGTTAAGACTTCAACCCATGGATGACTATGCACTGCGCTTCTCCCAGGCCTCCCAAGTCTTCCACCCACTTTGCAGCTCACCCACCCACTCTAAACCTCCTCAGTTCAGCTTTGATGAGATGCTGAGAGCTTAAAAATCCTTATGGCAGGGTCTGCCAGTGGGCAACCACAAATTCTTTCTATGAAATGGCTGATAATTCCCCTGAATAGAGAGCTAAGCACAGCAAGGCAGGCAGGAAAATGGAAATACAATGAAGCTTTCCACAAGAACGTCCTTCAGCTCTGGATTAAGAGGATTATGCCACTTAGAATAGCATTTTTATAACCCCTTGAGTTCAAGTTTTCTGCAGATAAACTGAGAAATGAAATTCCCCACAGTAAAGCTGCTCAATTCTTGCACAAACTACACAGCAGCTCACTTACATATGCTGCTCTCCCTGTCTGTGCAAAGTAGTTTCAGAACAACTTGAAATTCTGAAAGCAAGACCACACAGCGAAACAACTGCATTTCATGGTGACACTGCAATATGACTAATTTTATTATAATATATGTTGGGGGATTGCTATTACACAGTGAAACCTATTTAACAAAACCTTATCATCCACATCCTGTTTAACTGTTTAAGAGTATCAGAACAACGTCATAAGAATACTGCTATGCTTTCCAGTGAAAAATACAGCTAGAAGGGATGGACACAGGTAACTGCTCAGATGGATACAGATGATGGTGGATAACAGCAGATAATTCTGACTGTGCCCAAGTTCATGCCTGTAGGGCACCGGCTGTGTCAGAAGGTCACACAGGGCTGGCCTAAAGCACAAGGAACCAGCACAGCTCTCACCTGGCCTGGTCTGGTTTTGGCATTAACTCTTTGTCACCCCATGTCATGACATGTGGCTCTCTGTGCAGGAGAGACTCCTGTGCACCCCAGCCCACTGCACAACCCAAAGGAACTGCAGTGAGTTACTTGTAATGCCAGAAACCTTCCAACAAGACCATCCCAGCCACAGAATGGAAGTCTTTACACAACTTTGTTTCTTAAACTTTTCCATGCAATCTGAGTGTGTAATAGAAAGCTTTTCAAAATAACTGAAACTGCATTTTGCAAACCCAGCAGATGAATCCCAGATTGCAACATACCTGTGCTATTAATGTGAACTCTTAGAATAAACAAAACGTCCACAAATCCTTCCTGCAGAATGTCCCTTTGTGTACAGACCACACCTTTGTGCAAGCTGGGGAAGTGACCGTGAGAGTCAACACCATTTGCTCAACTTGTCCTGACTGTCAGCTTGTTCCACAGTTAAATGTAGCAGCAGAGAACTGAAAAAATAAACTTTTTGAGCCATCAGGTCCTGTCCTTTCATAGTGCAGACTCCCATGCATTGTCTAGTCCTATCATAATTCTGAGGAGAGCATCATTTTACATCTCTTCAGGTTACTTGCACCATTATTTGCTTAGTTAATACCCTTCAAAAACCAGTTAAAAAACCAGTTAGGTGTTTCCTATGTAAACCCAACAGAAACCATATTTCTTAATTTCTTTACTAGTACATAATGCACTGAAACATGGAATCCTAGAATGGTTTGGGTCAGAAGAACTTTAAAGACCATCTTGTTCCAGCCATTTGCAGTGGGCAGGGACACCTTCCACTAGACCAGGCTGCTCAAAGTCCCATATTTTTGCAAAAATATGTTAATACACTTTGATTCCAGGAAAGAAAAAAAAAAGAAAAAAGAAAAAAGAAAAAAAAAGTTGATCAGAACAAACCCGGTTAATACCCTTTGATTCCAGAAAAAAAAAAAAAAAAAAAAAAGAAAAAAGAAAAAAAGTTGATCAGAACAAACCCTTACAGTAAAGTCAATTAGTCAGATCTTCTAAATAAAAGTAATAATGATACTTTTCCTCCCATGGTTGTTCTCTGTTTACTAGGAGATAAGTAGTTAGTTCATAGAGAAGTATTTTTCATCTTATTTTCAGAGTGGCAGAAATCATCTGGAGATGTAATGTGGTGCTTTCACACCAGTTCCTCTCTCTCCTGGTCACTCACAGCTGATCCAGAGCAATCCAGAGATCCACAACACAGTTCCAGTTACTCGTGCTCTGCTGCTGCCCAGACCTGAAGAGCCATGGCTGAGCCCATCCTGGCAGCACTTCCCAAAGGGTTAAATTACAAGGTAAGCCACCATGAAAGGTCTTCTCACCATAAGGATTTTAATTTAGCAACTGCAAGTGCTAGCTCTAGAACACCCCAGCAGTTCAGGGCAGGAAGCTCCCAGGAAAACCCTCTGTTCATCATCCCTCGCTGAAAGAAACTCATCCTAAGACTCTCCCAGAGCTGCCAGTACCAGGCTCCGTTAATCCTATTGCAACACCAGGTCCTGTCTGAAGGAGATCCTACTCTGGCCTTCCAGGCAAAAAACACATGCTGCCACAGCCACCAGCTAAGGCAGGGCAAGAGGAAAGGCTGTGGCTGGACAGTGAATTAAGGGATAGCACATATTCAAGGGAAAAGTGGGTAACTCCGGATGTACTTGATAACCAAAGCCTGCTCAGAGCCCAGCCCCGGTGATGACCACATCATCTTAGAGCATGGTTTTGTCTATACTGAATTTCTAGATTTATTATCTAACTTTTGAAATGGACCTTGAAAATTTTGGCCTAAAGAAGGCCAGAGACAGGAAAAAGCATCGTAATAAAAGGGATTGGGCAGAATTCTGGTTTACATCCAGAGATTCTGTGATCCTATGTGAGATGCAGGAAATGAGTTCATGTATCAGAGATCTCCTGAGCATGGAGAGGCAGAAAAACCCAAGCAGGGAACAAGCACAGCTTTACATGAGATACAATAAAGCAGATTTTCCTTTTCTGAGAACACTTTTCTTTGTCCCAGCAGAGGAACTGACTGGGTACAAACACACACCCAGCCCCAAATCTGCACACATGAGCACTTCTTTGGGCTCCTGAATTTGTGTTTAGCCTGAAATGTTAACTGCACCTGCCTGCACATTAAGTTTAACACCTATACATACATTTTATTTCAAAACACTCCTTCTTACTGCTTCTAGGCATCCTGGCTCCCACATGGGCTCAGCTGTAGGATCTGAGGCCAAAGATTAACTCTTGCACCAAACTTCAGAGCCTGCAGCTCCCTCCAAGCACTGAGATCTCCATGACAGAGGAAGATGACCACACTCTACATGTCACTTACAGAAAGAGATATGCTATTTATGAAGAAATAGCATATTTCATTGAACTAAAAGGTTCTTCAGAGCCTGCAGCTCCCTCCAAGCACTGAGATCTCCATGACAGAGGGAGATGACCACACTCTACATGTCACTTTACACATATTTATGCTGATTTCAAAATGTATAAAAGTGGAACATCACCATTCCCAAGGAAGGGACTGATTCTCTCAGATTTCATGATGAGGGTACCTGCACCCCAGAAATAGCACCTACCCCGACCTCTTGACTTACATTCTCAGAGTCTGCAGCTGGATTAGCTTAATTATTATTCCAATTATGTAAAAAATATTATTTTAACTATGATCCTACTGAGCAAATCGTCTTCTTCTAAACTTAGCTGCTCAGAAAGAGGTTTTAATAATCTCTTCTGAACTAGATTAATTTCCTTTTGTTAATGCATGACAGCAAACTGCTGAAAATAATAAAATAGAAACTAAGTAATAAAAAGAGAAACTGAAGAACAAAAAAGGGCCCTAAATAGTAAAGTTCCCAATGGAAGGACTTAACCTTGAGCATTACTGGCAAAGGAGGAACACCTACCACAGTTTTGGGTTTGCTGCCTGCCACCAGATTGGCCAGCAAATCCTCATCGCGCAGCTGGCCAAACACATGGGCATCGTAAGCCACCACTATGGAGACCTCTTCCATCATTTTGGCTGCCCTTAGCGGCTCTGCAGGGCCACGGTCCAAGGCAGAGCCCTGGCTCAGCTCCCGTCAGTTGTTCACGCCCAGCTGGAGACGCTCTTGGGGAAGGAGTGTCAGGAGAGAGAAAACATGACCCAGCAAATCGGGTTTGCCTCTCAAGGGCGCCTTCGGTATCATGGGAAGCACACACGGCACACCTGCTCACGCTCCCAACACCTGGCGTGCAAAAGGCTTTTGCTGAAGTCTGGAGGAAGGCAGGAACCTGTTATAGTTCCAGTATTAGGCTGAAGATGAAACAGCAGGAGACAAAACAGATTAGTATTAAACGAGGAAAGATCTGTCGGTGCTTGACGGCAGCACTGAAATCACTGCTGTGCTTCTCCAATTGAGTAGCAATTGTTCATTATGTCCAGTTTTCTCCTGTGAAAGCTGATATTCCTGTCAGCAGTCTTCCCCTCCAATGAATTGCTGCTTCTGGATTATTTGTAAATTCACAGAGATTGGTATAATGCTGATTTCTTTCAAGCACTCCTTGAAATTTTCTGCCAGTTTCTAAATCTCTCCTTGAAAATATTTTAAAATATCATTTCTGCTTTTCTGCAGATCTCAACTGCATTCTGTACTCTATAGATACTTTGATTTTAGCAGGAAGACGATGGCACCAAGTCACAACCCTCCAAAAAAGTGTCCTTCACTTTCCACATGCAGTAATGGGTAAAACAGCCCTGAAAAATGCAACAAGGCTGTAAAGCTCTTTCTTGAATAAAATGGTATCTCCACAAGTGAAATGAAAAAAATTTACGCAATTAAAACTTTCCACAGAAGAAGGTTTTTAACTGAAATCTGGCACTGGTCTTGTTTTAGGTAAGAATAATATGTTATCTCTTGTCTGTGAATCCTAAATAGCGGAGCAGCCTTCCCGATTGCTCCTGACTTCCCAATTCATTTATCACAACTTCTTTTAATCTATCTGACACAGAGCAAAAACCACACAAGGAAAAACATACGGAAAAAATAATTAAGAACCAGTACTCTGAAAACTACAAATGAAAATCTAGAAAACAAACAGGATTTGAAGAAACAAACAAAATGTCCCAGAAGAAACTCCTTTCAGGACAATCAGGCAAAGTAAAATTCCATCCACTACATTTTTATCTTCTCTGGAAGCCTTTTCTTCCTGGTGAAAAATCATACCTGCTCAAGAAACAGAAATCATTCCGGCCATCCATTTGTCTCCAAAAAGAGTCTGTTCTGGATGCAAAAAGTCTGATAGAAATGTCCAGTGCAGGTTGGTGTGGCATATGGCTAAACTGGTGCTTTCCAGAATGAATAGTCAGACCCACCTTGCTTTCTTTCTCCTCTCTTCCTGGAGTATCGTTATCAAAGATTGCAGCTATCTAAATAGCACCAGGTGCTATTTGCATTTGAATAGGAAACTTGAGCAACAGCTCTAGCGGGCAGGATTAAAACCTTAACATCTCTTCCACTTATATAGTGGGGAGAAATTACATGTTATTGCTAGGAAACAGAGAGTTCTAATAGGCTTATGGCAAACAAAAATGTAGCACTTGAGGTTAAACTCTTGAGACTAAAGCAGATTGTGATCATGCTTAACCCTTGCAGGATGAAGAAAGATATTTTTCCCTTGAATCGCACCTGTAGTTCATTCTTTCCTTGTTTTTCTTCAAAGGTAATTTTTTCCAATAAGAACATTAATTTCTGCAGTAGAAAGTAGAAAGACTTCAGATTCCAGTCCGGTAGCGACTTCGTGTCACCTGTAGAAAATTCCTACCTGCTGTTCCAAACCCAGCTCAGGTTTTCTGAAGCCTTTAAACGCTGCTTCCTCCTCACCTCCATTGCCTTGGGGGGGTTTGGGATCTTCCTGAAGAGCGAGTTCCGAGCGTGGGGCTGCTGGCGGCCCCTCCCCGGGCTCTCCGCGGGGTGCTGCCGGAGGTGGGTCCCTTCCCACATCCCTCCCACCCGCTGGCACCCGCGCCAGGGGCTCCAGCAGGGTTGGCATTACCTTGGAGCAGTCAGGTAGGCGCAGCGGAGGGAGCAGGTGGTGTAACAGCAAACATTCCCGTGTTAATGAAAGACCAGTTTAATTCTGCAATAAGGGCAGGAGGTGGAGAATGCAAATTGTCACACATACTCCACAGCTGCAGCCAGTCGAACCCCTCCTCTGATTTAGCCAACAGGCATTTCCATTTATAAGGAATTATGGACCAGAACTACCTTTTTCTTTTCCTCTTTAGACAGAGCGGTTGCAATTATTTAACAGAACTACATCTGCATATCACTGTATAATTGGTTCAGTAATTCTCATACCTATTCATAACAAAGGGCTTATAATTTTGGCATGTTCTAACTAGCAATTGCAAGAACTAACAACTGATTTGTGACGTTAGCTGAGGCATCTCTTTAAATAGAATGTTTTTCAGTTGTTTCAAGCTAACGAAGATGAGCTGCCTGCAAATCCTGTGATCCTGCATTTTACCTCCCTGATAACAGCCTGTGTTGTACCGTGAATCAGCACACAAAATTGTAACTATCAAGCCAGGTAAGCGAAATATTTTGAATTAAACTGACCGAAGCAAACACATCCAGCCAGACACAACTGCAGCCTGCTCACACCAGAGTAGCTGGAAAGGAAAGGGCAAGCACAGATGCCCTCTACCACCTCCCCAGGCCACACTACACACTCCTCCCAGCCCCTCCATACAGAGCCTTCCCCTCTCTGGGCTTTTTGGGTGGTGAAGTGATGAATAATCTACCAGAAGACAATAAAACCCACATAGAAGATTCGTATTTCCTTGCAGCCTAACACCTCATTACCTTGCAGCAGCCTTCCTCAAGGACCAGGAACGCAGCCCCCTCCACAACACAGCTATGAAAGCCTACCTCTAAAGCAGGAATTTTTGGAGAAGCGGTGCAACCAAGCAGTCAGGAGACAGAGGAGAGCCAGCAGAAGGACAGGTGAGCTGCAGAAACTGTGAACTTGTTAAGGTAAGGAGCTCTAATTGCAGTTGTTGGGATTTATATGCCGATGGTTAATAGAGGTGAACGGAAAATTCCTGAATTGAGCAAACCAGCTCTCCTAGCAAAGCAAAATCCTGCTCACTCCCAAGATAAATTCATTCTCACTCCACCCCCAGGAATGTCTTGCTGCTATCTGACAGGGATAGGATCTTCTGACAGACAGGGAAGTGAGGTATGTGCAGCTCCTTGGGAAGCACTCCCTTCCTGCCACCAGCTCCAGGAACACAAAGGCCTTTTCTGTGATTTGCCTCTCATGCATTAATGAATCCGGGAAGATCACAGCCGTCTTCAGAGAAGGAAACATAAAACCCCTTTCAGAGCACTTGGAATGGCATTTGGCAGTCTTCAAGATAAGTTTACATGTCTTTTTCCCCCAGTGGGAATGAATAATGATAGTATCAGCTCTTCTTGTAATTCTGAACCCACAGGAAGGGCTTTTTTCAGGCACATACAGCAAGTGAAAACCACCTGGTTACAAGTCAAACTCTGTGGATCACACACACAGTTCTATTCTCTTCTCACCCACAAATGCTTGCCAACCATCAGAGAGCAGCAGAAACTGGAACTCTGTTCCAGTTTTAGACATGCTTCTGGATCCCACGTGATGCTGGAATGCAAAGTCACCATGGCTCTCAGGAATGACCTGCACCATTCCAGAAATGCAATTTCCAGGCTTTGACTGATCTGTGATTGCTTCTCCAAGATTTATTTTTATTATTTAAAATGTCAAATTAGCATGGCCTATTTTTTTTTTCCCAAAAGAAGTGGGTGTATGCACCTGTGTTTCTCCTAAAATAATTCTCCAAATGTGTGGAAAAATCTGGGCTTGATGTGCTTTAGCACATACAGTTACAGGGACAAATCCTCCCAATTAGCTTGCTCCTGGCTGAAAGCAGGCACAGCTGTAAACTCATTTCTGCAGATTGAAGCCAGCAAAACCATCCCACTGGAGACAGGGAATGTGCTCTCCCAGTGGTGGCAGAGGTCAGCATGGCTGGAATTGCTGAGGCATTCCTGACACACTGGTGATGCACTCCCCCTCAGTGGAACTGTGTAGCCCAACATAGGGAAGAACTCATGGCTGGAGAATCTTCATTTTATGGTGCCAAATACCCAAATTCCCCTCTCCCAGCCTCCCCAAATCTGCTGCATGCCACACAAAAAGCTACTCGTGCTTCCAAGCAACAACTGCTGCATAAGGATTTTCTTTCACAGTGTTCCTATAGATGATCTTTAAAGAAGGAAAGTAAAACTCTTTATCAGCCTCACCCCAAAACTCCAAAGGGTGTTTGGAGTCCAGCCCGGCCTACTGGAGCTCATTCCCTGAGCATCTCTAAGCACATTCTCAGCTAATTCTGTTCTGTGTCTTTGCTCTGTTCCTCACCGAGGTGGTTATTAGCACTTGAAATCTTAAGGGTTTGGGTCAAGTTTCCTCTTCATTTCAGGTTTTACATAACTTAGAACTACAGCTAAATAAGGCATGCCGAAAATAAATCTGCCTCTTTTGATTTCTAAAACCACACAAACATGAACAAGATTAAACAGCAGCATAGCTGGGACACCAGCCTACAGGTGCATACTCATTATTCAGCTCAGTCCATTCCAGATTATTTTGAACCTTTTAAAATGAATTCATGAACCTATTTTGATTTTTAATTTATTAAGTTCACATTTTTACTTTATGTTTTCATCCATCTTTCCTATCCTGCCACTATCACTTTTTCTAAGGGCAACAGAAGTAATTTCCTCTCTCCAGCTAGGCTTCCTTCAGAAGTGAATCGTCTGCCAGAAATATTTTGCTTCACAAACTTCCTTGCCTGCTGAGAATCTGGGTTACAGTTGCATTGACTTTTTGCCTGTTCTTGTTTTTCCAGTGGCAAAGGCAGCACAGGGCTCCAACTGAACAATCAGTGGATTTTATTGCTTAGCCCCACAAGGAGCTATGGTGTGATAGGTGACAGAGGAACAAGGAAAGAACCAGACATCCCTGAGCCAGTATTGATACCAAGAAAAGGAATACTGATTCTTAGTGTTAGTTTTTGAAAATTCCAACTGTTGGCTGTTGAAAAAATAGATTTCACAGGGTATTTGGGGAGTATTTTGTATTTACTTAATTTACAAATTGAGCTGAGCATATTTCCTCTTTCCCCCCCTTTTTTTTTGCAAAATAGGGTATTTTTTTCCTGTTTGGGAAGGCAAGGGGTGGTACCAGTGAGCTCCCCAGCTGGCAAACTCTCCTCCAGCCTAATGCCCTCTGAGTGGGCCAGGACAGTCTAGGGTAGTGAGAACACCACAGAAACCATGCAGAAGGAACAGGCAGAAATTCCTCATCTACCTTGGAGCATAATTCCTGAAAAAACAACATGTTTCTGCCACCTGTCTCCCGTGTCACCCCTTCTCTTTCTTCTCTTTTTTTATCTCCTTCCAGTTCCATGACAGCAGACATCCACAAGCAACTCAACTCCTCAACTCAGAGAAGTGGTGACAGCTCCAAGCAGGGCCAGGTAGCAGGGACCTTCCTACACCTGTCCCACAGCCGTGGCCAGTGTCTCCTAAACCTGTGCTCTCCGAGCCAAATCACCACCCCTCAACAGCTGAATGGGCAAACATTAACAACCTTTGCCATTACAAGTGTCTCCGATGTTCCCTGGGGCTACTAATCCAAGAACCGAATAATGCTTGCGTGGCATTTACACCACACAAATGCCATTTAGAGCTAAATTCCATACCAAACTCAACACTACCTCTGAAATGTATTTTAAACTTGTTGCATTTATCATTTCACTTGGTATTGAAAAGAAAACAAAATGGGTCAAGCATATTATCCAAGAAAATTAGTATAAGAGCTGTATAGGGATGCTTTGCACTTACAACGATTTACGATGGATTTCTGGCCTGGTTTCAGTACAGGTTGATTCAGGGATTTCAACCAAACAGCCTGCTGTCTTTTCACTTACAGCAGATGATCAGCAAACAAAAGATAGTAATTAACATTAATCAGCACATTAAATAGCATTAAATAGCAACATCTGTCACACAGAGACACACAGGGTCCTGGATTCCAGTAGATACATCTCTCCATGTTTTTCATTCTCTTCCCAAGGAGGGGTTAATAATCCTTACCTGTCTCTAAGGAAGATTAATAAAGGTAAAAATAATGGAAAATGCAAAACTCTAA
Organism: Pyrgilauda ruficollis; assembly: GCF_017590135.1. Taxonomy (NCBI): domain Eukaryota; kingdom Metazoa; phylum Chordata; class Aves; order Passeriformes; family Passeridae; genus Pyrgilauda; species Pyrgilauda ruficollis. Next base: position 1,561,491 of record NW_024526266.1, on the reverse strand, counting down.
GCTGTACTATTACTGATGTTGTCTGTCAAGTTTGCTCCAGTGCTGAACCAGCCATGCTGCACAGGGAGAATGCAGTTACATGTTTACCTAGATGACCTGAAGTGCCCTGCTTCAGGTCAGATTTTAGTATCTTTACTGACTATCACTTTGCACCTGACCTTCAGTCTGAGACAAGAAAAAAAAAGGGGGGAAAGAAGGAAAGGCTGGAGAGCCAGACTATGAGAAATTCTTGTAGTTAAGTAATAGGAAGAAAAAAGTAGGACCCCAGCACATCCTCTGCTCATCAATCCCACAGGAGCTGGCCATACACAAACTCACCTTGGCTGTGCTGGTACCTCACTGACACCCTGACAGGAGCCCTAAGGGAAAGCTGAGACATTTCTATATGGAAACAGCACAGTGGTAATGGCATCTTCCCAAAACAAAAAATAAATCTGCCCTATGATTAGTTGAAAGATGAGATAAGGAGTAATCAAGACTGAAGTGATGTGGGTGAGCAGGAAATGGCACATGGTGTCAGCCAAGCTGGGCTAAACCAGGCAGACCAGTCCAGGCACCTTCCCTGAGGTTTAGCAGGCAGTGTGACTGTGAGACACAGTCTAGACTGAGGCATGCCTGGTGACTCTGAAATGAGATCATTTCATGCATTTTGCATTAAAAGTACAAACTACTGACACCTTCCAGGAGAGTGGCATGTTCCTCAATGCTGGAGTTAAAAATCAGGGCATTAACTTGGAGCTCACAGGACTGAGTGCGGCCCAGAAACATGCAGTGAACAGCATTTGCTGGTAGATGTTGATACCAAAGGTAACAAGCAGCCAGCTGATACAGGGAAGGTATTTGACCCATTTGCTAGGAAAGGCAGAAAGCAGTTAAGTCTCTGTAAGTCCCTGGACATATTCCCTGGCAATTTGCACAGGTCAGCTCCAGGGGAGAAAGGAAGATCAGGACCATGCAAGCTGATCAGCTGTATAAGACTACCAGTAGTATCCACTAATCTAAACCCCACATAATCCTCTGCCCCTAAATCCCTATTCATCATCATCCAGTACAGTGAAAGGGAAATTCTGTTCTCACAAGATGATTTGGGAGACAAACTATTCCAGTACTTAACTGTGCTGATCTAGTCTCCCACTGGGAAAATCTGCATCTACATTTAAATGCTTCAGTATTATACAATGAGAAAAGCTTCTGTATTTACATGTGATTTAAAGATTACCCTGTCTTGATTTGACTGTTAATAAGCTTATTTTAAGAGCTCAAATGGTATGTATGGAGGTGCAGAGAAGGCAAATGCTGCCACCAGTTATCAAAGAGCTCTGTGAGATAATCAGGTATTTCTTCAGAAACCAAATACCAGAGCTATTTCCATGTATTTTTCTACCCTCCCCATCTGGCTTATTCCAATCTTGTCTTTTATTTAAAATCTCGACTATAGGTCTTGTATTACTTACTACTATGATACTCACCTCAACTAGAAGAAATTCGACACTCCCTAAAAGAATACCAACATAAGGGATTGCTCCAGCTCAGCACAGATGTCCACAGGGCAGGAGGACATTTTCTCCTTGTATCCACGTGCTCAGGCTGGGCACAAAGTGCTGCTTAAGCTGAGGTCAAGTGCAAGGGCTGAGCTCCCTTAGAAGCTCCCTCACTGCCAGTGCTCCTGTTGACTCCTCTCAACGTCCAGCTAGAGGCTTATATTTAGAGACAAAATTGAGCCATAATTTCTAATCTGTACTTCATTTTTTAGTATGTCTTTCATGTAGAGGAAGTGTTTGTGCAAAATCTGTTTTGCAAGAAATGCAAGGGAAGTGCTGGTAATGAGTGAGAGCTAGTTTCTGCTCGATGTAAAGGAAGAAAACCCCATCAAACAAAGAAAAACAAAGGATACAATAAAATTTAGGATGGTTTGCAAAAAAAGTTTTTAAAAAGAGGCTTCTATCACCATATAATTCCTTAACATATTTCCAAAGTACATAATTTATATTATCACCATCATTAGTTTCACTGTTTGGAAAGTGAATGAAAGAAAATAAACCAGCTCATGAGACAGTAATAACTAACTTGAAAGAGAAAAGCTATGATGCTGTCTACAGTGAATTTCATGTCATGTAAGTCCAGGTATTTACATAATGGTTTGAAAGATTATAGATGTCCTTCTTTCACTGGTGACAGAATAACTCTGTTCCCAATTACTCTGTCACAGAATCACAGAACAGTCTGGAAAGGATGTTTAAGGATCATGTCGTCTAACGCTGTTGCAATGAGCAGGGACACCTTTAAAAATAATTCCTCTATGAAAGCAGTGAAGGATTTGATCACCTTTCCCAGACATAGAATCATAGCTGAAAAAGGTATTAGGGTTGTTTCTTGAAATGCCACACAGTATCTTTCTTCTGTAGGTATTTCTCTCTGCAGAACCTTCCCAGAGAAATACACATGGGCTTACTAACACTCCTGGCACTTGGAGAGTTACCTGAGGACTGGCAACCGATTTATCAGGACATTAACTCCACACGCCCAGCTTTAAGGAGAGTGAAACAAGGGAGCCCCACTGGTGACACTTGTGATAGAGCATATGCCTGACACTGCTCGGTCTGACATGAGGTGAAGGAAAACTAAAACCCAGAAGGTAATTTCCTTGATGCTAGTTAGAGCTGTGAAATTGAGAAAGACCAGAAACAGGTCTGAGTCATTTTCTTATCTCTCCTGATTGAATGTAACAGCAGCAAGAAAAAAATCCCACTCTGAGCTGGAGGTGCAATGCCCTAACTTGGTCTCTAAGTGCCTCTGGCCATCCCTTATCAGCAGTGCATGGCAAAACATCCAAGATAATTTGTTGGGCAATACTATGATTTTTTTTCCTCACTTTTTAATTTTTTTTCATTTTTCCAGTAAGAATGCGCAACTGGTGCTCTGTTTATCAGTACTGTTTGCATTCCTGTGCTTTCTTGAATCTGTCAGAGTCACAGGACCTCAGGGTATAGAGAGCTGGCTGGGCTCACTACCACCAAAGAGAGAACAAGAGTCTGAGGCACAGGTCACAGACCAGCACAGCCACGGGGCAGCTGTCTCCTGCAATGCCCCTGTCAGCTCAGAGATCCTTTGCCCTTTTTCAGCACTGTAGATCACCCCACATTTTACCAGAGCTCTGAAAGTTCAAGAGTGACAGCTGAGTGTGCCAGGTGGGAAGAGCCAGAATGAGAAATGCAGAGATCCTCACCCATCCCAGCCACTTCTGCTTCCGGGTGTAATTCAAGATGTTGAACATCATCTCATGTTCCCTGATTTTCTGACATCTCCCCATAGGAAAGATCCTATTCTTCCTATCTTCAACAAAGGAAATTAAGATGTGTTGACTCATCTTTTCAATGAAAAATCCTCTCAGGGCAGTAGAAGTTATTCCTGGGCATTCAGGATGGTACCAAGTCTCCTGAGCTTTGTTCAGCTGAGAGAACACGAGGTAACTTCCCCAGCTGCCAAAACCCACACCTGACACAAACAGTACAGCTTGGTTTGTGAAATCTCAGATGTATTAAAAAACTACATGGAGCTGCTGGTCAGCACCATCAGCTCCCCTCTGGGTGTAAAGAAGTGGACACCCCAGTGACAGACGTGTCATAAATGACAAGACCAAGGGTCTATTTTGAAAAAATGAGAATACATCATGAGCATGCCAAGCCACTCAGATATAATTTAGTTTTCCAAATGGGTAATTGAATGCTTAAAGTAAATAAGAAGAAAATTCAATCTGGACTTAAAACATCACCTTCCTCATCTCACTTCAATGTAAAAAAAAATTGCATCTGGCCTTGGGCATAACCCCTGTTTTGCAGGACTGTATGTACAAACCCAAGTGTTCATGTCCTTCTCTCTGTTCTTCTCCAGTGAGTCAGATAATAGCTGGATCATCAAAGCAGAAAAAAAAATTATCTAAAAGAATCCCACAATGAAAACTACAGCAGTTAGACAAAGAAGCTGTCAGTTAGTGCAGCCAAAGGCTGTAAGGAGAGGCCCAAAAGGCAACATCTGTTGAAGAAGTGTAGTCCAGAGACTGAGCTTCATGAATGTTGGCCCTGCTTCGTGAAACAAAAAGGAAATAGGGGGAAAAACCAGTTTGGTCACTGTTTGTTCCAAATAAATCTCTACAGGATTCACTCCCTTCTTTTTCAAGCTACAGTATTGTGGAGGAGGTGCAAACTACTGAAGCTTCTGAGAGGCTCTGAATTGTCCCTGAAGTTTTTACTGAGGATTGTGGCAGTGCTTTCACCAAAGAACAAACAGGACAAACAGAGCCAGGCTACGGTGCAGCATTCCTGCCTAATGCTTTCCTGGTTGTGAGAAGAGACTCACATCAGTGCTACTGATTCTCTCTGCTTCTCTCTGGGCAATGCAGGATGGAATAGCAAACCAAGCACTTCCAGCTTCTCTGGTTTGGGGAGCACATCTGGAACAAATGGCACAGCAACATCTTCATTACACCTCTGCTCTCCTCCACTATCCACATGTAGCCACTATAAATGCTCTGCCAGTTTATCTGTGCACGCACACTCCATCAGCAGCCTGCTCCTGCCCTGGATACAATTTCAGACAAAGCTGTGCCCTGGCTGGGATCCCAACCCCGCCCTACAAAAATGCAGCTGGTCCTGCAGAACTGCCCGTACAGCAGGGCTCTTCCCTGCACTGCTGGGCAGGGAAGGATAACCATCTCCTCACTCTCAGCAGAGCTGGTTAGGCTACAAGAAGGCAGCCAGAAATAAAGTAAGCAGAAAAATGGCTTAAAACCATCTTTGTTCTGACCCTTTTTATTTCCATCAATGACTGTTGTGACCAAACACTAGGTAGGCAATCCATGGCCAGCTATGCCTTTAAAACCTACTTCCATTACACTCCTGGATGCCACTCCAGCTCAACAAATATCCTGACAAGTTTGCTCAGTTGATGAACAGGAAAAACAAGGCAGAGGATGGTGCTGGACAAGCAGCTATGCAGTCAAGGCACCCTGGTGCAACCTGGAGCCTTGTGGCTCTGCTTCTGCGGTAGCGAAGAGATCTGTTTAGCTATGTAAATAAGATGCATAAATAAATAAATAAGAATTGGAGTGGGCTGAAAAAAAGCACCCAGACCCTGGCCTTTTCAGTATCTTGCAGGTCGCTTAGCAACAGGCTAGCTGCTGCAGGGTAAAAGAGCATGAAATCAGCATCTTTTCAGCTAAAGACAAATTGAATGGAAATGTGGGGAGGTGGCCTTTTCCTGGCAGCAGTGAGGAAAGAAGTAGCTGGTGAATCTGATGCTGTAGGCATCCTTTTGGAGGGGTTCCTGAATGCAGGGATTGTTAATTAACGTGGCTGAGAGGCTTTGTCCTGCCAGCAAACTGATAAATTCCAGAGCACGCCTGGGAAACCAATAATTCAATCTTGATTAAAATGATGTCTGTTACAGTCACCTCCTGGGTTAATTACTTATTAACCATCTCAAATAGCTCAAACCCAGTTCTATCAGACTCCCTTGGCTATGTTAGTGCCAGCTGACCATAGAGCATGTTTTCAGTGGCAGTTACCTAAAACATTCCCCAGCATTGCATGTTCAGGTTTATCACCATGCTGTCTCTGCATTCACTAAAGGAATGTGCACCCTGTGAATCTTTAAGTAACTGGATCTCAGCAATACAAACCCATTTATTCTGGCCAGGTAATTCCTCCGGCTTCTCCAGCCTTCTGGAACAGCCTCGTGTGGACACAGTAGAGGAACATTACATAGACAGCAGCTACTAGAGGGAACTGAGCTATGAGAGCAGCAAGAACAACATCTCATGAAGGACTTAAATGAGAGTTCTGAATACAAGATTTCTCTGGGTCACCTAATCTGGGGCTGGAGTGTATCATCCACTGCTAAATGCAGCTGGATCCTGGCAGCAAGGCACAAGCAGGGCCTGTGTGGCACATGATCACTGAGGGAGGTGAGGGATGCTGGTTGGGTCAGCAGAGGGGCTTGGCAGCTTGTCCAGGAATCCAACAGGAGGAGCAAAGGGAAAACACAGTGGCCTTGCTCCCTGCTTTATACACACACTGCACAGTGATAACTCATTGCACTCCTTATTTACAGGTAACTTGTACTTGTGTGGCACTTCAGCAACAGTGAAAACCATCTGGGGGCTACCAGTGAACCAAATTTACTTGGAGCAGGCAAACTTCTCACCTGCATTTTATCCTCCTGAGTGCCCCATCACAGCACTTAATCTTTCCTGTGATGGGGTGTAGGGTTTAGAAGCCAAGCCTAGTTCCATAGGCAGGAAATGACATAGTATCAAGCAGGATGGCTGCTTTCAATCTTTACAACTTGAAAAATGAATTGTGTGTCCTTGGGAGCTGCACACAGAGATGCATTTGGCAATATTTTGTTCCTCTCTTTGTCTGGGGTTGAAAGGAAGGCGACTGTGGCTCAGTGAGTGAACACTTAGATGAGATACCCTCCATTTCCTTAATGAGCCTATTAAGTGACTCATCAAAGGTGTAACGACCAGTCTCAGAAGGGAGAGACACACAGAGATAACTGACTGTGCTGAGATATTGCTAGTGCACACAAAACAGCCTATATGCTACCGAGTTAATACAGGAATAATGTGATTCCAGTGCTAGAGAAGTACATAGATGGAAAATACCTTGTCACTTTTCCTTTTTGCTGGCTGCAGTTGTCTGTGCCTGAGCTAACAGCTCCAGCTTTTCCTCCTCTGATCGAAGGATGACAAAATCCTGCTGAGACACATCCATCTCTGAGGCATTTGCAGAGTCAAGCACCTGGAGGAACTTCGTGCTCCCTGAGCCTGAGCAAAGTCCATGACTGAAGGAGGAGAGTCTTGGTTTAGGTCATGAGAACCAAAGACCATATCAAAATTCAGAGGGAACTTTATTCTCTGCCTTCCTAAATGAGTCCCTGAAGGTGTGCATGCCAGGATTTAATCTCTCCAAGGAGATTAAAAAGTACTGCTATATTAACACAAATACAGCAGACATACAGCAACCAGCTCACGTCACTCTCCAGCACAATGGATTTTATTTACAACGTTAACTATGATCCACTGTTGCACATTTGCCAGAATCTTGTGTTCTGATTGTGTATTAAGAGTGGAGCAAGGGAAGCAGGAAGAGCAAATAGCATCAATAATGCTTAGGAGACTGAAAGAGATGTACTAAACCACATGCCTATTTCTCTTGAAATGTCACTTTATGTCAACTGTCATGGTTTCCAGACTGTCAGAATTTAATTATATTGTAATTACATCCTATTTGAACAAGGTCACAGGAATAAAAGCTTAGTACTTCCCTCCATTACAGGTGTTGTATGTTCTTACACTCCTGGAGCAGACAAGCCTCCTTTTGCAATGGCAACAAATTTGCCTTCAGCATAAAATGCTGGTTTAAGTCCATTAGTGCAAGGTGAGGAACATTAAGAAATTAAGAGCCATCATTAGTGATGTTTCTGAGAAGCGTCGCAGAGCACAGATGTCTATATTCCCTTCCTAATCCTTACAGTTCACTTTATATCATAACAGCAACAAAAAAGGAACAAACACAAACCCCAGACCTGTGTAACCTTACAACAGGTGCTTGTTTCACTCCAGCCCTCATCAGTGAGTACAGGTGTGTGAAACCCCTTACACCAGGACATGAACATTTCTCAGGTTTTTTTCACCTTTCCAGCAGTTTCCCCCCAAATTCCTATGGCAGTATATAATCTTGTATAATATTCCTGCATGATGGATCAAAGGTTGAAAATTCACAAGTCATACAGGTCAACAGCTGTGTTGTTTAAACAGGGACCCTGCAAACACTGCGTGGCAAGGCCCTTCTGCCAGACAGGATCATTACTGACATTTTGTGGATGACACAATAAAGACAGACTGAAGGAAAACAGAAAGGGACTCTTGGCTGTTCCCAGGGGAGCCTGGGCTCCCAACAAGCCCCTGTGTGAGCTCCCAGCCCAGTGCTGGATTTATAAATGTGCTGCTCCTTCCCATTAGAGACTCAGCCACCAAAGGAGATGCTGCTTGATGGAGAGAGAGATGGATGAGAGCAGTGAAACATGAGATGGGCTCTGGCCCAGCCCACAACCAGCCCTGCTCCCAATTCCCCTCAGCAATTACTGCTGCCCCTGGGATGAACATTTGTACACCAGGTGGGAGTTCCTCTGCTGTCAGAGAGCAGGGGTGGAGGTTTGCTAAGGTCACCACGTGCAGGCAGCACCTTCTCCCCCTTTACACCCCCAGCCCTGACCAGAAGTGTTTTTTATGAAGTCTTGAAGCACTTGGATTTGTTGTGTTGGCTGGAGAAGATGGTTCTGGTGCATACTGGGACAAAAGGAAAAATACATGGCTAAACCAGATCCCCCTCAGCTAGAGAGTCATTGCCTTTGCAGAGCCCCTCATCAGAATTCTGGGAAACACAAACTGTGCCAAGGAAAATGCTCCTTTCCCACCACATGTCCTTCCTCCTGCTAAAGGAACATGCCCTGCTTCACACTGTGCTTAGAAAAGGGAAAAACTAAGCAAGTTCTCTTGAAGGAGGTTCATTACAACACAAATCTACATTTCCCTTTGCATTACAAGAAAAACAAGGGCCAAATTTGCCTCAGAGCTTCCTGCTGGTATTTAAAGGAGCAGGATTTGTGTCCCTACAAGCTTACCTGAGTATGATGGTCTGGACAAGCAGCTGGAATGAAGGAAACTGCTGGGATCTGTATTCTGTGGCATCAAAATACAGCTCCTTTCAGTGAGAGAAATCCCTTTCACCACTGCCTCATGAGGAAAGACATCACACTTACTGTTTCCAGGACTATTTCACATTTAAAAGTAAGGCAGTGGTGACAAGGTGATTGAATTTTTTCCCCATTTCTGACAGGTCTGGTAGATTGCACAATCATCAAAAGGAGCAGCCTGACAATAAAGTTTTTGTGTGTCATCGACAGTGGGAGAAGAAATGAGCCCGAGGTAAGGAAAGCAGGTGCTCAGATGCTAAAGCATTATTCAATTGCTAAAGCATTATTCAATCTAGCTGCTTGCAACAGCTGCCTTGGGGCACACAGGAGCAGCTGGAACATGGCACCCTCATCAGGCAGTTGGGAAGCAAAGCCCTGATCCCTTCTCCAGCTCTTCCCACTGCTCCTGACTGGCTGAAATAGAATCAATATTCCCTGCTGTGCAAAGAGGGAGCATCCTGGGTGGCACAGTCAGGTGGCTTACTCAGACTGCCATCACATTGTTCCTCACAAGGATGCATGGTAAGAGCACAGACTTTGTGCTCTGAGCTATGGGTTAACCAAAGGATTGTTGAGATTAAAAAGGAGCTGCTCAGCTGCCTGACTGCGTGAAGAACATCAGCTACAGTTTAAGTGGTTTTCCCCCAGAGGTTGATGCATTAAGCTCTGAGCCTCTTGAAGTTATGTCACCCCAGTGTGTGTGTGTTAGTGAGCACACACCTGTATTTCTTGTGCAGGTAAGGAGTCAGGAGCACCCTCCAGGCTGGTGCCATGAGCAGCTGCACCTGGGCTGGGGTTCTGTTGAGGCTGAAGATTTTTGCAGCTGTTGTCACAGTAACTGGGTGATTTAAGCTGACACTGGCCCCTGAGCCATGCATGCACACTGAATTAGTGCCTGTACCTCCAGATTTAAGAGATTATTTATTAACGCTGAATCACAAAATGATTTGGGTTGGAAGCGACCTTAAAGCCCATCTTGTTTCATCCCTGCCATGGGCAGAGACACCTTGCACTATCCCAGGCTGCTCCAAGCCCCATCCAGCCTGGCCTTGGACACTTCCAGGGATGGGGCATCCACAGTTTTTCCAGACAACCTGTTCCAAGGGCCTCATCGCCCCCACAGGGAAGAATTCCTTTCCAACAGCCAATCTACATCTCCTCTCAGTTTGAAGCCATTGCCTCTCATCCTGTCACTCCATGCCCTCATAAACAGCTCCTCTCCAGATTTCTGCATCTATACTAATTATTACACTGATTAATAACTTGGAGATGAGATTTTCAGTTTTTTCATGGCTTTTGATTAAGGTGCAGAATCAAATTTTGGTTAAAAATTATTGTCCAGGAAATTGCATTAATTAATTAAGCAAAGGAAGTTGAAAGAATAACAGACAGCTAGGGCAACACAATGAGGAGGTCTGATCTTCATCTGCTGCTTGACAGTGAGGTACCAGCCAGATGTAATCTACTTATGCCCAAACATAAACAAACATAACAGTATAAACAATGTAACACCATGTTTACCATACTACTCAATCTCCACAAGAGAAACAAGGCTACAATATGCTAAAAATAAAAGCAATTAACTGTAGGAAACCAGAGAATCCTGAAGCAAAGCAATTGGGAGATCCTAAAAATGTGAATATTGCCCTTATAAAGCACCCAGCTACAGTCCTGCTCCAGTAGCTACACACTGCTCAGAGAACAGGCAAGTAACTACTTGCTGAATTTAATTTCCAACAGTGTCAACAATGCCAAAAACAATGCCTGGGGTTTGTAATGGCAGGTTATTAATAAGACCTTCAGCTCTAAAAGCTACTGTCCCTGCAGAGCTCTGTGTTTATGAAATACAGTCACTGTCTCCTATACTTAGTTTTGTTTGTCCCCTCATTTTCAAAGCAGAGGAATAAATCCAAGTGCAGGTGCCTGAGAAATCAAACACCAGCAAAATTACAAGAAGACAGTGCCCCCAGTGCCTCTTGTGTTTATTTGCAAAAGCCCTGGGGGAAATAAGGGAAAATTGTTGGCTTTGCCTTTTCTTTTCCTTCTCCTCCCAATTATTTTTACAAGTTTAGCTCTAGGTCTCAGCACAGCGCTTCAGAATTTGTCACTTCCTTTAATTTGTCAAAAAACAAAAAGAACCCAATGTCCCATCCCAGCTGTTGTCTGTGCCACACTGAGAGTGAATCTCTGCAGCTTTTTGCAACAGAGAATCATAGAATGGAATCACAGAATGGTTTGGTCCAGGAGGGATCTTAGATCTCCTCTTGTTCCACCCCTCTACCCTGGCAGGGGCACCTTCTCCTGGCCCAGGTGGCTCCAAGCCCTGCCCAAACCTCCAGGGATGGAGCAGCCACATCTTCCCTGGGCAACCACACCAAACCCCACCCATGGCTGTTTCCAAAAACTTCATTTTTTTTATTCTGTTACATCTGCAAGAATAAAATAACCACAGCTTCTCTGAGAAGGACACATACCATAATGGCTAACCAAAAAGGACAAAAGGTAACTTGAATTTTTTTCCTTAAATGCAATCACTTCCCAATGCGTGTATTCTAAGACTTCTAGACTTAAGAAATAAAAGATAATTCTCTGTGGGTGCCCTGAACTCCCAGCAGACAACAGAGCTTCTTCCTCTGCTGTTCAGCGGAGAGAATTCAGAGTTTCTCAGGTTACAGGAGCTGAGTCCTAAAAACATTAAGATATAATATTTTTCAGGGTCATAGACAACAACAAAACTTTGGCTGGCAAGGGTCATGCCTTGGCCCCAGTGTCTTTTGCATGTAGAAAACATTTCCTCAGAATTACTACGCTGATTACTGCCAAGCTGCCACCTGCTCCCTCAGACCTGACTGCCTGAAAGATACCCAAGAGAAGCACAGAGGAATTTCCACCTCCAGGGAGATTTTGCCATCTTAAGTCTCAACAGTTTTGTTGATGCTTAAGTCAGTATCAAGGAACATTTCCTTGCCAGCATAAACATGGAGTGCAGATCTTGTTTCCAGGCATTTCTCCATCTGCACTTTTACCTACACCTCTTTCTTCACAAAATGTGAAATCCTGTGGGTTTGTTCCTTTTAATTATGGCTGTAAGTGCTGATGCTGGGATACATTTCTTCCTCAACAGCCGCTTTTGCATCACAGAAGTGTCTTTAAAAAGGACACCATCTTACTGGGAGAATAAGAGGTACTACAAACCTGCCAGGCACCATCACCACAGGCTTTCTCCGTAGTCAAACTCAAGGCATTCTTTGGGAAAATCAGTTACTGGGTTTGTTTCCTCCAAAGGAAGAGACAGTTGAGACCTTCTCCTTCAAAAAACAAATATGAGCATTGTGCTGTCAATAGGAACTCCAGACACACTGCTACTGCTCAACATACAAACCACTGAAAGGAGAGAACTTTGTGTGAGATATTTTAATGTGTCACCTCACAGGGGGGTGAGTCAATGTTCCAGCCAACCTGCATCTGGGATTGGAGTTCAGCTTGGGAAAAAGGTTCACTTCCTCTTCCTTCTAGAGCTGAGTTATTTTAGACACATTCTGGCAAAGATGCCAGAAGACAGAGCTGTCAAACAGTGTGACTCCTGCCATCTTCACCTCCTGCTCTCTGTACTATTTTCAGATGCAAGGATGGAAAGCAGCTGTTATTCATCCAGGGGAAGGTGCCAGATTGAAAAAGCTCAAGAAAGAAGGCCCTTCTGAGGATGCTCTCCTTCTCCCTTTGGAACAGAACATCTGCTGTCATAGTGAAAAGCCCTGACTCCTGATGGCACCAAGGTGAACAGAACGGAGATGAGTGCTTTGTTGAACCATGGAGCAGCTTTCAGCTGCCCTCCCTACCTTGTTGAATGAAACCACTAAGAACTTGGGCAAAGTGATGCAACTGCTGTGGATAGAGACAATAAATGTTTGTATCAACTTTTCCACCTCAAACTTTTATAGTTCTTGGCAGACTCTTGCAACACTGCTCTGGTTGATACCACTGCTCACAAGAGCAAATGTCAACTAGTGACTAATACAAAGACACCAAAATATTTGTACTGCAGTCAGGCTACTTTAAATTGTTAAAATGTGATTATACTTAAATAATAATAATAACAACATTCTGTTCCTTTCCTATTGATAAAGAATTAATGACATACCTGATGTCCCTTACAATACCAACTCAGTGCAAATGAAAAAAAAAACCCAAACCAACAAAACAAAATAAAATAACTGAACTGAACTAATGCTTAAACACCATGAAAATATAGCCCCACTACTGGGCAACATGCCTGCTCACTGGAATATTAAATAAGTATTATAAGTTAAATAAATAAACATTTCAAGCCAAACTGCTGTATTAAATTAACAACATTCCTTTCTACGGTGTTAACACTTATTACCAAGATTACAATCTCATTTAACATCCAACTCCATTGCAGGCACTTCAATCCGATTTCCAGATGCTGGCTCATGGCAGTGCCCCACACCACAAAGCCCAGCAGAAAGAAGGAAGCTGGAGCTGCAAACAGGACAGGAATTAAAAAACATGACCCTTGTCACCAGGACAAGTGGATCTGCACTTCAGAGATAACAGCACAGACATGACAAGGGCAATTGACCATGGGCTTTTCATAAGAAATTACATACAAGCATGGCAGGCTTTTCTATAGATCTAAACCGAACCCTTTTCAGTTTGGTTTGGCCTTTTCTGAAGAAGTTGATAAATGTGCAATTTTTAACCTGTCCTTTATAGTGGAAGGTTAAATAGATACAACACTGGTAGAACCAACCCTTGTGCAGTTTCAGGGCCTTTCTGCAGTGACCTCCTTTGCTTTTCTGTTGAATTTTGTGTTGTCCTACCATGATAGCAAGATCCCCAAGTATGTAGGTAAGTACACACACATAGAGATAAGCACAGAGAGAGAGAATGCTCTAGTCTTGTATTTTCTGGAATGCCAGCGAAGGTGAGGAAATGAAGGTATCTGACTCCATGTTCTTAGAAGGCTAATTTATTATTTTATGATATTATATTAATGAATACTGTACTAAAGAATACAGAAAGGATACAGACAGAAGGCTAGGAGATACTAATGAAAAACTCACGATTCTCTCCTCCAGAGTCCCACACAGCTTGGCCCCTGACTGGCCAATAAGTAAAAACAATTCACATGAAGCCACCTGTTGTATAAACAATCTCCAACCCACATTCCAAAGCAGCAAAACACACAGGAAGCAAATGAGATAATACTGTTTTCCTTTTTCTCTGAGGCTTCTCAGCTTCCCAGGAGAGAAATCCTGGTGAAGGGATTTTTCCAGAAAATATGATGGTGACACTCTAGATAGGAGAGAGAGAGAGAGAGAGAGCAAACCAGCTATTCTCAATCCTGCCCATTGAAACTCACATAAATCAATAGGTGAGTTAAACCACGCCTGTAAAAAATCACAGAGAGAAGATCCAGATAGAATATACCAGAGGTGTGAAGCAAGTCAGTCATCACCATCAGTAAGGTGTGAGCTTCAAGTCACCACTCTCAATTGAAAACATTTAAATGGCAACATTATAAAGTAAACCTGCTTTAAATGTCACCAAGCAGGAATAATTCTGAAATGAGAACAAGCTTAGTACACCTCCTGCTACTGTAGCCTGCTTTCCTTGACTCTGCTATTATCCATGGCCCTGGTGCCAGCTCCAGCTGTGGGTGACAGCCTTGTCAGTACAGTGAGAGGTGACAAAAAATTTGTGTGTTTGCTTTGCATTGGGAAAGGCACCGTTTTTATTCAGGGCCATTTGCTGGTCTCATTGAAGGTGCTGAGAGCAGCAACCTGGTAATGCTGCTGGGGGGGCCCAGTATTGTCCAAAAGGGAGATTTACATGGCTGGGAAGAAACTTCTCCTACAAGTTCAGCATTTGAGATCTTTCCTGCTGCTGAGGATGGTGAAAGGTGAGACCAGGAACCACTGCAGTGCCTGAGCCAGGTAACACAAGGTGTCACTACAGATGCTGCCCCACCACAGAACAACCTTCCCTGCAGGTTCCTGTGTATTTCATCCCACGTGTTCACTTCACCTTCCCTGGGCACAGGGACATCCCACAGGTAATTCCAAGGATGTCCCCACCTATCTATCTGGTACACTCAACCTCATGGCATTTCCAGAGCTGCAATGTAACATATTCTGGATTTCCAGAGCTAACACATGCTGAATGTCAGCTCTGCTCCCTTTCCAAATACCACGGGACAGTCATGGAGAAACGGGCACAACTCCCTGAATTCACTGGAAAATGATGACCCAGAGAATGTTCATATGGAGTAGATCTCTCAGTGAGACTCTCCTGTTCCACACCTCACCTCACACCTTCTCCTGTTTCTCACCTTCTCCTGTTCCTCATCTGCCTGAAGCCAGGTGGAAGAACAGAGGTGATGGGACTCCTCTATTAAAATCCAAGGTCATTACAACTTCTTTGGGATGCACATGGATATGTGCAAGAGAAATTGCAAGAAGATGCAAAAAGGCAACTGAGGGAGATGTTGTGAGTGTGAAGAATTTGTCAGATGTTTCCATGAAACAGCACCATTAGGATTAACCTTCATGAAATCTAGAAGAGGGTCTTACTTCATTCATTCACTTATCAAATTGGGTTTCCAGACATACAGAAAAACTTCTGAAAACTCTTGTAAAGACAGAAAAATGAGGAAAGTAAAAAAAAATCCCCTCCCAAAGCATAAGCATAAAAATCCTTCTATGATTACAAATCCAGGCTATATAATTTCTTAGGCCCTATTATTTCATACGTATGAATTAGTTCAAAATGCTCCTTAACAATGGAATATGAGCCAACAAGCTCTGCAGGAAAACACTACTGTTAATTCTAATTCCACTGATGTTCCCAGTGATTTACTAGTAAATGACTGAAATCCAGACCTAGTGAATAGCCACCATAAATAATCAATTGAAAAAGACATTCTCTAGCACATTCTACACAGAAATTTCATTTCACAGCAGCTTTTTTCTTTGTATTTGCAGATCTACTCTTGAGAAAAAGATAGATACCAATCCTTTTTTTTAAAAAAGCAGTACAATAGAACTATTTCCAACACAGCACTTTCAGAATCCAAGGGTTACATCCTGAACTCACAGGAAAGTTGTGAAATTAAGGAGAAAAAACCAAGTAGTTTTAAATTAGTCTTCTGCAGGACTAGAAGTAGCTAAAGCTCAAGAAAAAAGTAAGCAAGGAGAGGTGGATTTTTATTACATGTTAAACTCTTGTTTTGTTCTGCAGTAATCTGGGAACAAAATTAAAAGAAACACTGGAAAAGATACAGCTTACTATGAAACCTGGCCACAACACAGTTCTGTTTTTAGGTTTTTATGCCTCTGTAATTAGCTGAGAAATCTGAAGAAAATCCTACATTCACTTACTGTGTGATACTTGCTCTAAAACCATCTATTGTCTAGTCTACAAGTACTAATGCAGCCCACAAGCAGTGGAAAGACACACAGTGCCTCTTTCATACAGCACAAAAAAAGCAATTTTAAGGGTCTGGTTTGGCTTTTTTTTTTAACATAACAAGTTTTGCTGCATTCAACAAGAGAGGCTACTGCTCTTCATACAAGCTGTGTTCCCTGGGACTCTACCGCTGGTGATGACCAAGACTAAAATCTCCTGTTTGAGAGTGTCAGCTCCTGCAATTATTAGCACCTGCTGGTAAATAAATTCAATGATTCTATAATAGAATTATGGACTAGTTTAGTTTGGAAGTGATCTCTGGAGGACATCTTGTCTAAACCACCCTTTGAAGGAGGGTGACCTTCAGCAGCTCACTCAGGGCAATCTGTGTTTTCAGTGTCTCCACAGATGGAGACTCCAGAACCACCAAGGCCAACACATTCCTGACCCTCCTAGAGAGTACAAAAAACATGTCCAAAAGGCAATTTTTCATCATCAGTTAACAGGATCCCAGGACACACTGAGGACTCCACAGCCACTGCTCCTCATCCTCATGCCACACCAGAGACCATGGCCAGACAGATGCGCCAGTGACCATGGGGACGAGTGGCACCTGTGACAAGGGTGCAAGTCTGGGGACACACACCCATTTAATCTAAGTTTCACCCTCCCTCCAACGGGGTCTTTCCTCACATTAAGTTCTTGAAGTCTCTTACAGGATGAGTTGTATGCTCAGGGAGTCAGCAGAGCCTGACTCCCTCAGCACACCAGAGCAGCAGTTACTGACACAGCAGAAGGTGACTTCAACCTTCCACTTTTTCCACCCCTGAGAACTCCAGGTCTTGGCCCTGAATTCTCCCTCCTTTTCAGTAATTCCTTCTAATCCTCACACACTTCTCTAACACACAAGGGGGTGACTTGACTCCAGGTTTGCTATGCTCACCTGAGCTTTTCCCTTAACCAGAATCCACAGTGTGTGAGAAGCTGTGTATGCACTGTCAAACCCTACCCCTTCCTGACACCCAACAGTTCAGAATGTCACACTCTTCCCACAAATGGCCCCAGGTGCTGAGCCCTGAGCATCTGCCTCAGGTGCATTTCAAAATACCTCCCCAATAAAGGACATGACACACACACACATCCAGTACTAAATGAAAAACTAATAAATAACATTATGTTACATACAATATATTGCACAAGAAAAGGAGAAAGGCACGAGAAAACTGACAGGGAACTCTTCCAACAGGTACCATGAAGACTTCTACACCAACCTCACATCAGAAAATACACAGTAATACTGAGTAAGTAGCATAAAGATAATTCTCCTGTACTTGCTAAGTCTTTAAATTACTCATTTTCAACAACCAAGTAGAGGACTAAATACTAAATAACAAACTACAGCTTTGTATTCACAAACAGTCTCTTTCAGCAGCAGAATTGAAATTCAAGTACAGTTTTACTAAAACATTTGCACAGATCTTCTTTTCCTTGGCTGGAATAAACATTCAGATGGCAAGACCTATTTTTTTCATAAGATCAGTGGTTTAACCAGAAGGGAAAAAACCCCTGCTTAATAAATGATGAAATTAAGCAGCACAAGGGAAATTAACAAATATATTGAGAGAGGCAATAAAAATATAAAAAGAGGCAGTGTTGGAGGAACATTCTTCCTAGTGGGATGTTCTCTGTGCATCACTGGGCCACACCAAACAAGCACTTCCCATCAGAGCTCACATTCCAAGAAATGACTAAAACACATTTTCTCAAAGATCAAACATTAAGCCCCTCCATAGCAATATGTATTTCAACAAAAAACCAAAAAAAATCCAGGACCTTCCAAATGACCACTTTATGAACCTCTGCAGACATTTTAAACAGGTTTCCACCCTCAACAGCTTACAGTCATGCTTCTCTAATTTGGTTCAAGTCCAGTACTTGTAGTCAGTAAGTTCAGAGCAGCCTCACTTCTGACAGCAGAATCTTGCGTAGGGTAGAATATAAAAACATATTCTGTCTTGGTAAGCTTGATATACAAACAAAACTCATTTCTACCTCAATTCAAATGTATTATACGCAGCACTCAGCAGATAAACAGCTTCTGAGCAAAACAAATAATTTCTGAGCTTTGTTTGCGTCATTATCATACAGTGATTAATTGGTTTACTGCAGTCACTGTTTATAAAACAAATAAGGAATTAGTGAGTTCTGATAATTGTTGATGCTGCACCATTTTTCTGTTTTAATTATTAGCTTGTACCCAGGCAGATAAAGAGAGAAAAGGTCACAGATTCACTTTCTTTAAAGACAGAAGGTGTGTGTGTAATTACACAAACATATATAAAAAGCAATAAACCAGCGATTTAATTTCTTTACTTTCTACATGCTACTGCCATTCTTAACTCTGCATTTTACTCTTCCTGTACAAACTCCTGGCTGAAGGAGAAGCAATGAAGTCCATCCTTACCTTAATATTGCAAGCTTGTTCCATGAGTCTCCGGGCGTTCTCCTCAGCTCTGTACCTCTTGGGCAACTGAACCCTGAAGAATTTTAAAGCTCCTTCAAAATCAGCCTGTAGAAGGTCCTCTTTGGAGGTCTGCAATTAAACACAGGGAACTACAGTAAACCCTGGGAACATGCAGTCATGCTCTTCTACTTGATTTGTCATTTACTGGATGCATTCCAGACCACCAATATTCACATTAGCTCTAAGTCATCCTCCTTGAAATCAGCTCTTTTAACTCTGCTTCATAAAACAGAGGCTAAAGCCCATCCAAGGAATCCTAGGGAGGGCAGCACAGAGGACTGCAACATGGGAATGGATTTTATCCTTCTATACCTGCCAGGTAAGAAAGGGATTCTTGTTCAGCCTGTCAAGATGTCAGCGAAGAGAAAAAAAAAAAAAAAAAAAGCAAACAACAAAAACCTAGGAGAAGTTCTTGTATTTCCTGGAAAGCTTGTGCATTAGACCATTAGTGATTTTCATGGCACTGCCTTAAAAAGACAAAGTATATATATTTAATGTATGCACAGTCACAGACATGAAGAGCAGAAGCACATGATTCATACAAGGCATCAGCAAGTCAATGTGCTGAAGCCTGTGACACAATTTCTCAAAGAACACTGTGCCAGAAAACGTTCTACATGCTTATTTCCACATCTCCCATGCTCCTGGACCTCTCAGTGGTACCAAGTCTAAAAGGCCAGAAGATGTTACACATTCACCACGAATCCACTCCCGTCCCTGACAGAGCAATGTGATTCACAGGGACAAAAGTATCCATCCCCCAGGTTACTGGGACCTGCACCAAGAGGTTCAGAAGGTACCAAATCCCAAGCCGTGGCATAGTTCCTTTAAATCATTTACAGAAACTGAAGGTCCTGACAAGACATTCAGAACATCATCTCAAAAATGTGAATTTCAAGGGTTTTAGCCAGAAAAGAGTAAACAAAACTCTGTCAACATAGGTACTCATGGTGGAGATCTACACTGTCTAATGTGTAGAACTGCAAATACCTCAGCAGCAGCACTTTTGGTTAGGGTTAATTGCTGAATTAATTACTCATGTACCACCATTTCCATGTGTGCCAACATTTCCATGTGGGCATCCTCTGCTTTCTCATGAGTAACAAACACCCAGTGTCATTTTTTGCCTCATTACACACAGTGGGTACATTACACACACATCGGTTCAAAGTTTGATTCTTAACTATGTTGTTATCCACTTGAATCCAGAGAATCCCACAATGGCTTGGGCTGGAAGGGAGCTTACAGGCCACCTCATTCCAAACCCCTGCCATGGGCAGGGACACCTTCTACCATCCCAAGTTGCTCCAAGCTCCATCCAACCTGGCTTTGGACACTTCCACAGGTGGGGCAGCCACAGCTTCTCTGCGCAGCCTGTGGCAGGGCCTGCCCACCCTCACAGGGAAGAATTTCTTCCCAATATCTAATCTAACCCAGTCCTCTGGCACTTTGAAGCCACTCCCCCTTGTTCTGTCACTCCAGGCCCTTTTCCAAAGTCCATGTCCAGCTCTGTTCTTTTCTTTCCTTACTGAGCTCACCCAAGATCTATTGGATCATCCTGACGTTCACTGTCGAAGAAGCTGCTGGGTCATCACTGCAGGGACCCAGGAAAAGCTGCCTTGGGGGTGCTGATGAGAAACACTCAGCTTTACAAACTATCCTATCTGATCCCATCCACAACCATGAAATGTTCACCTTTACAAACTCTCCAATCTGATCCTGTCCACAACCATGAAAGATTCAGCTTTGCAACCTATCCCATCTGATCCCGTCCACAATCATGCAATGTTCAGCTTTACAAACTCTCCAATCTGATCCTGTCCAGCATCACTTGGCAGCTGCACAACTTGGCTGAGGCTCAATCTGACAAGGCTGAAGTGTTGACAGAAAGCTGGGGCAGTTGGTATGGGATGAATTAGATCCACCCTGGCCAACATGACACTTCTCTTGGATGAGTTTTCCTGAGGCTGTGAACGCTCCTGCCACACTTAAAGCCAGATCACCGTTTCATACTCCCACTGGGCTGGTTGTTGGAAGCTGCTGAGGGTGGTGGGAGCAG
The DNA here is from genome assembly GCF_017590135.1 of Pyrgilauda ruficollis. Classification (NCBI taxonomy): domain Eukaryota; kingdom Metazoa; phylum Chordata; class Aves; order Passeriformes; family Passeridae; genus Pyrgilauda; species Pyrgilauda ruficollis. The sequence goes on along the minus strand of NW_024526266.1, from coordinate 1,540,720 downwards.
CTTCAGCACCTCTGCCAAACCCCTGCTGGAACCCAAGGGCTTCCAGGGGAAGTTCACTGGATAACGGTGGTGGAAAAGCACCTTAAAAAAGGTTTAATGGGATCACAGAATTGTTAAAGTTGGAAAAGCCCTGTAAGATCAAGCCCAAGCACTTAGCCAGAACTGCCAAGACCACTGCTACACCATGTTCCTAAGTGCCACATCTGCACATCTTATGAATCCTTTCAGGGATGGTGACCCCATCACTTCCCCAGGCAGCCTGTGACAATACCTGAGCACCCCTTCAGTGAAGAAATTTTTACTAATGTCCAATCTAATGGATATTAGGAAAAAATTCTATTTCAATACCCAGCTCATCTCTCTTCCTTTGTCCTCAGCCACGTTGGCATCTGCCATCACTACCCAATTCAGATGTCCCAATTACATTGCCAATGTGCCTTCTTGTGATGCTCCTGCACATCCAGTCCCCTCCTCTTTCCTTCCTTTAAAGCAATTCTATGTAAAACATTTGAAATCAGATCTAATTTTCCTAGGCCTCTGCTTGAATCATTGTTAGAGCAGTATTTTTAACGGTCCCCAACAAACTACATTTGTTAAACTGTAACTATTGATAACTTGGAGTTCTCCATGCTGAAAAATCTGTAGTCAAAGAAAATCCCATAGATCATGGAAGTAAGAACTTCTCTAACAGAGTTTGCTGAACTAAGATTAGAGTTATGGAAACTGCAAACCAACAAATTGTACAGGTTGGTTAAATGAGTGATAGAGTCAAGGCATGTCAGCTCCTTCTACTTCACTGAAAATATTTTAATTTCCTTAAAATAATCTGTTCATCAAAATACTAGTTTCACTATTAAAATCACAAGAAAAAAAAAAGAAAAATAGAAATTTTGGCACCCCAGGATTCACATTTCTTGACATTTTGTGACTTCAACCAATAAATTATAAAGATTTCTCTGGAAACTTCTGCCAGCTGTTTGAGAGGCAGAGATTTATAAATCTTTGTTTGTAGTCACTCAACTCCTGAACCTCATCAACAGATGATTTCTAAACAGCTGATTTCTATTACTAAACCATCTGTACGTTTAATGAGCTAATTATTAAAGTTTGGCAGGTGCATTGCATTTTTGTGCATTTGGGAACTTCAGGAAAGTTTTTTATTACTATAGATGTTATTTTAAAATCATCATATTTTTGATTAAAATCTATTTTCAAACCCAGGCAAACAAGGAGACTCAGTCAGAACTATGACCCAAAAGCTCAGTTTGCATTCTAGATTTTGACTAAATGTGTTCTCAAATGTTCTTCCCACATCACTTAAGTATTTCAATATAGTCATAAAATTATCTTAAATGAATGAGTGGAAAATTAGGAAATGCCCTTTCCCAAAAGTATTAGCAAAGCGTTCAAATCTAAAGGTAAAGTTTAGAAAAATAGCAAATATTCAAAATGCAAGAACAGAATCTGAGAGACTTAAATAATGTTAATTCCTTTTTCTAAAGTAAATAGTGTTGTTACTATTTTCCCCAAAATATTTAGGAAACTGTGATTAAGACAAAGGGAAAATCCTTGGATTTTTTTTTTAAATTTAATTTCTCTGTCTTCAATTATTAATCCTGCAGCTTCATTTATTACTGACTCTATCAAAACTCCTTATTCCTACCTGGGAACTAACACAGCAGAAAAAATTTCGGAACCACACTGCACATCCTTAATTTAGTTCTTCCTCTTTCAGACAAACAGATAAAAATTACTTATTTCCATAGAATTTCAGGTATATATTTAGACTTCTGTAGAATGTCAGTGAGCATAAACCACCTGTTTTACACTTTACTGAACATGTGTCAGAAATGAGGCCAAGAAGTGAAGACTGCAAAGAACCTGGCCATGCTTTACTATTAAATTTGCTTCTGGAACATTCAAAATGCTTCTAAGTATCCTCCAATTTTTCAGTATTTATATACATAAATATGAAATTTATGAATATGTATTAATAAATACATATTTTATATAGTTATATATGCATGAATATAAAAATTATAAATTTGTGTATATAAATGTATATACATAAATTCTTGTATATATATTTATATACCTACAGTATTTATATATACATATATATAATACAGATTATCTATAATGATATGATAATGTCAATATATATTACATCCAATGATAATATTTATATATATATCATATATATAATATGAAAATATCTTTTGCTATTTAATGCCTATAACACACAGATTTTAACTTCTTAAAAAAACTTCCTGGTTTTAACTTCTTTAAGAAGATACACAGTGTAAAACCAAGGTTCACAAGCGATTTATTGCTGACGAAGAGTGCAGAGCTGCATGCCGCAGGACTTTGCTCTGTGCTGCCCTTTGACATGAGCCACAGAGCTGAGAGCTGCTCAGTGGCTCACAGAGGAAATGTAAATCCCCTGACCTTCTGTGCTGGATAAACTCGGGCTCCAGGCTTGGCCAAGTCTGGTGGACAAAACTGTGCTGCAGTAACACCAGAACACACTTCTAGGGCAATACACCAAACTCCTTTGCTGGCTTTTTTAATGCTATATAATCAAACACTTATTTTCCTAAATAAAATCCATGCTCTCTGTAACACACTGGTACAAAAATACTGTGGAAAAAACCCCCAAAACACCTCAAGGTTTGTGAGTGGAGAGTTGGGATCCACAATCACAGCACTGATCTTGTGCACACTCAGTGAGATCCCTCTTCACCCCTGCCTTTCTATGTAGCTCCAAAATTACATGGCAAAGTTCATTGTGCCACATAAAGTACTGATGCAGGTGGGTAAGAAAATCTCCTGGCTTCACCCACTCTGGGTCATTCCAAAGGGAGCAAACCCCCAGAACTGGTGCTGTTCTACCTGCCCAAAAGTGTGCTCAGGTAGGAGGTGATCAGAATTTTTCTAAGACTGGCTAGAGGTTATAGATTGTATTTATCACATAACACTGCAATGACACATGCTCTACCCATCACAGGCATTTATCCCCAAAACTACAGCAGAGAGAGAAGCTATGCACATTTAAAAAAAAAAAAAAAAAGGTGCTTAATTTTATGAAACACTGATGTTTTGAAGGATCTTCAGTTCTGAAAGACCACAGCAGAGAGAGACGCAATGCACATTAAAAAAAAAAAAAAAAAAAAGGTGCTTAATTTTATGAAACACTGATGTTTTGAAGGATCTTCAGTTCTGATTGAAGTACAAATTCTCAGTCCTCAGACATGTCTCATTTTTAACATATCATCAGAACAGTCTCTCCTTTCTGAGAAGGGTGTGTGTCAAAAGGCCTGTGTGTCAGGAGAGGCGTGTTTGACTAATAAAACCTGACAGGGAATCACATTGACTCTGCAAGTCAAGTCTCTCTCATTACACAAAGCACTATTTGTATTATTTTACCTTTTTCACACTCTTTCTTTCCTTTTAATAAACAATACTGTGCCACTCAGCAAAGCCAAACTGCCTGGAAGATAAGGGATGCGAAATTGCCTGGTGTTCTCCACGGGCCAGATACAAAGCCTGGTTAAGTCAAGTGAAAAAGAGCTCGGTGGTTTTGTCTGTGCTTTCCTTAGAGCTCATCACAGCACAATTCGGGGTGATTTGGCAGCCCTTGCCCAAGAAAAACCATCAGCAGGATGAGTGTTTTGGTACACTGGGAGAGAACTGGAATAATGATAACACACCCAACAGCTCAAACCACGCATCACCAGGGACTCAATTCTACAAGTGACTGTAAATCCCCAAATCCAGCTGCACTGTAGCAATGTGAATTTCTGATTTTTATGTGGCATCTCCCAGAGCAGGGACACAGTGTTCCAGCCACCCACGCTGTCTGTACCACGGAACAGGTTGTAACACGCAGAGCACATGGATTCCTGTGAATCCTGAGCAGCACCAAGATGGGTTCAGTAGGGTGAAAAAAATGGACAGGTCACTCCATATAACCACAATATGGGTATGGGAATAAAGGAAAGGCACCATAGGAAACGGGGGGTCAAGAAAGGACTGTCTTCCCACGGATCACACAGAGATGCCATTCTGGTGTGCCAGGCCATGGACAGAGCTGCAGCCAGGCGTGGTTACAACACCCTGAGCAGACCCAGCCAGGTCTAGGCACTGACTCCCGGATTTGCTACTCTTTTACAGGTTTGGGGCTGCTTTGTACAGCAGCAGAAATGATAAAAGCATGTTCTCTGTGTCATAGCATGGCACACCAACTGCAGGCACCCCCCACACAGACAGCATTTGCCATGATGGATGAAAACACCCTTAACAATTTATTTCCCAGATCATTCTACACAGGCATTTTCAACTTTTTTTACATACTGTCAACTGCCTTTCCAAAACCAAACACAGAAACAGCCAAAAGCCAAAACGCATCAACACAGCCTGATTTTTAAATGATGAATCTGTAAAGCCAACCTATGACGTGGAAAGTATAAAACCTGAAATGCTGACCATTAATGCACTTGGCATCAGTACCTAGAAGGTGACTGGGCACACTGCTTATCTGGAATCATCACAGCACTGAGAACAAAAGCACTCAGGGATTTAGGAAAGATGTTTTTTTATGATTTGGCCCTGGCTGATGATCCTTCAAGCTAGTTAAGGAGTGGCACTGGTCCCCATTAGCAGGACCAGTGTCCAGCCTTGCTAAGCTAACATCAGAAAGAAGGACTCAGAGCTTGAGAGATGGATTATGAGGAGCTGAGAGGAAAAAACAAGAGCCCTCTCAAACCTCCTGGGGGCAGAGGCAGGGTTGGGAGTGAGAATGGCAAATTCCCGACGAATTCATTTCATGAAAAGGTGATCTCACCGCAAGCAGCCGAGGCACAAAGAGGCGATGCCCCATGCCCAGAAGTTCCAGCACCCGACACGCGTATTCATTCACCAGCTTGCTCCTCTCGTCGTGCATGTCCTGGGACTTCTTGGCAGGTGGGGTGAGCTTGGCAGCCGGGCTTTTGCAAGGTACCCCCTCTTCCATGAGCAGTAAGTAGTAAGAATCCAGAGTGAGAAGAACAGGCTTTATGAACGGCAATTTCCAAAAGTGCAAGATTAAGAGAGCCAGCCTCCAGTCTCTGGAATGGGTTTGGATGGCTGCTCCAGCAACGCCCCTTTAGCCTCTCAGGAGGAGAAAAGCATCTTTGCTAAGAATCAAGATAAAATATGATCCACCGTGCTGGCTCAGCCAGAGTCCGAAGGAGGTTTGAAAAACAAACCAGAGAAACCATGGATCTAAAAATGCACATAAAAAGCAGGAAAATGGCAGAGAGCAAGCACAGGGCAGCTGGGCAGGGAGCAGCGCGGGGGCTCGGAGCTGCGGGGGCTCAGTGCGGGCGTGCGGGAGCCGGGAAGGGCAGCAGAGCCCGGGCACTTGCGAGGCTGCACACAGAAAAGGATGAGCTCATTGCAATCCCCGCTCCCAGAGCAGCGCTCGCTCAGCATCAGGCACGAAGGGGTGGGAAAGGGGGGCTGGGAGCAGGAGGAGGAGGGGAAAGAGGAGGAGGAGGGGGTGCCTGGGCACCGGGAGCCTCTCAGGGGGAGAATGCCGTAATAAGAAACCAATGGTGAGCTGGGAGGGACGGGCAGGCTCCCACCCTCCATCAATTCTGAGCTGGGCTTTGGCCGCTCAATCCCGGCTTGCAGCACATCAGCTGCATCCTTTTAGGCTCCGGAGCGGGGAGGGATCGGCCTCCCAGCCGATGTAATTACTCGTACATGCAGTGTGCTTCGGCATGATGAAACACAGACACGGTGTGGGTGGGGAAGGGCCCCCTGCCCCTCGCCAATGGCGACCGCAGAGGGGCCCGGCCGTCGGGATGCCCCGGGGAGCCACAGCCCGTCTGCTGGGTGACACTCAGTCACTTAAAACACCATCACTGCCGGCGCTGTGCTCACGGGAGCGGTTTCTCAATCTGGAGCCGAGGGGCAGAGAGGGAGTGATGTCAGCACAGGCGTTTGAATGGATTCTAGAAAAGCGCTGCACGTTTGCGAGCAGAATGCAATGATGTCACACCTGGAGTGGCCCGGCCGCCTCCCTGTGCAGAACACAGCCCTCTGCCTCTGCCCAAGGCAGCCCTGCAGCTACTGCTCAGCTCACGGGGCTGCCTTCTAGAAAACACGCCTTTGTGCTCCTTTTTGATTAGCCTCGTCCTTAAAATGGGGCATGTAACAGAACAACACCCATTTCCAGCTGATTTCCAATTGCAACAGACAGAAACACTGCCCATTTCTAACATAAAGGTCATAATTTAAGATATTGTGAGAAGCTCTAAACCACATCAATGGCAAACACTTCTGTAACTATATTTAAACTCTAAAAATCATTTTCCTAACATATCAGGAAAAAACGTATTTACTTCAAATACAAATAGAAAGTAAATATCTGTAGGATGGGGTTACTGCTTTAAAATAATAAACATGTTAATGAGTAGCTAAAATATGGAAATCATTGAGTGAAAAGTGAACTGGGTATAATTATACTAAGAATCTGTATTTTTATATATAGGGGGATAGGGAGTGATATTTGAAGTTGTTGGCTTGAGGTGACACGTGAAGGAGTTGGGAAAAGCATTAAAGCAGAAGTCAGAGGTGAAAGGCACCAGAAGATGCCAATGGGGCCCCAAGGATGATGGTACAGGATTGACTCTGCTAAAGGCCCTGCAGATGTGCACTGTGAACAGGCTGTTAGCACAGATGGTGCTCTGCAAGCTGATGTAAATCCCCCAGGTTCCAAACTGGTGTTCTGCAGGTGAAAATCTGCAAAGGCTGCTGCAGTTCTGCCGGGCTGAGACGAAGGTGTTCACTGAGGGCCTTGTGCACAGAAGCCACAAAAATCACAGACTGTGATTTTTAAGCCTGGAAAACAGAAATTGATGAGGGATATGTAGACTTATAAAGTCCTGAGTGTGGAGAAAGTGAAGAGATACCAAGTGTCCAAAATGACACTGACGCCTGTCTGACACATGAAGGTCACAGGGTCCAAAGCAAACAAAATAATCATTAAACTGAGAAAACCTCTGGGCTACTCACTTACATGTGTTCAAAAAGCCAACAAAAACAGCTATGAAATAACAATCCATGCAGAATTATTAAACATGAGACAGCACTTCTTTCTCAGAATTTTCAAGACATAAATTGCCAGAGGCAAAAGAAAAGAGTTTTATTGTCCTGTTCTCAGAAATCTTTCCCACATATCTGCTGCTGGCAATGAGACACTGGGGTAAACAAGCCAGTAAAAGTCTGGTGTGGAATGATGATTTTCATGTTTTCATTCACTTCAATTACATTCTTGGAGAAAATATTTTCCCAAAGAATGACAAGATTTGCTAGGTACATGAGATATATTTAAATTATATTAAAGATAATTATAATAAAAATTATAATATACATATAAATATTTAATAATTATAATAAAAATAATGGTTTCAGTCAGAACTGTATGTAACCCTGAAATGACCATCTTCATTTTCCAACGTCTAGAAATTACCAACACATGATATAATAGGAATCATTAATATCTAAATCACAGTTCAGTGCTGCTAAAGAAATTCAGGCCAACAAATTTCATGTTATTTTCTCTGCTATCAGTCTTCCTTTTGAAAAGGGAGTCTCTCCACCTTCAAAATTCAAAACTTAGGGTGAACCTAATAGGAACAAAACTAATTTTAGGTGTGAGGAGGAGATCAAACGGGCAGAGAGAGTAACTAATCAGCACAGGATGGATTTTCAACACACAAATAAATGTTGACTTCTAAAAATAGAAAATTTGTTATATTAAGGCTGGAAAATCAGTGGTCTGGAAGTTGAACAATTCTGGACATTTTCAGGCACAGATTTCTCTTTCTAAAGAGATCATCTCCAACAAGTCACCCAGGACAGGTTTTTGGGGTAGACGGAATAGGTCTGTGGAAAAATTACTTAGCCCAGCAAAACTTAAAATTTAAGGAAATCTTCAATTCAGAAACTAGAAATACAGTAATCTGAGAGCCTCTTAAAGCCCGAATTTCTTGTGCTCTGCTCAATGCAGAAGGCCTTAAGGAGAACAGATGGTTCTTATCTCTAGCTCCAAAGAGTCAGGATTCTCTTCACTTCCTAAGGTGTCAGCTCTTACCTTGGGATCAGTTACACAAAGAAGATACTAAAAAGGGGGTATGAAAAGAAAAGACATTTATTTTGCCTTAGGTTTTAACGTGGACATTTCTGATTTTTTTCTTGAGAAGAACCTTTTGAAAATGTAATGCAAATATACAGTGGACTAAACCAGCTCACCTAGAATCAAACCCAGTTCTGGCTGGAAAGAAGTTCTGCCTGTCACTTTTGTCAACTCCTGGCCTAAAGCAATGCAGACATAAAAATCAGTTCAGGTTCCTCAAGCCCTTGCAAATGCAAAGAAAGAATAGAGCAAGAATCAAAACTCTTTAACACAAGGCCTAAGTCCCATTACCTGCAGTCTTAAGTGCACTTTTCATCTGATACATCTCCAAAAATTACAGTAATTACCATAATTTCATTCCTGACTCAAAGGCAATTGACATTTCTGAATTATCTGCATCGGCAATATGCAAGTTTTACCTAAAACAAGCACCTGTGCAGTCTTCACTGCTTTCAGAGGTTTAGCCAATAAGATTATACAGAATTTCTGTAAGATATGGAAGAAGTTGGTTGCTCAACTTAAACTTTTTCTTCAATTGCTTACTTTCATATGAGGGATAAAACTGATTTTCTTATTTGCTGTGATGACTTGAATCCCTTGGGTTTTTTTCTTTTTCATTTCCTTAAAAGACAACACCACTTTTGAAACATTAATGCCCCAAGCTAGATTGTGGCAAGTGGTAATTTCAGGAGCAGATGATAAAGGGAGGCACAATCCCAAGGGATGTCACACTGGTCATTTCAGTTTCCACTGGCAGCCACACATCCCTGAGGGAATGGGCAGAACTTTCCCATGATCAGCAGGCCCTGAGGTGCTCAAAGACAGATGACTGTTCTGACAACCTCCACTTCTCACAAGCAGAAAGTTTTGAACTGTGCCTTTAACACAGAAATTCCAGATCTGATTTGAAGGTTCTGATGCAAGTGGTAATTCAGGAGAGAATTGATCTGGGTCAAATCTGAGAGGGATTAGGTCAGATGTCTGCCCAAGGAAGACAAAGTAAAAAAAGAAAAGCTACAATTGATTATGTGTTTCTTAAGAACTGAAATGTAAATGTATACAGATGTACAGCACAATTTTATTCAGAATTTTTGCTCTTACACAAATTCCCTTCTAAGGTGGGGACAGAGTATTTGTGGAACTGTCTGGTTAGTCAGGAATAATATTTCACACAAACATAAGAGCACAAGACAGTCCTCAGAGTTATCAGAACAAATAGATTCTTTAGCAATAAGAAAATACAACATGAATACAGAAAACATGATGTGACCTCTGTTAAAGTTCCAGTCACCTCTGGAGGTGATGCAGAAGAGGATGTCTAAGATGCACAGGAGTTCAACAACACAGAGTACTGGGTTACTTAATAAACAATGTGAATGGTATCTACCAGCACTTCAGGGTGATGAAAGCAAGCGGAGCGGGGCTGGAAGGGAACTGTTTAAGTTGAAGGACAATGCTGATGTAAGAGCAGCTGAGGGTAAAACCATCAGTAATAAATCTCATCAGGACTAAGAGAAATGGCCTTCCAGCAGCAATTCTGAAAGCTGCTGGTTGCAGGTTCTGAAATAGATGCTGTGTCACATAATGGCACAATAGAGCAGGGAAGCAGTTCTTCAGCCCAGGAGGTCCTTTTCAGTCCAGATACAGACTGAAATAAAGGTAATAAATAGCCCTCCTTTCCAAGGTAATTTTGACACATTTTCTTTTAGAATCTACATCTGCCATCCCTGCCATTGTAACTGGGATAGTGCTCCCTAATGTCTGGGACACTGACTGACACAAAGGGCTTTGAGACTGAAAGGTGCCAGCAGAAATAGCCAAGAAACACAACTCTCCTGTTTGTGTCATGCTCAGGTATCTCCTGATCACATGCAGAGAGGAGGAGTGTCAGAACTCACAAGCCCCATTAGAAATGCTGCTCACCTTGACCTGAATTCAAGGAATGATTTAGATAAGTACTGGGTTTAGGATATTATAGGGAGCAGAGTAAATCTCTGTAAGGTAACAAAGCTCTGGCCAGAAAATACAGGCAGTAACAAACACATTTCTCACTCTTTTCTACCCATTTTCTTTACAGTATTATAAACTTTCCTGATCAGAACTATGGCTTTCCTCTAGCATTAAGCAACACGTTTTTTAACAGTCACACAGATTAAAACTCAGTAAACCAAATGGTGAGCTTAAGTGTTGTGGATCACAAATTCTGTGAGGAGATGAACCCTAAAAATGAAAGGTTTGGACGTGCACCTATTTTTAAAGCCTCTGGTTCATTTTTACATTTCCGGTGATCATGTGCTCTTCCCTGCCTTTTCAGGAATTAGCAGCCACAAAAGTAGTGAATCTAGAGCCTGAATTCTACACAATCATGTATTTTAATTCCTGCCTCAGTTTCCTAACTCCACAATAAAGTTTGCCTTTAGCTCATTTTGCCAAGTTGTAAGATCATAAACAAGATTTAAGAATTAATCAGTGAAATCTCTCTGGTGACCAGTGACAGGTCCCAGGGCATGGCTGCAGCTGTGCCAGGGGAGGGTCGGGCTGGAGCTCAGGGAAAGGTTCTTCCCCAGAGGGTGCTGGGCACTGCCCAGGCTCCCCAGGGAATGGGCACAGCCCCAAGGCTGCCAGAGCTCCAGGAGAGTTTGGACAATGCTCCCAGGGATGCACAGGGTGGGATTGCTGGGGTGTCTGGGCAGGGGCAGGAGCTGGACTTTAATGGTTCTTGGGGGTCCCTTCCAGCTCCCTTCCAGGACATTCTATGAAATACTAAAGTAAGAAAGGAAGCTTACAATTTACTTCTTTTTCTTAGCATATGTGAGGATTTTAATGCTTATTTCCAGCAAAGAAAGAAACTATTTGATGACACATGGGATTAGGAAGTGTGCTGGCACTGGAAGGGTATATTTTCCCCTGTCATTCTCATTAATCACCTTAATTGGGATTTTAAAAATGAAAATATCAATGCTGTTTGTTGTTTTAAACAACAGATTTTAATGCTACCTTTTTCCACACTGGGGTTCTCTTCATATGCCAGTGCTTCACTGCATTTTCCACTGCTCAGAAAATGAGAGGTGAAGAGTTAGGGTTTCCAGCAGCTCAGGATCCTGAAGGGTAATTCAGATGCAGTCCCTACATGATGCAAGTCAATGACTCCCAGTGTAAGACAGTGCCACCAGCTGGGGACCCTGAGCAGCCTGTGCAGCACAACATTTGGATGCTACAGAACAGAACTCCATGTTTTCCTTTGATAAGAAATCAGATTAATGCCCAAGCTATGGCTTTCACAGCTAAGAGCTTTAATCCTCTAGCTGTTCATTGCTGCAAGCATACTCAGGGTGTGGGAGAAGGGAAGAGGAAGGATTCCTGCGTGTCTCAAATGTTTATTTTCTGAGGATGACTGCACCACCATGTCTCAGGCAATTGGTCACAGAAGTAGCACTGTCATTTCCAAACTAACAGCATTCCCTGTGAGACACAGCCCCGAGTGCAGGAGAGTTCCAGATAAAAGCTTCTCTTCCACTGCTATTTAGTGAGGGATTTGGATGCACACACCTCACTAGAAGCAAGGAAAATGGCATTTACACAAGAAAGGCTCCAGTATTTCACTGATGAAGGATTCCCTTATCCAAATGTAAAATAATCCAAGAGGTTGTGGATGAGAGAATAATTGCTCTGTTTTAACAAAGAACAAATCCTTAGGAATTGTTTTCATTCACTCCAGAATCAGAGACATACAAGAGCTCTGAAACACAGTTTTTAAAGCAGTTTTTCTGCAGCACATTCAGGTTCTATAACTTGAAAAGAGCAGCACACTAAACCACTTTGCTCCTAATGATTAGGAGAGATTATGAACACATTTGAATAGGAAAAAAAAATACTTCAGTTCTCAACTATTTTCTTCCCTAACAGAAGAGCAATTCTTGCTGAAAGCAAATTAGAATGCTTATTCCATTTTATGTAAGCACCAGTTCCATCTCCATGTCACTGTGGAACTGTGCTCTTAGGCGAGTTTTTCTGAGTTAGAATCTTATCTTTCTTACCTCAATTTTCTTTGGCTGCACTATAGCAATACTTTCTCAGGATAAAATCTCCTTTACCATTTATTTAGTGTCTATTACTGCTAGAGCAGGCAGCTACAGCATACACATGCAAGAAGAACTACTGTAACTGCCACAAGCAGAATTAAACTCTTAAACTTAGAAAATACTTATACATAAGAGTGACAAATTAAATTATTGAATTTTCCTCTGGAATATCCAAATAGAAATATTCTGCTGGAGAAGCAGCATGCCATGGGGTATATATAAAATGAAGACTGAACACTTGTGGTTAAAAGAAACTGGGCTAATTATTCAGCAGGAAACAAAATTCCTTATTTGCTGCTTGACACCCATGAATTCTTTCCAAAGTCATATTTTCTAAACACTTGTTCTGCTGCTACCCTTGGTTCAACCCTTCTCTCTCACAGCAGCAGGAAATGTAAAGCAGGTGGACCCAAAGCCATCCTTCATAATGAAACTGAACGCAGTTCTCCTGCCCTGAAAACCCTGTCAGCCATCTGCAGCTCTGTGCAAGTACTCTTCCCTTTCTTCTCCAGCTTTAAGATCCCTAAGTTGGTACCTCTGCTTTCCCAGAATTTGTTCCTGCCATGTCCAGCAAACCTGCTGGGTGTGGGCTGGCTTCTTCCTTTCCTTCCTCACTAGTATGCCATAACCTACCAAACGTCCCATTATTCATACTGGCCTGGAAAAAATGGAATATTAACAAGCCCCCACAGCTGCAAATAAAACATGAAACAGGAAGAAAAGAGCACACATTCCCCTCCCTCCTTTTTACGAATTTCAATTTGTGCAGGAGCACTTCTCTGGAAAGATACATTAAACCAATTTCCTGTTTATAGGAGTCTTCATTAAATACATGCACTCAAGTAGAGTCACAACCCCATTTTCCACATCAGCTGTGTGAAGCACAGGAAAGCACAGGTTATTTTGGACATTTCCTCACCACAAGGATATGCAATATCTCCTGCCTACACTGCAATACTTCACTGAAGTCACCTGCTCTCAAGTTGGACTCAGTGATCCTTTGGGTCTCTCCCACCTCAGGAGATGCTACGATTCTGTGAAAATACACGTTTGAAAATTTCAAATTGCTCTGTTCACAGCAGCACATGGATGTATGTTCCTGGGGTGGAGCACTTCTGCCATAGGATTTTATGCCATAGAAGCTGAATCTCAGAGAATTCCTCATTGCTGAGTAACTCAATCAGCAGCTGTTTGCTCTTTCTAGGAAAATGACAAGGAAATCCCACTGGAGGAGCAGCAACAGTGCAGTGGTTCTAGTCTGCATCCCCATTATGGGCTGGGTGTGTTAGGAGTGACAGATTGTTCTACCCTGTCAAATTTCAAAATTTCAAATTCCATACTGTGTGCTTGCATGTGGGCTGGATTTGAACCAGAGCCAACCTGTGGAGGTCAGTGTAAGATAACTCAGAGCTCATCTCACTGCACCCAGTGCTTTACCTACAGGTTTACTTGGCTAGGTAAATTTTTTTAAATGTCTTTGTTGACAAAGACAGATGCTCCTCATATTAGAGAAGATTTCTATTCCTCTCTCAGTACGACAAATACATTGGATACCAGTCAATCACATTTTATACAACAGAACCCAGACACAAAACAGACACGCTGTGAAATTAATCTGAATTGTTTTCTTAACAGTAATTACATGAGACATTTAAATCTTTAGACTGCATCCCTTGTTCCACAAGCTTTATGATATGATTAAGTTTAATAAAAATGTATCTATCATAAGTACAATTTTGAAGAGACCTCCATCCAAATGGATATTTCTTCTTCATTCCCTTCTCCAGAGGTCCCACTATTCTTGTTTGTTTAGACATGATATTAAGATAATTAGTATTTTAGTTTAATAAAACAAAATAAATATTTTAAAAAATTACTTACCTTTAAAAGAGCCAAAGCCACATGGAAGATTATGTTCATACCCTGAAAATAAGAAGAAAGAGATTTCAATCAGCCCCAGCATACAAACCTCTTCTCATACTTATCATTTTGTGACACCACAACTCAATGTTAAAGTCCCTAGGGAACACTTCCCTTTTCCTGCTACACTTGGAAGTTCCTCATTGAAGCCCCAAGGCAGTTTCCAAACTCCACCCTGGGGGAAGATCTCAGCTCTTTGGGGCTTTGGGAAACTCAGGAGCTGTGGATGTGACAGGCTGTCCCTCCCTCTGTTGCAGTGCCTGGCAATGCTGGCTTTCATGAACAGTGCAGGATAGTGGCATCAGCAGGGCATCAGCAAAATGCAATAAATATTCCAGGTGAGAGATTTTTGTCAAGTAACTGAGCTTAGCTGTGATTTATCAGGTACAATCTTTCATACTCAAACTGTAAAAAAACCCCAAAATAAAACAAAGACAACCCCACAAGTACACGAGAGACCTTTTTTTACTGTGTTTAGCCAAAAGTTAAAACTATTTCAGAGCTAAACAAGCTGCTGTCTGTATTCAGTAGTTCCAGCTTGCTGGTTTGCAAAAGCTGGAAATACAAATGTAGAGAAATGCATTCAGTGAGAAATACAGGGACAACAGGCATTTATTTAAAGATTAAAGGAAGTCCGCAGCCTACATATGTTGATAATTTAAGATTATAAACAACTTTGTCTTCATCCATATATGAGACATACCATATGCAGTTCTCGTTTGCTGTACCATGTACTTCATGTTCAGACTGCTTTCCTCTATTATATTTTCCAAATCTTCTTGCCTTGTTTAATGGCATGATAAATCTTTGCTAACAATGGTTCCCAGAGCTGGTATCTAGAAACATCTCAACAGATTTGCACACAAGTAATACTGCAATTATATTTTATTGTTGTGGGATAACAACAAAAGTTGTGACAAGGAAATGTTCTCCAAGCAATTTCTGCTTCTGCAATTGAATGTGTTTGCAAGCCTCTTCCTGAAAGCCTGAGACCATGTTTCTATAAAAATTAGCTTTCATAAAAACATGCTGGGACTTCACAGAAGCTTTCTTGGGAATAAATTGCATTTTTAACATAGATAGTATGGTGCCTTGAAGGGATTGTACCATTAAATGAGTCCTGGAAATGCTGCAACATCAGACATAATGAATATTGCAACACTGAATTACTTTGCAATTCAATGCATTATCATGGATAACAAACTGGTTTTTCCCACTAGAGGTCACAATTGCAGCAGGACTGAATCTTGCTTCATCACTAGGAAACCCTTCTTCCAAATGGGATAAAAATTATTTCAAGTTGTTTGGCTTTATGTACTTCTTTTTAATTGGGAAATGTAGAAAAACTGAAGTCCAGTTGTGACTTTCACTCATGACATTGATAATACCAGAGCTCCAGCAGCAGTGAATAAGTTCATAGTACTTTCAGGTTTATTTCAAATATTAATCTGAACTCAACAGTTAATTCCACACAGTTATGCCCTTGACAACTTTTACTTCCTAACAGAAAGGACTGACAAACACACTCTCTGTAAATGAGAGGAATATCAATAAGCTATCACAAACACTACATTTTATTCTTAACAAACCGATCAGATTTTGTTATGATATGAGTAAGACTACTATGTCTAATAGCTGGACTGATGCCTCAGGCTTTAGCTTTTATATTTTTCAGATTCTGTGCTGCTTTAGCGTGTCGTTCTGAGCTTCATATTAGGGATGGTGAGCTCTCTTTACAGGGCAGGGAGACAAAACAATTCCTTCTCTGGCTGGGGACCAACGACAAATGATCCAAATCTCAGCCCAAGAGCATAAGCAACATGGACTGAAGAGAGCAAAACAAGAAGGATGGGACTTGATGGGCTAAAGCTGGAATTGGACAATTAACTCCAATATGCAAATGGAGCAGAACTTATAAAAGTGAGAGCCCCCATGAGTGGTTGTGCATTTTGTGACCATTTTGGTTCATCTTGGGTGCAGCCCTGGCTGGGCTCTTGTGCTGCCCAAGGTGGATCCATTGAGGCCTTTTAATAAATCCCTGCTTCATTCTTTAACTCTGTCTAGTCTCTGCTCTAGGTCAGCCTTCACAAGGCATCAGGACTACTGAGGAATTAGTGCCCTTTGTATTTTCTGGCAGAACCATAAAGAAATGTACACCAGTTCTCATTTATTTTCTAAACATTTTTTTTCTGATCTGCCTGAAACTAATGCTGTTCCTGAATTCATATGATTAAAACTCTCTGCTGGTACTCCTCTTACACCATCACTCCTCACATGGACAGCAATTGCAGCAGAAATAGGTTTCTACCTGCCTTGAGAATCCCCATCTCTTTTTCAAGCCCCACCAGGCAAGGGGCAGCTCACAGACCTGCTCCCGTTACTTGAGGTTACTTGATCAAGGCTCAAGCACCCTAAAAATCAGAACATGAAAGGACTTAAAACATCCCTATCCAATTATCCTGAGCAGCATTCTGCTACTCTCAGCACCAGAAAAACACCTGCAGCCTCCTCCTTCCTCCAAGGCAGAGGGAAGTCCTGAATCAGTGCAGCATTTTCGAGCTGAGGCAGCAATTGCTGCAGTTTCCTGCTGCCCAGTGGGGACCTGCAGGGCCAACACAGCCAACAGCTGGCTGGACTGGAGGTGGATGCTCCAGATTTCAAAGCCCTGAAAAAACTCACCCCATGTTTGAACAACACACTGGATATGCCTGCTGCAGTTATTTGTCCTAATTCATGCAAGGCTCTTCTTCCACAGCCAAGTTTAATGAAGATGATTATGAAAAAGAAGGCTCAGCTCATTTTGTCACAATCTCTTATTTAAAACATTACTTAATTTACCACACAGTGATTTATAAGCTTCAGCTTAAGCTTCTTCAGCTATTTTAGAAGAAAGACCAAGAATACCAAAGTGCACCAGCCATATAAATCAATGGTAGCAATATCCCTCCAGCAGTTTGATAATGGAAACATGGAAGTACATACAAATCATCCATGAGTGGCAAAGAGAAGGGGCCCATATGAAATGAGCTTTTGAAAATTACTTTTTAAAACCAAAGGCTTAACTAGGCATTTTGAAATAAATGCTGAATGTCTTTGGGATGGCAGGTTTTTTTTTGTTTGGTTGGGTGTTTTTTTGGTTTTTTTTTTGGTTTTTTTTTTTTTTTTTTTGGTTGGTTTGGGGTTTTTTGTTTGTTTGGGTTTTTTTGTTTTTGCTTTGTGTCTGGAATGGTGACACTATAATACCATGCAGATCTCATCTTGAGACCTAAAAGACTTCTATGCGTGAAAGTCGTTCATAATTACCTTAACGCTTTTTTAAAATAAAGAACAGTCAAGAGTAAAATTATACACTTATAAACAAGAATTGGAAGAGCACAGGAATGGTGAGGGGCTTGTCATCATGTCCTATCATAGAATCAGGTGTTATTTAAGGACCCTCTGAAGCTTGTGTAGAGGCCTAGAGAACTTTAAGAGGGAGGGAAAGGGGAATGTTGGAGTTTATATCATACTTCAACCCCCTTACAGGTCCTCCTGACTGCCACACTGACCACCCTCTGCTTTACAGAGGCACACTCTGCTTTACAGGCACACTCTGCTTTACAGGAGCACTTACTCCAGAAGAAAGAGCATCATTCAGCCAAAGAGCCCTTCATACCTACTGGTACTGGGATGAACACTCACCATCCAGAAGTCCCCATTTAATTCAGAAAGATTGTGCTTCATAGAAACATCTGCTTCTTTGAACTGTAAGTCAAAAAACCTGTAATTTCCAACAACCACTGGAGGTAATGTTCTAATGGACAAACCAGTGAAACTCTCTCATGAGACTGTAAAAATGAAATTACTTGTGTGCACTAAAATTCAGACTGGCTGAAAGTAAATGGAAATCTTAATCTAATCCAGCAAATCCAGCGAGAGGTTTTCCCAGTTCTTAACTCCCTCCAAAGCCATGATTCCTCCTGCAGATAGAAGCCTCTTTAAGGAGTCCTCCCTTTGAGTCCCTCTGCACTTTGAAACAAGATGACTTTTGAAAAGGCCTGAAAATTAGGTTGGGAACAAAGAACAAACTGTAAAGATGCTTTTCTATGGGACCCAGTTTGCATTCAGTGAGACCTCTGTGACAGAAAGGCTGCCTGTGGCTTCCTGCTGAAGGGAGGAGGGACAGATTTATTCATCTGACCCAGCAAATCAGCCCAGAGGGAGGAAAAAAGGAAGTCAAGGGGCAGCAAACAAATACTTGCTATGACCAAAATTCAACAGCCAAGCACAGAGTTAAGTGAGGATAAACAATTTAGTTGTGTTTATCTGGGCAACATTTGCACTGGGGACGACTTTAGAATTTCTCTCCTGTTTTAAAGCTTCTGTTTAGTGATAGAAGCCTCAAGAGAAGACAGATTATATCCAATATTTGCATCTCTCCAACCCAGACCCTCTGACAGATCTTCCTCTGGTTACACAGCAATACCCTTGGCACCATCTTCACCAAGAAAAGGAAGTATCTTTAAAAAAAAGAAAAATTCAATACATCAATGTCCTTATCTGTGGTTTGCCCCCCCTACATATGAATGACATGTAAAAGCAAACAGTCAAAGTACTGATAAAATATTTCAGAAGTTCAGCACCAGGTAAAAAGACAGATGTAAGAGTGAATAAGCACCTCCTTAAGGGCTGAGAAGTCTCAAGCCCCACATGACATGAACCTCCTCCAGCTTTCTAATAACTGAGTTTTCCCTTCTTTAAAGGGAGACCAGCTATTCAACTGAAGTTAACTTGACATTGCTTCATAATTCCAAAGTGTTTCATAATCATGTGTTCAGTTGCACAGTGTTTCAAGGGAGCTGCAGAGGGTAATTGGGGTTACAGACTCTAAAGGAGAATTAAAATTTTATTTATGTTTTGGATGGGTTCCAGCAAAACAATTACTTGGCAACTCTAATATGTTGAGAACACAGTAAACTTTAGGAATGTCACAAACATCTTTGTTTTGTTGACAAGATGAATATATGGTCTGAAGCTCCAAGTTCCCTTTGTAAGCAGGGCAGCCTTGGAACATGCTCTGCAGGGGCGTGCACATTAATTAACATCTTTTAGGCAGTTTGTGTAGCTTGTACATTTATTCTAGCTCAATGACAAGATGACTAAAGGAAAAAAAAGGTTAAAACTCTTGTTCAAATAAGGCACAACATGAATTAGCAGGTTTTGTGTAAACAACAAGATACAGCTTTCTTAGTACAGGAAAAGATCAAACGAAAAACAAATTGCAAAGAGATGTTGCTGCTAACGTGTGAGCACAGTGGAGCTCTCAGACTGGGCTTCCCCCAGTGACTCCATATCCAGAAACAGCCTGAAATGCTACCACACAGGGAAGGAGAAAATCCGGAAATCTCCCCCTGATCTATGATTCCATGACAAATACACACAGCCAATTAAAACCAGTTGATTGAACTACTGGAGAAGCAGGTACCAGGGAGATGGCATAAACAGCACCAGGGGATTCTGTATTGATTTGTGTCACTTTTCTGGATTTTGCAGCATAAAACAGCACACAATAAATACCAGGCAACCATGAACCTGTATTGGTATGATTTCACATGGAATTTTGTTTGTTTGGATGTTTTTATAGAAATAAATGGGATTTAGGAGTAAATATTTGCATGTTTTGGGTGGTTTTCATGTCATTTGCTGCTGAGATGTTGCTATGGCTGAATGAAGGTAGAGGCTGCTGTGAGATTAACTTGTTTTTCCTCTCCACCTTCTGTGACTGTTTGCAAAGAATAAGAATTTACAGCCAGGGAATTTTAAGTCTTTTCCACATATCAAACTGCTCCCTTGCATGAGGTATTTCTGCAGTGATACATTCCCAATTCACCAGCAACTGCTTATGGGCCAGCAGCATTTGTCAACCAAGCCAGACACTAACTCTACTTTTCTGGTTTGTAAAGCTTTAAATTGCAGGGGTTTTAGACATTTCTGTCCCTTTTCCAAAACTGATTAATACAGGGACAAAGAAGGGGTCGCAATCCACACTGGGCACCAAGGGTCTTGTCACACACAAGGAGAGAAAAAGAGGTCTCATCTCTTTATTTAACACAAGTCCTCCAGCTCTGGGATGGAAACAGGGAACACCTGTTAGATGTGCTCAAGGAGAAGGAATCTTCCAGATCCCAGTTTTCATGAGAGCAGGCAAGGTGAGGGGTTCAGAACATCTCTTGACAGATGTGCCTCGTTCCCCCTCTAGCTGTACTCACACACCACAAAGAAAAATCCATGCCCACACTAAATGAACATCTGCCCCCCTGCACTCCCTCTGATCTTCTCCCCAGTGTTATTCCTCATCCTCTCCCTTTCCCTGCCACGACACAGCCCTGGCTCTTGTCTCTCTGAACCCTGACACTGGTGTTCTCTTTCCAGTGATGAGTCAAATGCAAAGTTCACATTTTGATTTTACATATTTAGAAAATTCCTAACAGCCTCAGATTCCAAGCACAAAGCAGCAGAAAGTGTTTCAGCACAGGCAGACTGCACTACCCTCTTCTTTAAAAACATTTCCCAAATTAGCTCAGCTTCCTGGATTTGCTCATGGAATATCACTCTCTCATTTATGATACTTTCCTTCAGTTATTTCTAAAGTGTTTTTGAAGCTTGCCAAGACTGTTTAGGATATGCTGCTATTCCAATACAGCAGATGGCACTAGTGTTAAGTAAGCATTATGGAAATTTACTGTATTCCTAGAAAAAACAACCAAGTGAACATCAACTAGCAGGTGGCTAAAATATTTCACGAGCAATGGGGAGAGTAATCCAGAGACACGGTGTGAACATGGCATTAGATGTGTCACCCCTCTAAGGCCCAAACGAGGTCATTCAGCCCAGTCATTCAGCCCAGTCACTCATCCTTTTCACCTAGATCTTAGAACATTTCTAAGAAGGAGCCTTAGCATTTAGGACCACAAAATTTATCAACATCACCCAAAAGGTACCTTCTGTTCTCATAAGTTATCTTGGAGCGCAGACTGTTGGGAGACTGTTTTTCCTTTGCTCATGCTGGGCGTTTATCATTAGCCTTGTTATTTTAGGGATGATCAAGCAGCAGCCATGACTGGGAGATACATAAATTATGGATGCTCACAGGAACAGCTGGACATCCTTGAGTCAAGAATTATGCTAAACCCTCTCCTAGAAGCTCTTGGACTCCATTCTCTATTAAAACACGCTTCTCCTTGGTCCAAGCCTGAATTATTAGAAATTCTGTTAGAACATTTTGTGTCCCCAGTCCCCGTGGCAGTACAGAACATGGTATTGCACATCTCCAGTATTTCTGCTGTTGACTGAATTTTACATGCAAACACCTTATACTTCTTGTAACCTTCACTTGGAAAAGAACTTAAAATTGTTTATCATTATAATCAGAACGTTTTTAACACACACACATCCAAAAGCTTTAAGAAGTTCCTCATGCAGCACACATACAATCAAATCCTACACCCTTCTTTCTTTCTTTTTATCTTAATTTCTGTTCTAGTGCTGAAAAGCCCCCACAGCAGATTACAGCTGTAGATCACAGCTGTAGATCATCATATGAATTAGGCTAAAATTACTTATCTTTTGTATTTAATAACTGATCTAACTACACAAAAGCCAAACATCTGGGTCTAGTAAACCTGAGGTTATCTCCATTGTAGACCTCCCACTTCTGCAACAAAAATGATCATGATGGTTGACATGTCAACAGATCCTTGAATGCAGCAAACCAGCATTACCACTGGACATCCACATTCAAATTCTAGTCATCCATCTGGAGTCTGAGAAAACATATTCTCCTTCTAAATTAATTAAAAGCTAATTATAGCAGTCTGGGAAAGAAATCCTTTCCAGTCTCTTTACATGAAACAGCAGTGGCTGATAAGGACTTCAGCAAGACCCAGCTCTCCAGCAGGCCTGATGCAAAGGGATTGGGCAGGAGGAAGGACACAGCCTAAATGCCAACATTTATTTGCCTGCATTCCTAAAAGGAACACAGACAACTCCTGGCCTTTTCCACCTAACATGTATGACATTGACTTCTCCCTGGTAAATAGTACTGAAATAACACAGACAGCTCCAGTACACATCTATGCCTACTTAGAATTTAAGCCCAGCTTTTAATATGCTGTTACTATAGGAGATTTTATTTCTAGCAAGTCCATTCTTCTGTTTTGTAAGAGTTCCCAAAATATTCAAGAGTGGAAGGGTTAATAAATGTAGACAACAGGGCAATACAAGTAAGTTTAGAAAGTTCAATTTTTCTTTCCCTATAGATCCACAAAATATGAACAACTGTGCACAGTCTTCTATTTAATTCACATTTCATCTCAGTGCAGATTTACAGAGGAAGTGGGCTTGTTCTTGACTCAATTCCTGAGGAAGTTTAATAAATTGAAATGTTCATCTGTTCTTTCTCAGCTCTGTTGAAGGCATCACAGAAGACTCTGACAGTGACAGATAAAAAATAGCAGGCTGCTATGGTCCCTCCTCCTCAGGCAGCGCGAGCGCGGTGCCGGCCAGCCCTGAGCGCTACCAGACGGCGTTTCCTGGCACATCCATCCCAGCAAGACACACACAAGACAGAAATCAAACCCTCAGTGTCAATACTTGCGATTCTGCTCTGATTTTCAGTGCTTCATTAGGAAGGAGTGCTCCCAATAACCACAATGTGGTGCCATGTTTTAGCTATCACTAAGTGCTCACTTAGCAGCACCGCGGTGTTCGCATTTTCAATGAGTTCTAAAGTCACCTATCAGCCTTCATTATAACAGACAGTTTCTCCAAATCGATTATAAAAAATATTTCACACAATATTCTGAAAGCAACAGTTGATAAATAAAGGCCAAGGAGTGATGGCATCCTAGCTTTCAATTACCCCTTCTTGCACTGTGCTCTGTGGCCCTGTCAAAGGCACTTTCCCTTCTTTGCTATTAGCTATATTAATAAACATTAAATAATTTCAAACTCCAAACTGGTAATCAGCTGCATCCCTTTGATTCCAGTCATGACCCAGTCAGAATGGCAGCTTAGTAGTCAAATTACATAGTCAAATTATGTACTATGATACTAAAATAAACAACTATCTGTGCCAGCCCAGGAAGATCAGCATGCAGGAGAGGTTTTTGCATATTGCCTAAAAGGAGAGAAGTACTGTCCTTAAGTATTTTATATACCCCAGAACGGCACACAAAAATAGCCAGATCAACCTAAAATGGAGGTTACCAATAGTGTTTCAAAATTCTCAGCTAATAATGGAATGACAGGTTGAGCTCTGCGCCTCCTTTAGTTTTGGCAGAATAGTATATATCACAAAAGGTTAAAGAAATTCCTTTTTTAGGCAGAAAAAAAAAAATCATGACAATTTTGAAAACGCTTACAGATTATCTGCCTACTGATTTGGGTTGTTTTTCTCTTCTAAATGCCTGCTGAAGGTCATTTATTTAGTGTTTTTAAAACAAATATTTTCATTTTAAATTGAAAATTTAAAACACAAAATGAAGTGAAATGTCAGCTGTTTGATATTCTGTAGCACAGCTGAGGTGCAGCTGTTGCACTGAGGACAGCTCTGAGTGACAAGAGCTTTACCTAGACGAATTGCTATTTCTGAGCGTGACTTTAAATAAATCATTTAAAATAGAACAAAAAGAGACAGCAAAACAGAGCAGGCTTGCGAAGTGTTCAATAACATCATGTCATATTGACAGATAAGACTGACAAGTCCAAATACAACTCTGCTTTTCATCAACAAAAATGTTCTTCAATGCAAACAGAAATAGCAAAAGGGAAAAGACAAATGAAACAGCTGCGGCAGACAGCTCAAAGGAACCTTGCAGAAAGATCTCCAGGCTCTAACCCACAGAGTTTGCTGTAATCACATTAAAACTTTCACCTGGATCAATAGTTTTGTGTTTTTATTACAAACAGCTGAGCCTTGTAAGATGTACCAGGCAGGGTGGTGGTGTACCTGCCTGGAAGCCCAAAATTCTCTTCAAGCTTCTGCCACAGGGAAGAAAAATTATTGAAACTGTTTCATTTCTGCATGGGGATGAGTGACAGATTCTGCCCCAGAACTACTCAGGTAATATTCTAAGACCACTGGAAATTGAAGTAATTTGAAGAGTCTATTCACATCTTCAACAGCTTCGTGACAACTTAAAAAGTAATTATAAAAAAAAAAAAAAAGGTGCTAAGAAGACAACAGAGTAAAATAGTCACACAGAAGCTATGGACAATCCCACATTTGTGCAAATTTACATAAAACTGCTCTGAAGTAATATTTCACGTGAGAATGATGAGAAGACCTTGATGTAATGACGCTCACTTTGATGGGATTTAAAAAATTCCTCCATAAAACTTAATTCCCATTGTAACACTAGCTCCTTTTTCATAGTTCTGCTTCTGCCCAGGAGTTCCATCCTCAGCTTGTGCCTCTGTGCAGGCAGGGGAAGGAAATGTGCCTCCCTGGTTAGTTGGGAAATGACAGCACTTCCAACAGGTGTTTCTCCTCTCTGGATTGAAAGCTGAGTGTCTGTAAGGATCGATTTCATTCTTCCAGCCACAATCAAAAATCAAAAACCCGAGCCAGTACTAAAACTCTTGCTTGACACGGAATCACTGAATGGTTGGGGTTGGAAGGGACCTCTAGAAGACACAAATTGTTCGCCCATAATTAAAATATTTTCAAGGCAACCAGAGTGGCTCCCTTAAAATTATTAATTAGCAGCAATGGTTTTAAATGGTTTTCTTCCCCTAATTTTTTATTTCCTGTAAGAGTTGCATAGAACGTGAACATTTTGTAACCACAGACAGGACAAGGATGTGGAGAAAGCACAAGTGAGGAACTTGAAGGGTATTTAAAATTCATCTGTATCTATGACAAATTAAGGAAAAGGCTGGAAGCTTGTTTTTAAAAACTTAAGACAATTCACTTCAAAGGCTTCTTGCTTTTCTGGGGATTTTTTCTGCAGAACATGTTTCAGTGTTAGCAGCTGCCACTGTTTTTTCTCATTCCAGTTGCCAGAATTACCAGCATGCTGGTTGTTCAGAGATAAAGTAAGGAACAATTTAATGCACAAAAAATGATGTTTTGATTTCCCCCATAACTCCTTCCAGTTCACACAGTAATACAACTTCAGTCCTCTGTCAAGGAACAGCTTCTTCCTTGCTCTGCCTGTGGCCATACACCTACAGAATTGACTTGCTGTCTACAATAAGGGCCAACTAGATTTTTATTTTAATATGACTTTAATCTGTGCCACTCCCACAAATTCTGAGACTTGCCTGTTACTTGAGAGTGTTTGAGTCCTGACTCTGAGGAGCATTTTTCTGATAGCCCACATTGGTGCCTCAGGAAGGACATTGTCTTCTCACTGCCCTACTCTTTCTCAAGATGTCTGCATGTATCTTCTCACTTGAAATAAATATTCTTACTCTCTCTGGTTTATTTTCAGCTAGTAAAAGAGGCTCCTTTAGCTGTGTGTGATTACCCTCCACAAACACTGACAAGTTTCCCTTTCCCTAGCATGTTGCAATGTTGCACTCTCTTACTTTCCCCTTGGATTTCACCTTGGATTCTCCTTGGATTTTTACCTTTTTTCCCACCCCTAATCGCTTCAGAAACACTGAGGTAAACATTGCCAATATTACCATACCTTGCTTTGATAACTGAGCATCAATATGCAGAATAAGAAATAGTCTCAAGGACTGAATCCTACCAAGGCATGTGCAGCAAGCCTGAAGATTCTCAGAGAAAATATTTCACAATAAAAATTAACAAAATGAACTAGAGTCAACAGTGTTTCATACTCATGAAGCCTTCGCTATTTAAAATTACCAAATATTTTATCTATCTATTTATTCTCATGTTTGTGACCCCTTGAATTTGGAGAGGAAATCAGTGACAGATTTAAAAGCAGGTGTAATGCCATGGACTTCCCATTTACTGAAGGAAGGACTGGTATTTTACAAAAATAAATATTATAGACTATCAACCTATTCTGACTGGCTTTTAAAAGAAAGTGTAGATCTATCTACAGCACAGACAAACACCATTTTGTGTCTGGAGCAGTGTGTTCCTAGTTGCAATGGCAGGGAGAAGAACCAAAAGGAAGGAGCTTCCTTCAGCTGTGTCTGGCCCTTCTCACTGTTTGTTTAATACCAGCCACCATGCACCACCATTTCTGTCTGTGGGCTCTCTGAGTCAGGCCACTTGGAGAGCCTTCCTTACTAGGTGTCTTCAAGAAATTACAGTTCCTAACTCTGAATAATCATTTAAGAAATTACATGAAAAACAGGTGTGTGCATCAGATATTCTTAATTAGGCCTCTCAGTAAAAAATGAGGCAATCCACAGTTCTGATTTTAAAACCAAACCAGTGTTTCACTGAACATCTTCTGTTCCATATAACCATGGTTTCTACATAACTACACAGATTTTATAATTAATCAGTAAAGGACTTCAACAAAACGAAATAAAACAAGAAGAAACATTGATGGAGTGGAGGAAAGAATTTCTGATTCAATGTTTTTTTACCTCACAAAGTAGTAAGTCAATGATGTGGAAGACCATGCAGAGTGGAAACTTGGCAGTAAAAAGAGTGAGAAACCACTGGGATGCATACATGTGAGCTTCCAAATTGAGGTCTGAGAAGTGGCTGTGCAAGTCTGGTAACTGCTCCTGCAATAAAGGAAAAAAAGAAATGTTTCAGTATTCCTCATTAATTTGAGTTCTCCATCCACACCTGCAGTAAGGACCAGGGTTGCTAAATATCAAAAAATACAACAAAGTGAAAGCCTGGCTTCTTTTGAGCAATGAAGATGTTTCTTGATAAATTTCAGTGCCCATGGTTACACTTTTTAGTAAGAGATCCACAGTGGATTCTATCACCGTATCAAAGAATATACTGCGACTATACTGAGAAATTACAGAAACTTCAACAGTTGAAAGGCAGAGCAGTTGTAAAATCTATGTCATGGTGTACATTTTTAGGTATTCCTTTGCTGTGCCTTGCTATAAATGCTTCTGCCACAAAAAACAATGGCTACAGGAACCAGGTTACTTTGCTGAGCTTGAAAGCAACAGAGCACATAACTCCAGCAGACCATTTCTCTAACTAGGAGCACATACAAGCAACACAAAATAAGCACTGAAAATCCTACTGAACAGTGATGACACAGTAATTTATAAAGTAGGAGCACATACAAGCAACACAAAATAAGCACTGAAAATCTTAGTGATGACACAGTCATTTAATAAACTATCTTTGTTAAGAGTATATTTGTTAATAACATCTGTTTTGTTAACAAAAATCTTTGTGGACATAAATAAATATTGAGAAGACCATATGCTGAAGTGTCACATTAATTAGTGTGCAATTCCACTCCATCAAGTATGAAATATGCACAATTTGACATCTGAAAAAATACCATTAAATTAGCAATAGTCTGTTTTGTTTGGTTTCAGTATGGTTATCTCTGAGAATTGACTTCAGCAAGCAGCTTTTCACTGTGCCAACAGAAGGGCAGAGCTTAAGGAACTGTCAGTAATTCCTTATCAGTCACAACAACAATGTATAACATTTGCAGCCCTTCAGTTGTGCTAAACTGCTTGATGAAATAATTCCAGCTGAAAGAAGAGCAGAGTCCTGGAAGAGACAATAAAACCTGCCCAGTGGTCCACACTTGATTGGTATTTCATAAGCATCAGGATGTCCTGATTTGCCTGACCTCTTAACACCCACATAATTCATGGAAAGTAGGACAATGATGGAGGCAGTCCAAAGGATACACTGGCCTCAATAGCACAGAGATATTCTCTCTGAGAGAAACAGAGAGGGGAGCAAAGGCAAATACCTGCCTGGATACAAAGATTAGCTGCAGAAGTGGTGTATCAGAGACAAAAGAAACCAGAAACAAATCTGAATCAAGATGTTTGAATTCAGCTGTTAAACTTTGCTTTACCCCACCTCTACAAGGGGAGGGGGTTTGATTGTCCAATAGCTTTTGGAAGCAAAGCATTATCTCTTCTTCATGCCAGTATTTCCATTTATGAAACAAATTGAAGAATAATTTGTTACTCTGGCCCCACCTGCATTAACTTCTCCAGCTGGAAAAATTTGCAATGGAGATCTTCGAAGTTATTTCTGTAGAGGTCCCTCAAGCCATAGTCATACATTATTTTCACAAAAACACAGAATGCCTGCTCCTCTGGCATCTGTTTGGAAAAAGACACAAAAATAAGGTTAATAACAGACCTAAGGCTGGACATGCCTTACACAGACACACACACTTCAACACCTCAACACCTTGTGCACAATGAATTCAGGACCAGAGATGTATTAGAATTTTCAGCCCAGTACTGTGAATGCTGAATTAACCAACTGAAATGTCAGTGGGACTACTCTTCTTGATGAGCATCTGGATTTGGCTCTGTAAGGCCTTCTTTGAAGAAAATGTGGGATCATATCACAGGTTCACGTGTGTCTACATCCCTACAGCAGCACAACAGTCAGCAGCATTCTTTCCGTCAAACAGGTATGAGAACAACCAGTACACAACTCTCAGGCACATAAAAAATTTTTAAAATAAAAAAAAGAATGAAAATAAAAGGCAACAACTCATGACAGTGATGTCTACTGAGAGATACTTGGTTAAATGGGAAAAATTCAGGAGAACTAAGGGACAACCAACCTCTAGTGAGAACAATGCTCATCCACCTTCATCCAAACCCCAGGACATCAGACTCTGAAGTCAGGTTTCTCACAATCCCATCTATTACCATGCTGACTTTTTCAGAAGCCCTACATCCATAATCTCAATTTCATTCTGACCAAAATTTCTCATCCAACAGTGCTTTGGAAGGTGGCACTAATACAATTGTGTGAGCCACTCCACATTTCTATTTGCTGGCTTGAGCCCACTGAATGCTGGCCTGGTGGGAAGCCCTGTGTCACAAAACCCCCACATCACCTTCCCCTGTGCCTTCAAGTAACACAATAATGACAGGCACAAACAGAACCCAAATCAACCTTTCCATCACATTCAAAATGTGCTTTCTTTCGGAAGCACCATATTGTAACAAGTGAAAACAATTGCTGAGAATCAAGAACATCTCTTGACCTTTCAGGGTATTCATTCACTTGGCCTACTGCCAGCTTCTTATCAAATACCAGCTACAGATAAAAGCTCAGCATTTTCTTCAAAGAGAATTTTAGGCTCTTGATATTTCCCTTCAGGGTTTCGTCTTATGCTCAGCCCATGATTAGGGCGTGTCTCCAGGGCCATGGGCAGACAGTTTCATTTTCATTTTCAGACATCATAAAGGAAAGTAAGTGGTTAGCACAAACTATTTCCAGATTGGCTGATGCCTATCAGCCTGGGCTTGATTCACCCAAAACAAATTCTTAGGAATTTCAAAGCTCTTAATCACAATTTTATCTGGATGGAATGATTCCCTCTGACAGCATATAAAAGCTGCAGACAAAGTAAAGGGAAGAAATAATTTGATCCCGACCAAATGGCTTGAATCTGCTCTGTAAGACAATGAGTGCAAATTTCAGAGGCTTTGGTAAAATACAATTATTTCTAATGAACTGACAGGTGCTCATGCACAGGCACATCTACCCTACATGCTCAGTCAGACTCTTGTGCTTTGCCAACCATCTCTTCCCCAAGACAGGGAGATGGAACAGAGGTCAGGACTAGGCCAAAGAGCTCCCCACGTCCTTGCTCTCAGTGAACAGAGGTTCTCCAGTATTACCAACCACAAGAATTCAAAATCATAAATCAAATTTTCTTTTTTTTTCTTTTAATTTAAGCAGAACACAAATTTTGGGCATTGCCATTCTGATTTTTAGCATTTAGGTATTTGCCCTTTGCTATCATTTCTCTGAAATCACGAAAGCCAGAAATTTGTTGTTTTTTAAAGTGAAATTTTAGGTGGGGGTTTTTCCCCCACAGACAATGACTCTGAAAAATAGACAAAAAAAAAAAGTCAAGTACTGTGAGCCTCACAGTACAATTATTAGAGTTGGCAACACTGTTTGCCTGTGATTAGAAGTTACCTGCATCTTTTGATGAGAATCTGATGAGAAGCAAAATCACAAAAACAGAGGATGGAGGTTCAGGCTACCCAACCATCCCTGAAACACATCTACATTGAAGAGAAAGGATAACCTGTCCCAGGAAAAAAGGGAAAGGAAGGGGTCTAGAAATCCATGAGAAGGTGGAACAGTTAGAGAGGGTCTTACAAGTGTTCACAGCATACAGATTGTTTGGAGAATTTGAGAAAAAGAGGAGTTTGAGGGCATCTTAGGAAGCTCCCCAGTTACATGGGCTCATTGAGACTCCTTGCTTCCCCCTTCTCTAAGCATTTCACTTTAACATCCTCTGATGAAACCGAAAGTTATAAAGGATATATTAAAATGAGTGTAATTTCCATTTAACAGTCCTTGCATGCAGGACAACTTCCTCCCGTTCCAGAGACTCTAAGAACAGAGTTGATTCTCTGTAGTAATGACAGCACAGCACTAAGGGAGAGGAGCTGAGGTATTAGTCAAATGTTAAGAATGTGACACACACACACATTTCTAAACAACTCTGGTATTGAAAATAGCTCATTTTTCCAGAGCAGCTTCAAAGTCCTGCTTTGGGTAAAAAAATAATTGCAAAATAACTGTTAGATAAGCTGTTTTATAGTATATGTTAGACTGCAATAATGGGACTATTTTGGGTTTATTCTCAAAAGATGCAAAGCTTCTCTGCAACGCTGTTGCTGTGTATCATGGTTCTCAAGACTTCAAGGAATCACAGCTCTCCCTAGGAATTACAACCTAAACTAATATGAATTTGAGTTCCAAGTGGCCTGGGAAGTGTGTGTGTAACATACATAACACCAGCAGCTGTCTCAAGCCCACACTTCAAAAGGTATTTCAATCCTGACTGATTTTGCTAATTAAAACCTGAGAGAAAAAGCAGGCAAGAGCTTGAGTAAGAATTGTGGTTGAGCTTTGGGGTGGCTAATTCAGATAGACTTTACCTCAATAAATACACTATTTAAATGTGCTGCTTTGCCACTGAGACATCAGATGTAAAGTATCTTACACCTATAAAAACTGTGTATTTATTTATTTATCTCTGGACATATAACCATGTATTTATAAAGGAAGCAACTAATCAAAATTTGTGCAGGTTTTGATTACAGGCTAAAGTATCAAGATTAAAAAATCAGCTTTCCCTCAGAAGATATTACAAAATGACCCTAGGAGAGAAAATCTTCCAAAAAATTAGTGAGACTACTTGCTTTGATGAACTGCCCTGAGAACGTCTCCTGGAGTTAAATTCCCCATAAACACAAAGGGAGCTCACTTAGGTGACAACTAAATTAAAAGAAAAAATTAATATGTAACAAATTGGTTTCAGGTTTTGACACAGAAGTACTTGAGAATTTAATCAATTTCTCCCAGATAAAGGAAATCTACATTCATGAAGATAGAAGCCATTAATCTCTAGACCCAAAAAACAACAAGAGGAAAATTAATACAGGCAAATAAATAACAATAAATATCTGTCAAACAGCATGGCTGCATTACAACTGATTTTACAGCTGCCTTGTTTCAAATATCAAAGCTTTCATTCTGCAATTAACTCACATGAAGCAGAAGCACAGCTGCAAGGAAGGACTGTCCCTGGCAATAGCCAATGTCTTCATCATAGACAGAATAGGCCTAGAAAAAAGAAAACCAAACTGTATTTAAAATGCATACAGGCATCACCAAACTGTGTTCCCATCAAGGAGCTGTGCAGGACACTGCCAGGGTCTTCAAGGAAGCTGAAGAAATGTGTTCCACCAGGAGCTGGAGTGACAGGACACAGGGAATGTTCCCCATGGACACAGGGCAGGGTTAGATGGGATACTGGGACAAAATTCCTCCCTGTCAGGGTGGGCAGGCCCTGGCACAGGGTGCCCAGAGAAGCTGTGGCTGCCCCTGGATCCCTGGAAGTGTCCAAGGCCAGGCTGGGACAGTGGGAGGTGTCCTTGCCTTGGCAGGGGTGGAATGGGATGAACTTTAGGGTCTCTTCCCTTCCAGTCAAAGCCATTCCATGATTCTCTAGGAAACACTACTCAGGATAAAATCATTTAGGGGGTAAAACTGTAACCACTTTTGTGCTTTCAGGGCTCTTCTAAAATCACCCACAGGTCACTCTCAACCTTCCACAGAAGCTGTAGCTGTAAATTATTATTTTTGTTTTTCAATCAGCCTAAAAAGAGATGGATGCAATTTCCCTTCACCTAAACCAAGGATAATTCAGCTCAGGTGAGTAATGATAGAACTTGATATGATCGAACTTTTAATGATAGAACTTTACCAAATGCAACAAATATAACATGAAAACCAGGGTAGTTTGTGCTGTGGGGAAAGTGAATGTTTGTTTTTGGAAAAACAAGTTCTGACATTATGCAAGTAGAGGACCTAAGGTTAGAAAACTGCTGAGAACTACTCTAACCTGAAGATTTCATCAAACAGTTTTTCCATGCCCTTGTTATGCTGAAGAATGAACACAACTCATTTTCCTACGGTATGACAGACATGCTTTTTCTTACTCTTAAAAAATCCCCAAACTAAAATAACTAACCTTTCCTTCCCCTTTACTTTTCCAAGATGAGAAGACAGATACTGTTTTTAAAGAGCTGTCAGAGGATGTTAAGAATTTGTGCAAACTTGTGAAAGTCTAAGCAGGAGCAGCAGGACGGACACCAGAGGGAGAGACATCCTGAGAGAAAAAGCAAAGTACTGAGGGTGCAGCCAGGGAAAACCAAAGCAAAGGGAGGAAGAAGCCACAAGGAACAGACAATCCACTTTTCAGTTTGATGGGGAGAATGTAGTATTTGTGAGGAATTCTGCAATGACTCTGGAAGACAGGATTTCTCTAGGTGCAGAATATTCTGAGTACTCCTTTAAAGGTCACTGTTTCTGAACAATTCAGCCTTACATTTCCTTTGGGAAAAGCTGACCTGGGACTTGCAGCCCTCTGCCCTTTGTCTGTACTGCTCACCACTCTTTTGAAAGCTGTTAGATGGCATTAGTTAGGAGCTGAGTGAAAATAATCCCAGCCCATTGCTCAGTTTCAGTGGACAAGAAAATTCAAGAAGCCACAGAAATCACTGAAAAATATTTAAAGAACCATCACAATCCAGCTTCCCAGTTTAAAACAGCTCCAGTCACAAAATTCAAACATAAAATCTAACCTGAGAAGTGTACAATGGCAGCTACAAAATTAAATTGGAAAAAAAAAAAAAGAAAAGGACGCTCTCCATAAAGAAATTAATTAGCTACTAAGTACTAAATTCACAGAAATTACTTTAGATGCTTAAATAAATATTTAATGTCATTAACTAGAATCATCCACTGGTTAATGACCATCATGAGTCTTTAGCTATTTGTTGCCCAGATCTATCAGCTTGTAGATGCCTAATGTCTTGTCTCTGTAGCTTTCCTAAATGATGTGTTATTCTTGGTTTTGATAGGCCAGCTCCACTTAGAAGCAGATGTGCAGAATTACAAATGAGAAATTTGATTTATGATTTCCTCATACTATAAAAAACCACTTCTAATTTGCTTCAAAAAATCTAGGCTGAAAAATGAACATCAAATTATCAGTGCCTGGGGGTTCTCTGTTGTGAGAAGCATTATAGTGAATAATTTGCTGAAAATAGCAATAAATTAATCCAAACAAGTTATTTTCAAATAAACATTGAGAAAGCAACACACTGGAGAAAACAAACTGCTTCCAAAACTGACATAGACTGAAAAGTACAGCAAGTTATAAGAAATAAAAACATACTTCTTATGAGATTCTGAAAGAAGTTGAAGTTACAGCAAAAGAGGGAAAACAAGAAGGGTATAAAAAAAAATCCTCACCCTGCAGTTAAATACAAAAATATGAAGGAAGAAGAGCAAAGTTTTTCATAATCAACTTCCTAAACATATTTGAACTCATAAGAAATCCATTTCAAACACATCCAGAGCAGGAAGGCAAAGTTTCTGCTTGGAAAATAGATGGTCAATGTAAGGGAGCTGTATTTAAGCTTCAGCAGAAAATCCCTGTGAACTTTCCTTGTTTTTGTTTTATTATAGAAGAATCACAGGGTTTGTTATCCTGCTGGAACCATTCCTAACAGGGGATGTGTTGAAGGATCTGCATCCAACCGAATATCAGAAGAAATCATAAATTAAAAGGAATAAAATTACTGAAAATTTATTAAGAACACAGAGTATTCAGCCAAAAAGCTTGAGGGGAAAATAAATTGGTAAACCATTAATTGCCTGAACAGAAGAGATGAAAAAATTGACACTTTTCTAAAAAGGTTGATCCATAGAACTACAAATCAGCAAGTATTGGATAATTGGCTTAAATAAAAATATGAAATTAATTAGTGGACACTGCCTATATAGGAGAAAAATGTAAAAAGGCCCCAGTAAAAAGATGTAATTATTAAAATGCCTTTGAAACAACCAAAAACCATGAAAAAAATTAACTGCTTGATCCACTTTTTAAAAAAGTTTTTGAAAAATATTTTTTTTTAAATTTATTTCCACAAGGTCCTTCCCCAACATCTGATCTAGACAAGCAGCTGTCTGCAGATACTTGGACACAAACTTCAGTTCTGCATCAGAATTAGATCAAACAAAGAAAGATTTTATTCTTAAGTCAAAACATCATAATCCTGACAACTAAAGGTTTCGTTTTTAATGAAGTCTCTAAAATATACATGATTTCATTGCATCTACCCAATGCAAAGAGACTTTGGAATCTTAATGCACATCACATTTCCAATTATACTGTTTTATTTTTAAGCAACCTATGGGATTTGATAGTGCTGAAATATGATGTAATTAACCAGAATAACCTCAAAAATAAGGATGCTGCCTACAGATACCCCCATAATATCATATCATGAACTAACGGTCTAAGATTAACTATTTAAGATTTATGCTTCTAAGGAACTTTGATTTTCCACATGAAATATAAAACAAGGCAAAATCCCAAATCCCCTATTCCCACTGCAGTCATTGTAAATTTATAATTTCAAGAGGATGGGATTTTTCCTGTGACAGCCTGTGACATCTCACAGTTTTTAACTTATTGTTCTCCTAAGCTCTTGAGGAACTTCCAATTACAATTCCCCAGTTAACTGAGATTTTAAATATTCTCTGTCTCATAAATGGGATGTAATGAAGGTTCTGACTTGAAGCCTATTTTCATTCATTTTTAACTAAATGAAGATCTCACAGAACTGAGACATCTTTTTAGTAATTATCTGTATTCTGAAAAGAGCTACTATGGAGTTATTAGTACTCATCATTAGAAAGTGAATTCTTTGGAAGCAGAGTCTCCTCAAAGTCCATGAATCCTGAGAACATTTGCATGCTGGGAAAGTGAACCAAGAACCCAGGTCTGGGCAGAAACTCTTCTCCAAAATAATTAACAAAGGAAAATCTCCCAAGATTAGAATCTTCTTTCTATAGAGAAAAATAGTACGTAGCATTTAAAAGATGAAGGGAAAGATGGCTGAATTTCAAACCTCAGTTTGGATTTCTGTAACTTCTGTCTGTGAGTGCCAGCAGATTTAAAGAAGGAAGAGGAGAGGTTATGCCTCCCTATGATCTCGATGAAATGACCAAGGGAAGCTACTCAGTGTTTAACACAGATGTAGCTCTGTGCTGAAATCTGCTTTAGGAGGCTTGAAAGACTTCCATGGTGTCTGAAACTCACAGCGTCTCAGGAAAACACCCATACTTTGATGCAGACTTTTCACTCAACAAGGTATTTTATTATTTTTCTCATTATTTAAATTATATGCTTATTAATTAAAATTATTAGTATTTTTATATTTTTAATGCTTTCACAACAAGGTATTTTATTACATCTTCAGACATGAAATAATTTCAGTAACAGCAGAATTTAAAACTCCATACCTGAATTTACTATAAGACTAACAGTCTGAAAGTAATAATATTCCTATGGGTGCAGCACTGAGTATGTATCACATTACACAAGGAATTTCTGCATTAACTGAAAACTGTATTTTTAGACATTAGTTACTCACTGATGGAGTAGCAGGAAGAGGCTGTTACACAACGTGCCTCTGCCAGGGCTGGGAGAGCTGAGAGGATGAAGAAATCTTCACCTTCAACCAGGCAGGCCCTAAACAGACCATTCCCAGCATTTTTTAGGACTCCAGAGCTGACCTTCCCACTGGTACAGGCTCAGCAGAAAATTCTACATCATTTCATTGCATCTTTCACTATGTGCAAGAATGGGGCTGCTGAGCACAGATGCACAGAGAAGAATCCTTATTACAATGTAATCAGAAGAAGACAAGGTAACACCAAAAATCCTTTGAATGAAACAAGACAACAATAATTACTAACACTGCTCCTTCAACCCAGGAGCAAAGGAAAAAACAACTAAAAATAGGTGAAAAATAATTCTTCATTGACTGTGTTTATCCTTTAATTGGCCAATAGATTTCTGCAGGAATAAAAGAGATCTGCTCTCTGACAAATAATTACATCTGGACAAACACTAAAACTTCCCATTTGTAAATCTAAGGAGATACTAAGGATTGAAAAATGTGGAAGAATACATGCACAGTGAGGTGACTACCTGAAAAGGCATGCTGAAATAAAATGGAAATGAAAATGTAAAAAAAAAAACCTTATGAAAATTAGACTTTCAGCACTAAGCAGCAGCTCTGCTGAAGCATAACTCACAGCTTATCATGGGCGTAGAAGCTGCTGGTTACAGAAGAGCAGCTCAAAGGTATTTCCATATTTCAATATACAGTAACAAAAACTAAACCACTCCATGATGGAGCCCGCTCAGTGGTAGCACTGCCAGAATGCAGTTTGTTATTCTCTTTGCTAATGTGGGTACCAAAAAACACACACTGTAACTAAAGCAGTGTTTGGTCTCACAGCAAACCAGCTACCACTCTGATCCTGCACCTAAAAACTTCAGGCAAGTGAGACCAGGATTGGGGAAAAAACTACAAATCTCATCCACAAAGGGATAAGTATTTAGTAACAAATAGATCCTGATACAAATGATTCATATCCTTCTGCAAGGCCTCAGCTTACTGACAAACACCAACACCAACTCTGAACCTCTGAGAAGTAATTCTACCATTTTCCAAAACAATGTATGTTTTCCCAGTCTGCCCAGTCCCAGCTCACCTGATTGATTTTCCTGCACCATGCTCCCTGTTCCCCATTAGAATCACAGTGGTTGTTTGTTAAATAGGAGTTACTTTAATCAGAAAATTAGGGAAAACACATCTCATGTTAAATTCCGCACTGCACACACTGCAGAGAGCTGAGAGGATTAATTCTGCTGGGTGCTCTGATTCCCTGGAGCCTCATGCTGTGAGTATGGACAGAGTGTGGAAGCAGGCACTGAGCACTACTCAGTTATGCATTGTAACACTGAGGTGAGCTCTTCAAACACAGCTAGAATTTGCAGAGTATTTAAACAGAAAGCAGGCAAGAAGCAGCAGTTTTCCCAAAGATCCCCCAAAATTTGCTCTGTGAAAATCCAGCTTAAGTGGTGTCCTCAAGTGAAATCTCCAGTCTAGAATCCGAAACTCTTTTCATTCCTTATCACCACTGTCAGTTCTGAAGTTTATTTTTAGGTACTTTGTCACATAAATGTTCTGCAACAGAAAAAGTTCCCATCTTTCTTGGTTTCCTACTGTTCTGAAGAGGAGATAAAGAGTTGGAACAAAAACTGGCAGACCTGTTAAAATGAGGCAGGGAGCTTTTAATGATTTTCCTTTTTATCTGACAGCTCAGATCATCTCTCATTTCAGCAGAGAATGAAGAAAATGCTCTTCAGCTTTCTACCCTCTCACTTGAGGACAGATCCTTCCCAGCCATATTCAGAAATCCCATTCTTCAAACTTCTTGCTTTCTAGAATAAAGGCACAAGTACCCAGCACCTCTGGTAAAAGTTACTCTAGTAATACAAAGCTGCCACATTATTACTTTCAACACAGATTATTACTTTTTATTCCCAATAGAATGGCAAGTTTATAAACAGATTAATTAGGCTTTAACAATATTTCTTGAAAACCCACATACTGGAGAAAACAGTTTATTAATCACAAATTCAAGGTTCAGTCAGACCCAATATCTGCCACAGCCACAGTCATTTAAGAAAACTATGAGAGGATGAAGGAGAAGTTACTGCCTGGAAGTCTCCCCAGCAGTTGTGTCTGATCTCAATACTGGCAAGTAGGTATAAACCCTTCAGTGTAATCAGTAAATTTATTAATAATTCCATGCTGAAGATTGGATGTGGCTGTTCTGCCAGAAAGCAATGCTTCCCAAATCCTTCTTTGAACCAACGAGCACATGAGGGAGTCACTATGATTACCAAGATTTTTATAAACCCTTCCCCAAGCCCTACCCAAAGGCTTTTCAGGGAACTGAGCTGCTACAGAAAATCCCCTTACTCACTCAAATGATTGATTAAAGGAGAGAAAGCCAAAGGTAGGAATAAAGTCAGTTCTAACCCAGAGAGTGAAGGTAAGGTCACTCACAGAACCTCGCAGAAAGATGTGCTGCAAATATTCACAAACCTTGAAGAACACACAAAAATAGCACAGTGACAAAGGCTGCTGATGAGACAAAGCTGTTTGGAGCAGGGAATTCGAAATTCACTGCAAAGCTGCTATGCAGAACATGTTCTATCAAGAACAAGTGGCTGGGTGACAAAGGTCATTAAACTCCAGGTAAACACAAAATGCTTCACAGGAAGAGCAGCCCTCAACTTGATGGACACACAGAGAGGTGTCTGATCAAAGATCACAGAATCTCAGAATGGTGTGGGTTGGAAAGGACCCTAAAGCTCATTCAATTCCATGCCCTGCCATGGCAGGGACACCTTCCAGTAGCCCAACTTACTCCAAGCCCCATTCAGCCTGGCACTGGACACTTCCAGGGATGGAGCAGCCACAGGTTCTCTGGGCAACCTCTGCCAGGAAAATAATTCCTTCCCAATATTCCACCTATCCCTGCCCTCTATCAGTGTGAAGCCATTCCCTGTGTCCTGTTACTCCAGATCCTTTTCCAAAGTTCCTCTTCAGCTCTTTTGGAGGCCCTTTAGGCACTGGAAGGGGCTCTAAGGCCTCTCTGGATCCTTCTCTCCTTGCATTTTAAAAATGGGGGTTATGTTTCCCCATTTTCACTCAGTGGATACTTCACAGGAGGCCCATAACTAAAATATGATGGACAGTGGCTTAACAACTTCACCTGCCAGTTCTCTCAGAGCCACAGATGCATCTCACCAGGTTCTGTGGTCTTTCAGGCTCCTTGGATTGTCTCAGACCTGATCTTCTCCTGCACTGGGCAGTTTTTCATTCTCTCTGTCCCTGCCTTTGCCTTCTGTGGCCTCAGCAGTGATGTTGGAGCACTTGCCAGTGAAAACAGAGGCAAAAAAGTCATCAAGTATCTCAGCCTTGCCCATGTCTCAAGTAAAGCAGGTTTGCCCTTTCCTTCTGGACAGGAAGGAACATTTTCTCCCACATTGTCTCTAATCTTAGTTTTATCACAGATGCACCCATGGAATATTTTCTTGTCACCCTTCCCATCCATGGCCAGATTTAATTCTATCAGGGTGTTAGTTCCCCAAACCTGATCCCTGTCTGCTTGGACAATTTCTCTACATTCCTACCAGACTAGCTGCCCTTGTTTGCACCCTCTGTAAGCTTCCTCTTGTCTTTGAGTTTGTCCAGGAGCACCTTGTTCATCCACAAAGGCCTCCTGGAGTTTTTGCCTGACTTTGTCAAGGATGCAGCACTTCTGAGTTTCCAGATCCTTCAAGAAAAGAGAACTAACTGTGGCATTCACATTCTCTGAACAGAGACATAATTCTCTCTCCAAGGATTTTTCCTGGGGAAGGCAGTGAGAAGCACAGGGAGAAGAGAAAACAATTCTTATCTCTATTCACTGCTCCTGTTGTTTTGCACAGGAGATTGTTTACCCAAAGGGACTTGTCAATTGGATTCTGCTGAGGATTGTTTTGTTTTCTTGGCCAATTGGGTCAAAGCTGTGTCCTGACTGTCTCAAGACAGCCATGGTTTTTTCTTAGTATCTTTTGTAACAGTATGGTATAGTATCTCTTTAGTATAGATATAATATAGTATTAATGTAATAAAGTATAGTTTCAATAAAGCAACTGTTCAGCCTTCTGAATCGTGGAGTCAGAGCACATTACTCCCGAGGTTGGGGGTGCCTTGATACAATAACAAACAGCTACAGCAACTTTCTCTGCAGGAGCGGTCTTGAGAGCAAGGAAAGCCCCTATATTTGGAAAACATGCAGAATTATTCACATTTCCTACAAAAAGAAAACAACACAAAAAGGTCTGTGCCCCTCTGAAGCTGCCTGCTGGACAGATAATTCCTCTAAGTTGCTTCCAGTTCAGACAGATTTACTCCTTTATTTGTTCTTTATTAAACAAAATGGACTGAGATGCGCCTTAATGAAAAAAGGATCTTTCTTTTCAAAGAATGCTCCCAAATTCTTTCATCATCCTCACAGAACTTTACAAATTCTTTCCAATGTAGAATAGATGTCTTTAATTCTGGACACTGTAACTAAAAGCAGCTGCATAACACTGAGTTGCTCAAGACAAACTGTTCCTACATGAGGTTCATCCATCTCCACATCCTTTACTCCTCGTTATTTACCATCCCCTTTTCTCTGTGTCACCAAGGTATCTTCATGACAAAGGACCTTCTGGTTTCTTCCAGGTGACTTGCCAGAGTACATGGAATGAAGAAGGGAT
The DNA here is from genome assembly GCF_017590135.1 of Pyrgilauda ruficollis. Classification (NCBI taxonomy): domain Eukaryota; kingdom Metazoa; phylum Chordata; class Aves; order Passeriformes; family Passeridae; genus Pyrgilauda; species Pyrgilauda ruficollis. The sequence continues at coordinate 1,499,663 of NW_024526266.1, read as the reverse complement.
ATTCCTAGTGCTTTGACTGAAATCCATTTATTCAGTGCTTGTTTAGGAACCTGCTGGCCAGGCTTTAACTCCTTAATGTGTAGCTTGTTCAGGCTCTAAGTTGTCCAGCATTTATACTTTCTGAGCTTGGCAGGCTATAGGAGCTACAGAACTCCAATCAAAACACCTTCACCAAGGGAACCTGTACTTCTGGCTTTTTGTGTTAGCTTGTCATGATCTATTTCAGTAAACTCCCATGCCTTCATTATAACATACTTCTTCACACTCAATTCTTGAAAAACTGAATTATCCCATTATTGTTCACTTAACTGGTATCAAAGTGACAAGTCCACAATTACCTGCATTGTTATTCTTTTCATGGACTGGCACAACAAGAACTGTTTCCTGTAGCCCTCTGGAGCCCTCCAGGATTAGGAAGAAATCACTACCATTCCTTGAAAGTTCTCTTTATTCCCTAATTTTGTATTTCTTTTAAACTGTGAATTGCTCACAATACTGAATCCCAGTACCTAAGCAGCTATACTTAATAGTCATCCAAATTATTATTTGAATATGAGTTTGTATCACCACAGAATTTATCTGGGGAACAGGAAAATGTGCCATTATGCCCCAAAGGCTGAACACTTTTTTCTGCTTGCTATGACAACTCCATCATTTCTAGTAATCAGCAGGAGGTGGAAACAGCAACAAGGAAGAGGAAGGGAAAAGGGAAATGTTTTGCCCAAGGCAATCATTCATTCTATATGAACAGAATTAATTCTAGATTATATAATATTCTGCGGAATATTCTACATGAATTTCATGCATTTTGGAAAAAAAATAAAAAGTGAAACAAAAACTGACTGCCAAAACCACAGCCAAATCTACAAAAGAAGAAAAGTCCCTGCTTGGCTGCAATATTTTACCTTCTGGATCTCTCTCAAACAAAATAAATCTGTCTGTACAAGATGGACAAATCTATTGATTTAGAACCTCAACTTTCTGATGTGCAAATTGGAAAACTTAAAGAGTGTTTTTCACTGGAGGTGATCTGGCAGCTCCGAGTGAAAAGCCCTGCTCACACATTGCTTGTGGAATGCTCAAAAACTTGTTCTCCAGGTAATTCTCTACAGACATCCTGGTTTAACCTCACAGCAGAGGTTGTTCTCAGGGTTTGTTTCCGCTCCTCTGCAAATCTCTCCACCTCAGAGCAAAGGAGGAGCTGCTACACCACTCCCTCTGAAAAGGTTGCTCCCTCTCATCTCAATAAAGCCAGCTTGAGCCTCTTCTCACCTGCACCTTAGGAGGCACCAAATTCAAGGCTGTAAAAGGGAATGCAGAAACACCACAGTCTCCACATGCCATCTAAACAAAGCTTTAAAATCCTACTGATTAACAACTTGGACCAGAAAGCGGTTAGCTGGGCAAAAGAAAGCCACACAAAATATGGAACAGGCTTTAAAATTCAGAGTACTGACTGTACCTTACAGATCTTGTACAGAGATTCCTGCCCATCTCCTTCTGTATCCTTAAAATAATCATGTGCTGGATATGTACGATGGATATCTCGTTTGATGACACTCTCCTGAGCAGAATCCTGTAAAAAAACAAGGAGAAAAATCCTGACACATTAACCCATTAACAATATAATTAAATGTAACACAATAGAAAATCCAACATGTACTCAATGTGGATACATTAAGTAACTGCTTTGCTGACTTCTCCAAAAATGCTTTGAGAAGAAAATGAAAATCCTTTGTAGTCTCTTATGCAGTTATAGATTGACATTTGACCAAGAGCAACATGGCATGTTTTCTGTCCTGCAGGCTTAAGGTTCAGCTTTAGAACTCTGAGGAAATTACCAGTTTAATTGCTGGTGAGTTTTTACCACAGATCATACACTTACCGTGTTGTTACGGCAGTAAAAAACAAAAAACCCCAAACAAACAGAACCACACAACTCCCCCACGCAAAAAAATAAACCAAAAAAAAAAAAGAAAACCCCAAAAAAAACAACACCAAAAAAACCCAAAAACCACAAAAAATTAGGCTGTGTCTGTCTTGCAAGCTTAAAGCTACTAATTTGGAATGTTGTATGTGTGAATCTATCATAAAAAGTGTTAATTAAAAACTAATAAAGGATTTCTATAAAAAGATGGGAATCACTGCAGACATCTGTCCTGCAGGCTTAAGGTTCAGCTTTAGAACTCTGAGGAAATTACCAGTTTAATTGCTGGTGAGTTTTTACCACAGATCATACACTTACCGTGTTGTTACGGCAGTAAAAAACAAAAAACCCCAAACAAACAGAACCACACAACTCCCCCACGCAAAAAAAAAAAAAAAACCAAAAAAAAAAAAAAAACAACCCAAAAACAAACAACACCAAAAAAACCCAAAAACCACAAAAAATTAGGCTGTGCCTGTCTTGCAAGCTTAAAACTACTAATCTGGAATGTTGTAAGTGTGAATCTACCATAAAAATTGTTAATTAAAAACTAATAAAGGATTTCTATAAAAAGATGGGAATCACTGCAGACAGACCTAAAGAACACCACTGTGTGGATGAGGAAGTTGTATCAAAATGTCAGAGCTGGAACTACAACAGTTAATTATCTTCAGGTTCCAGTGAGCTGTACTTTTAGGTTGGCAAATATCAAATGGTGCTTTTCTCCATTACTTTTGTAATACTAAAGGAAAAACCAACAAAACCTTCTCCTGTTACTTCGACTATAAATCCCTTACAAATAACTTTTATCTTGAAAACAGAGTATTTCTGTTACAGAAAAGCTTTTAAGCTCTCAGATTGTGTCATGTTAACCAGGATTCTCCATAAAAAAGCTTCTTTACAGCTGCTGGAGTCAGCAACAAGGTAATCTCCCAAAATTCAGTGGTTTTCTAATTCCATAAGTCTCCACAGTGAGCCTGTGCCATACAGTAATGCAGCTGCCAGGTAGGCTTAGCCAGAAGTCTGCAGCAATTCCCAGCTCCAGTTCCCTTTTGGATCCAAAACACCCCAAGGAGTCACGCCAGGGCAGATGATCCTACCCCAGAGATGGCAGCCACTGCTGCATTTCTCCATTCCCTTCCATGGCAGCTAAAGAAAAGGCTGCAAGAAGCCCAAACATCACTTTGTTCTGTCTCCCTAAAGCTGATGGCTTCTCTGAATCTTGGCTATCATGAATTTATCCAATTACAATATTCTTGTGTTTAGTGATCTGAACTTTGGCTTTCCCTTTGTTTGACATTAATACCTCTAGTACAGGAAAGCAACGTGATCTGTATTTTGTGAAGCCACAGAACCCCAGAAAGGTTTGGGTTGGAAAGGACCCTAAAGCTCATCCAATTCCATGCCCTGCCATGGCAGGGACACCTTCCAGTAGCCCAGCTGGCTCCAAGCCCTGTTCAGCCTGGCCTTGGACACTTCCAGAGATGGAAGGATGGAGCAGCCACAGCTTCTCTGGGCAACCTCTGCCAGGAGAAGAATTCCTTCCCAATATCCCATCTAACCCTGCCCTCTGGCAGTGGGAAGCCATTCCCTGTGTCCTGTTACTCCAGGCCCTTTTCCCAAGTGCCTCTTCAGCTCTTTTGGAGCCCCTTTAGGCACTGGGAGGGGCTCTAAGGCCTCCCTGGATCCTTCTCTTCTCCAGCCTGACCATCCCTGGCTCTCTCAGCCATCCTTTCCTCACAGGAGAGGTGTTCCAGCCCTCGAAAATGCCAGGAACATTTTTATATGCTATGAAAGGTTACAAAGAAGGGTGATGTTTTCATTATGGCAACTGGTACCACTGGAGAAAATAAGCACATTTTTATGCTTTCGCTGTGTTATCATAATTATTCTCAGGACATCTAAGCACCGTGCAGCCATCAGCAACCAAAATTAACCACACTGTCTAAATCACAAGCAAACAAACACAGACTAATAACAAAAAAACTATAACAAGCAGTTCTCTAATCAGACTTCTTTAATGATTATTTTCATTTACATGGCTTCCAAATCCCAGAGAGGCTGGCTAAGTGCAGTCTGCCTTCCAAATCCATCTGACCATGCAGTGAAAAAATGCCTGAAACAGGATTTATGATATTCCAGCAAAGTTACAGAATCTATTATAGAAACCTGTTACAGACATTTTTCAGCATGAACTTGAGAAGAACCAGGGGAAGTTTCAGGAGAATCACCACATTCAGCACACACAAGGTTTTCCAGTCAAGCTGAGACATCGTGCTTGGATGCCCAGTACTTCTCTTGTCTTGACTGGGAAAGCCAAAGTGTAACTGAGCACACAGAATTTGACAAGGAGAATGCCCAAGTTAGGGCTAAAAATATTTGTGTAAAGGCCCAAATGCACATGAACTTTTACTGAATTAAAAGGAGCCAGAAGCAATCTTAATTCAGCCCTGTTAATGAAAGCTGTGTCTAAAAAATCTAGAGGAAAATTAATTAAATGGGCCCAAAATAAGACTTGCATTCAAAGACTGGAGAATTAACTCCTTCTCAAGAGACAACCTCTCTTTGCAATAAAGGAAGAAAAACAAGTAATTAGTCTAGAGAGAAGATCAGCATAGAACTACTTCTTAAAATATATCAAAAATACTTTAGTTAAGTTTATACCAGGCTGAGTTTGTAGATAGCATTGCTCTCAAGTAACAAAGCACATGAGTTTACAAACACCTTCATTTAGGTTTTCAGACCATTTTTATTCTTCTGAATGATTAGTTAGTTTATCAGGAAAAAAAAAAGTGAGATGGCTATCAAAGCATTCAGGGTTCTAATGATCTTACTTCTAAAATTCCTGTCAACTCAGAGAAAATATTCTACTGAGGAGAAGAGTTATCTTCATATGTCAGTGCTATGACAGCTGCCATGCTGCTGAACAAGCTCTGCCTTGAGTTGTCTCTCTTCCAGAACAGCTGAATTTCTGCAGTGGAGCAATGCTGACTCCTTGACACTCCTGCCATTTCCAGCTATCAAGAAGCTGCTGAATATGGGCAGTTGATGCCAGAAGGCAGATCAACACAGAAATAAAATGAAGAGAACAGAAAACTGTTTATGTTGAATAAATGTTAAAAGAAAATTAGGAGTACATAAGCAATCACAACAAAGGAATACAGGGCAATCTTTATGCATTCATTTCATGAATTTTTTAATCAAGAACATCTCACACACACTCCAAAAAGACCCTCTACTTGTTTGTTGTCACAAGTGCAGCCACTCGGGTGATGAATTACAATTAGGGAGAAGAAGAGACTCCTGGAGGTAGAGCCTTGTTTATTTTGTTCCAAGAACTGAAGAATAAGCATTGCATCAGCCAGAAGAAATTATTAAGAAAGAAAAATCTCTTGAGACTTAATACTTGTCCCACTTTTGCCCAAAATTACTTTCATGAAAACAGGCACATCCCTAATGAAAAAAATGCCAAAAGAGCTCAACTGAGTTTTCCTTACTGCGCTGCCTGCATTCCAACTTCTGACTCAGTATGAGAGATGCAGAATTGCAGTTGCAATTAAAGGAATTCAAGAGTTTAATGTGACTACTGAATAAATAATAAACCAGATAACAGGTGTCTCAAAGCTGGCATTCAAACTGGGCAGCACTTCTGACTTCAATCTCCTTGTGCTCCATTTCCCTGGTTAATAATAATTCCCCATCTCAGTGGGGTGTTATGAAAATCAATTAACATCTGAAGCACTGAAATGCTGCAGTGATGAGTCCTGCAGAAATGCCAAATGGGAGAATAATAACTCCAGGCTCAAATCCTGATCTGAATGGTGTCTAGTGAGGCACAGGGTTACACAAAGCAAAAACAGCAAGGGAAAGAAAAAGAGAGCAGTTCATTAGATATGCACTACTCCTTGTGTGCACAACCAGGCAGAGATCCCAGGAAGAAAACAACCCAAAACAAAGGAACACTATGGGATCAAGAATAACCATTATGTATATGAGTAGGCAATTTTCATGCTGTATTTCACTTCTAAAGGCTTATCTCTGACCTTTAACTCATTCAAGTTGGGTTTTATCACATGTTCATGTTCACACATAGAATTATGATCTACATTTTCTAGTAGAAGGTATCACTACCCATGGCAGGGGGTTGGAAGGGGATGAGATTTAAGGTCCCTTTCAACACAAACCAGTCTGGGATTCTCTGTGCTGGAGACTCGGTTCAAGTTCATCTGCTTGGCCCATTTTAAAGGTCTGCATCAGGCTGAAGGAGCTGATCTGGCAGCACATTGTCCTGCCTGTACCTCATCTCCTCACTAGCTAAAAAAAGCTAGGTCCAGAGTACCAAGGAAAGTAAAAAAAAGGGAAAAAATCAAAACAGGCTTTCAACATTTAAAATCACCATGCCCAGGAAATCTGGTGTGTCATGCTTTTAAGGATTAGATACTGAAACTTTTCTACATGTTGTATAGAAAGTAAAAATTTCTAGGCCAATGCAGACATTCACCACTTGTTTAGCCAGGATGTGAAACACTGCTGATGTCTGGAGTTGGTACCCTCAGTAAACTGCCTCCTAATACTGAAAAGCCATAAATTTAAACACTGACTTGCCAGCTGCATGTTACTGACATTGTGACATTGTTTCAGTAGCCAAGTGTTTGCTAAAGGAACAGATTTTTGGTGTATTTTTTATTTTGTTCCTTGAAGTTCTCTATGGTTCTGTGCAGTTCCCCACACGTGCATGTGGGAAATCACAATCACAAACGGGCAAAAAATACAGAATACACAAAAGTGATGAGGTCAGTCAGCCTGGGTTTGAAATGATCTGCAAAACCAGCACGCAGCTCTGTTCTGTTATTACTGATGTCCTACCAAATTCCTGCTTTCAGTGAAATCTGACAGCACATTGTGCCAACACATCTTATACACATCATCAAACCCTTTCCTCTCCTCATTTTCCATACATATTATAACCCTCCAAGTAGAATGTGTGATCCAAGAAAATCCCAGGTTCCACTAATCAGTATTTGAAAAAAAAGAAAAAAAAAATCAATAGCTCTTCCTTCTAAAGACATTGAATAAAAGATGTCTGGCTTATTCTCAGCTCTTCCGTAGTATTTTTGTAACATATACCTTGTCGTTCAGCTCCTGTCTATAAACAGATTTTCTTTCAATCAGCATCAGCTTTTATTCAACTGAGAGCATACAACACCCAGAGAGTACTAATTAACAGAGAAACAGAAACTGAGAAAAAACCAGAGGATTATTCTTTAGAGGATTTTTTTAAAAACAGTTACATATCAACATAGTATTTAGGTTAATTCACTAAACACCCTGGTCAGCTGAACTTTGCAAATTCTGGCTCACTATCTGCTGTATTTATTGCTGTTTGGACAAAACTGCTTTCCACAAGCAGAAGGAACAGAAGGCTCCCTGGCCACAGGGCCAGATCAATAGTTTGTATCTGAGCAGCCCTGGCAGGTCACACCTAGAGCTCAATTTAGTATCAAAGTCTCTCTTCTCTCATCATTTTGGATTACTAATATAGCTCTGCCCAAAGGAAGTAAACATCTTTTATCAAATTATGTCCCATTCTTCTCAAGCTGTGTTTGAGCAGGTCGTAGCCAAATTCTGAGAATTCCCAAGACAGGATCCTCAGAAACAATCTACAACATGTCTCTTTTTAGGCCAGGTATGCAAATATACCTATAATTTCTAAGCAGACTGTTCTCTAGTTGTTAAAAAGCTGGTGGGATGGGGCTCTGCTGCTTTTACACATATTACCAGTGGGACTGCACAAGCCAGGAGCTTGTTAGGAACTGTGTTATCACCCACATGACTGCCAAGGAATTGGGAAATGATGCTCACTTTGGAAGGCTGTCAAAGTATTTCACAGAATCCCAGAGGATCATTAAGATTGGAAGAGACCTTTAAGAAAGATCACTGAGCCCAACTGACAACCCAGCACTGCTGTGTTCCCCACTAAACTACATCCCCAAGTGCCACATCCACACATTTCTTCAATGCTTTCAAGGATGGTGACTCCATCACTGCTCACGGCAGTCTGCTCCAATGCTTAATCACCTTTTCAGAGAAAAAAAATTCTCTAATATCTAAATTAAACCTGCCCTAGCCCAGCTGGAAGCCATTTACTCTCATCCTGGCAGACAGTTTCTCTCAACACTTAAATCAATCTTAAAACCACCTGGGAGCAGGATGATGAGGACATATTGATCACCTGTCCAGCATAAGGTTTTTCACCCTCTCAGAAGCTGCTGCTGATAGTTTTTAGCTACAAGATGCTGGACAAGGTAGACCTGGGTGACAGAGAATGACAATTCCATTGGTTCTTACAAAATGTGGAAGGAAAAGGAAGTCTAAGAATAATATTAATATTTATGTCAATACTACTCTGCAGGCAGCTCTACAAAAGAAAGTGATGTGTTGTTGATTATCTTAAGAAGGAGAAGGAACTGTTGGAGCAAGTCCAGAGGATGCCATGAAGTTGATATGAGGACTAGAGTTTCTGCCCCATGGAGAAAGGCTGAGAAAGTTGTGGCTGTTCAGCCTGGAGAAGGGAAGGCTGTGTGGAGACGTCACAGCACATTCCAGTAACTGAAGGGGCTACAAGGCAGCTGGAGAGAGACTCCACATCAGGAACTGAAGTGGCAGGACAGGGAGAATGGCTTCACACTAACACAGGGCAGGGTGAGATGGAATATTGGTAAGAAATTCCTCCCTGTGAGGGGTGAGAGGCCCTGGCACAGGTCCCCCAGAGAAGCTGTGTTTGGACCATCCCTGGAAGTGTCCAAGGCCAGGTTGGAGCAATCTGGTCTAGTGGAGGGTGTCCCTGCCCATGGCAGGGGGGTGGAATGAGGTCTTTAAGGTCTCTTCCAACCCAAACCATTCTGGGATTCTATAATGCAGCAGTCACAGAGATAAAAAACAGCTCAGCCCTTAGCAAGATTGAGTCATCAATCAGCAACAGAGGAGATGACATTTTTCTCTAAAAAAATCCCAACAAAATTAGATCAGACACAAAGCAATTCTCCATAAACTCTATTGTTCTGAAAAATAGAAGATATCCGTGACCTTTACTATCTTTGTGTTTTGTTTTCCTTCTCCCTCTGCCATTCTGTACATACCCTCTCTCTTTCCTATGCTACTGATACATAATTTATTCCCCTTACTCTGCCATATTCTCTCTGAACGCTGTTGACAGAAGAAACACACTATTTGTGCTACTGGGCAAGAGGTCAACTTCTGAATGTACCAGGCTTGATGTTTTACTACTGGCACGGAATGAGATGAATTCAGAGTGACTCCTAAGGACTCAGCTTGGAAGCTCCCTCATCTCCCACAAGAGCTGGGCACTCTCTACACCACCTGATCATGTTTGGGTATGTTTTTCCCCCACAGGATGCACAGTTGGCACATCTCTTTGTAGATCCCAGAGTATTTCCATTTCTATTTTACTATGTTGGGGCTTTATCTGGGTTATGTGATCTTTGGCAGGTAGGATATCAAGCACTCTTTTGTTAACTGCTGAAGACAATTGCTTAAGCACTGGATTTTGTCTGAGATTTGATCTGGTTTTTAATGGCTAGCACTCCACAAGGCTGGCTCTCTGGAGGACATGAGGATAGATTAGCACAAGTAAATGCCACATTACCCAGTTTATTCATGATCATTTTACCATTTAATCTGATATGTCTGTAGCACTACTTTACAGACAGTTTGTAAAACTGACAAACAAAAGGTAACTAACAGATTCATCCACATAGCAAGTAATTTTGTCCCAGCTCCTTCTAGTTTTGCTGATTTTTAGATTAGGTTTCTGATTATGTCTCCTCTGGTAAAACCACAAATGTATTTGTAAAGATCAGAAAAAATGTTCTTGTAATCAATCTGCAATTTGACATTCGAGTATTTCTGACTCTACCACCAACTCAGAGTAATCTCCAGAAGCAAGTGGAAAGGTAAGGTCTGTTTCTAACAAGCAATACTTAACTGCCCCAGTATCAGACCATTGCAGAAAATTCGTGTGAAACAGGAAACAGATGAAGTTGCGTATTTGAATCGTCAACTCCTACCTATCTATCCCAACTGATGGTGCTCCAAAACTTACTATAATTTTTCACAAGTCCCTAGAAATTTTCACTACAAGAAGTATAAAACCCTCCAAAAATTGTAATTCTTAAAAAAGAAAAAATCAAATCTTTAAGAAGAAAACCCTGGTTCTTAGAAGGTAAGTTTCCTATAGCATTACTGACCAAGCAGATGTCTATCTAGTCAGGGTTTCTTTCAACACATTTTTACAAATTCTGAAATTAAGCCTACTTTTGCCATCAAAAGATAACATGATCAATGGAACTAGTTCAAGTCTCATTTTCCAGATTTGTCCTTTACAAGCTGGGTCTAAGGAAGAATTCCAATAAAATTCACAGCTATACCCTACTAGCACACCCTCTGGCATCTGGTATTGCTTACTGCTAGCAAAACGTTAATAAAAGGAGAAAATGCTGCAAGTTTATCCAATTCAGTGACACTGATTTTAACAAGGAGGAAATGCCTTGCAGTATGCAGATAAAGAATTGCCAATATATTGTCCTTTAAAAGCTCCTTAAGCTTGTAGTCACTGAAGTACACAGACTTGTTTCTTCAAAAAGGAAACTCCTGTCCCTCATTTTCTTAAACAATGGAGTTCTTCCAATAATCCAGGCAGAAACACTTCAGCAAGACCCAGGGCAGGCTGTAATGTTTACATACTAACTCAGCTACATCCCAGACCCACTCCCTGACAACAGCTCTGTAATTCAGCAATCATTTGATATCCTGGACACCTCACTTCAATACTTGCTGTCACAACACCACCTTCACCTTTTCTTTGCTGCAAAAGGAACTTCATTATTTGGAAGAATACTGTTTTTTCAACCACTCATCTTTCAGGACTATTAATATTCCATTAGAGAGCAATCCTCTCAATTCTCTTTATAAGAAATCCAAAAGCTGGTGGATTTGTTGACTTGAGAGCCCTTTGCCCCACTGAACACTGACATCAGCCCACCAGATCAAAGACTCTGGCTCTTTGGGAGCACAAAAGCTCAAAACCACTTTTCAACAAGATCTGTAGGTCTTCACTCCTGACTGAGGAAACAGTGCATGGCAGAAGATGAAGGCCAGACAGACATTTAGGGAAAAAGAGAAAAATACAAGCACATGGGTTTTGTGCCTGTCTCAGTCAGAATGTGGAAGTAATTATGAAGATGCCATTAATGCTGTACTAAAAGGAAAAATTAAGTTAGGCCAGCTATCAGTGCCCATAACACTTCATTCTATTTTATTCCTGGTTTTTATGCAGATTTATTTTACAAAGTCCTATTCACCTACAATTTCTGAATCCTTCACAGTGTCTGAGGCACTGAAGACAGCTGCTGAACCTGCATCCCTTCAGGTGCCTGCTGAGCAGCCACCAGGCAGCTTGTACTGCGAGTGCATCCCTGCAGTTGGCTGCAGGATGAAGCATGGGATAAGCAATTTAGAGACGCTGATACAAGGAGACTACAGATCACCCTTAACCCTTCCCTCAAGTTTTCTCCTGGTTTCAAGGAGAGGGAATGCAGCACACAGGGACACTACATACAGCTAACAGTAGGTTTAGGCAGATGCTGTTTAGGCTTGCAGCGAGTTGACAGTATCAGAGCTTATTGCTGGAAGTCTTTAATACAACTTTAGATGAAGTAATGAAGAAAAATACTGGAAGGACAAGCACCACAAATCTTTGACTGGGAAAGGACCTCTGGAGGTCATCTGGTCCAACCTGCCTGGCAGGGCAGGGCTTGTTGCCCTGGACCATGTCCAAGCAGCTCTGGAGGGGAGGTGAAGACTCCACAATCCCCCTGGGCAATCTGTCCTTGCTCACCCCCACGGTAAAGGAGGTTCTCCACATGCTCTGATGAGGCCTCCTGTCTGCCCACTGAGGAGAGCCTGGCTCTGGCTTCTTTACAGCCCTGCTCCAGGTATTTATGCAGACCAGTAAGATCCCCTTGGACCTTTTCTGCTCCAAGATGAACAGTCCCAGCTTTCCTCATAGCAGAGATGTTCCAGAACCTTCACCTCCTCACTGGCCCATGCCAGACTCCCCGAGTTTCTCAGGGTGCTACAACTGCCATGCCCACCAGCTCATCCTGTGTCTCCAACTCCCAGCAAACCAGCCCATTCAGGCTACAGAGATTTCTGGATCCAGCTTCCCCCCAAGTTCCCAAAGCCCCACTATTGGATTTGCAAGGTGACCCCAATTTCTGGGAAGAATGATGCACATCTGACTCCATGATATCAGAAAGCTAATTAATTACTTTATTATATTATTTTATACTATATTACACTACATCTAAACTGAAACTGAACAAGATATCAACTGATCAAAATCTCCTGACTGACCACCAGGACACAGCTTGCAGAGACTGGTCAAGAAAACAGAACGCTCACACCAGAATCCAATTACCAAATCCCTTCAGCTAAACAATCTTCCATAACGCATTCCACTTGTGCACAAACACAGTAGCAGCAAATGAGATAGGAATTGTTTTGATCATTCTTTTCTCTGCTTCTCCAGGAAAAACCTGAGAGAGAGAATTGTCTCTCTGTTCAGAGAATGTGAATCCCACACCCCACTCTTCCCAGCAGGGAGAACAGAAACACTCAGGACAAAGGAAGGGCCATGCTGGAGACCTCTGCATGTAATTGGGACCTGTGGGGGCAATGTGTGAATCACCACAAGAAGCTCTGTTTTTGGTTGGTTTTTTTTTTTTTTAATACTGATCCTGTTTATTCCTATTGTTGGAAAACTGGAATTCATTTCCACTTGCCTCCTCAGATTCAGATCAATATAGCACTGACATCAGACAGTATCTATCTGGTCACATATGGGTCATAACCATGAAGACCAGACAGTGAAAGGACAGCACAGTACACAGAAATAATCCAAACTTAAATTTCAAATGTCACCAGTCTTCTATATACTGCCTTTTATTGTATTTGAACATTTCTCAAGAGCTTCATACAGACAGTGTATAAGAAAAACTAGATTTTAGGGATACTGCAGCAGTTCTGTCTGCTTGTCAGAAATCAAGGAACCCTATGTGCATCTCTTATTTAACGATTAAATTAAATGAAAAACTAAATTTTAATGATTAGTTATTCCAATTACTGTGACTGTAATGGGGAAGTTATCTTGGTTTACACATAATCCTGTTATTTCATAATAATCTCTTACTGATTCCCTTGATTTTCAAAATAAGATACGAACAAAATTTCTGATGTCTATGCAAACTCTCTCAATGACAAAAGTGAATCTGTTTAAATAGTCTAATTCAAAGTGAACCAACACTGTCTCCTTGGCACCTCTGACATTTCTTCCAATGAGCAATACAAAAGGAAAATCAATGATTTCCCATCCCATAAGAAACAAGGAATAACCATGAAACATATAAAACAAACTGCTTTCATCATCATAAGAAACAATTAACTCACTTCAGTATAAACACTTCCAGGCAAAGAAGAGTAAAGCAAAGTTGTAATGATAAAATGAAAATAAACCACAGTGTTCCTTACAGGGAAGGGGGTATTTGCCACTTTTACCACCATGGACAACTGTTACCTCACAAAATGAAGGAAATGTTAATTGGAAGAACCATTTACAAGTCCATGAATGCATACCAGGGAGAATTAAAATAAAGACAGCTTTCTACTACCTCTGAATCCACATTTTTGTAGTATCACATTCATTTCTACATCCATGCCCATCCATTTCCATGTAACAACCACATTTCCATGTAAGCAGTATTTGTGAGTCACATGCAGTTTATTTATTTTTTTTTTTTTTGTATTTTCAGAGGCTGCTCTTTTTGGAAAAGCCTTTCAGTATCCATGCATTTACAGACTAACAGACTGTATTAGTTTGGGTCACTTGGCTTACAAAAATGAGATCCAAACAAAGTTTAGAACATTAAATATGAAAAGTTCAACTGAGAACACAAAAACCAATTTACTGTGTTTTCTTCTATTATTTAGTACTGATTTAAAACTGAATGCCATACATTGTGGTCAGTCAGTGGCATGACATCCCTTGTAGTGCAAGGTCCCAACTAGAGCTTGGGATAAGGACTCAAGAGTTGATTTTTGTGGGTCCCTTCCTGTTGCCATCTTATTGTAAAGGTTTTGTACCTCCTTGGTGATTTCTCCTGGGCAGCTCCTCACAGCACTGACTCCTTCTTCTCAGCACAGCCAACAAAGTCCATCCTCCCTTCTGGAGCAGCCAACCTGCTCTTTTACAATACCCCTCCTAACTGGATCCAGCTGTGGCCTATTAAGGGCAGGCCTGTTCCTAATGCTTGATAATTAGCACGGCTGTAACTCCTTAGGGGTGAGATTACCTTCATCACTAATCTCTATTTCCCTGCATTCCACCCATCCACACCTTCCAAATCAGGTTATTCTAGGATAGGTTTGTGAGACTGTGTACATCACCATTTTCAAGAAGCACATAGCATGGCCAAAGGATTAATTAAGTCCCAAAGAACATCACATGACACTCACACACATTTTGCTCCTAATGGCAAAATAAGGAGAAAACTACTTCACAAAAGCTATTGTTATTGCTGACATATGCAAGCAAGTTAATAATAATAAAAAAGTATGAACAAGCAGGAAAGCTGGCACCCTTTCCTCAAAATATGATGTGCATCTAAATGAAGATACAAACATGTACCAAATCTGTGAAATTGGGACTCTCCTGTCACAGACTGTGGCAGAGAGGCCAAACCTCATCTTGGAAATGCCTTCACTTCAAGTCAGGAGGAAAACCTGCCAGGGAGCTCAGTTCAGTGGAGGGAGAAATCTCTCCTCACTCAAGGGGTCTCATATTTAATACTGGCTGCATGTGCTGCTGGCAGCTGCTGAAACTTTAGTTCATATGTAAGAAACAGTGAAAAGAAAAATTTCAAAACCCACCAAAATTGTATTAAGTCTTCCTAAGGACTGCAACACGGCTATCCCACTACATCACTGTAATAACAGCTGATCTTTGGAGCAGAAGGATGATAAAGCTGCAGAGCTCATTGTGTTGGGCATCTCATGTCACTGCCTTACACAGGGTGTATCCAATGCTTTTCAGGTATAAAGAGCATTTGAACACCACCCTTGACAACATGCCTTAAACTTTAGTCAGACCCTTTAGTTGGACTGGATGATTGTTGTAGGTCCCTTCCAAACAAACCACTTATTTCATTTTATTTTAAACCTCCAAAGCCACAATGCACTTCCACTCACTCCTCTCATCTTACAATTCCTGTGTGATCCCTTCAGCAGAGCACAGAGCTCCCAAATCACAGCAAACTCTCTGAGGGCACACAGCCCATACGAGCACAGAGCACAGTCACAAGGACATTTCCACCAACTCAGTGGTCACAAACAGACACCTGCTCAGGAAAAAATCAGACAAAATGAGCACATTTCTTTGTGGATATGCGAATTACTACAGGGCAGCATTATGATGAACATTTTTAATGTGCATTTTGGCATTGTAAACTTCCCCAAATTGTTTTATAACTATGACCCAAAAGGCAGGTGTATCTTGTCTAAGGATCCATCTAAATTACTTTATTAAGATAATAAGCCTGGTTTTTGTAGGAACAGACAGAACAAATGTTGATCGGGGCATTAGCAGTATTGAGTCTCAACAGTTTCACCTTCTCAAGACCAAGAAAGAAAAATAAATTTACTGTTACAGAAAGTAGGTTACAGCTTTTCACTGAGAGATTAAGCAGAGGGAAAAGATTAATGTCCCATTATATAAATGTCTTACTAAGACAGAATATAAAATATGGAGAACATCAAAACTAGGTAAAACCAGATCTGATAAAACCAGATCCGAGTCTAAACAGAAAATGGTACGAAATTTTCCATAAAGTACCTGCAGCTTTTTCTGCAATAGTTCAGCGAGCATAAACATAGGTGTCTATTCATAGGAAAACCAAAAAATGTGTGTCCAGGAAACACCTGGAACATCTCAGCCTTCTGCTCTCCTACATGACAGTGCCCATTTACCCAAGTTTCCTTTTAATCAAAAAATATTTTATCACCAAAGATTCCAAAAGTATTTGACTTGATGCACAATTTCTTACAAATCTAACAGGAAACTAGGATATTCTTTTCATAATGGAAATTTAAAAAATAAATGACCATGTATGTCTCAGTGTAAGGTAGGGAGCTAATAATTTAACAGATAATTTTAGTTTTATAATTGAAGACGATTTTATCTAAGTTTTTTTAACCCCATTAAATCTCCCAATGCAGTGCCACAGTGGCTCAATCAGCAGTTAACAATAATAAAGTTCACAGTCTGTTATTTTCAGTTCAGCCCTACTTTGTGTGATAGGAAAAAAGACAAAATACAGAAGTTCAGCCTCAAGACAGATTTTTAAATTATCTCTATAGTTTTCTTGAAGCTAAATTTGCTGTTTCAAAGCAAGTGGTAGAAAAATTACTTCAAAGTTCTGCCCAATCTCAGCAGCAGTGTCAGCGACATATCAAAAAATGGGATATTAAAGTGGTAAGAAACTTGGGGGAAAAAAAAGTGGGGGAGGTAAGGTTCCAGGTTTTAAACTCCAGGGATTTATTTAGCATATCTAAAATACAATTATTGTAATTTTTACGTTGCTTTATATTACTTCATATACTCCAGTGTTTAAAGAGCTCATCACAAATCAAAGTGGTGGGGAGAAAGATAAGAATTCCCAATTTCACCTGAAAGATGACTTAAAACTCAGTATAGAGCAGATGGAACCTCCACCTTTCCTCTGATAACACACACAGAAAGTGCAGTTTCACTGTGTCCAGGAGACTTTGCTAATTTCCCAGCTGACCTAGGGATGATCCCTTCCTCCATGAAGCACATTTTAGGTTGGGCTGTGAAGAATTAAAACTCAGAGCAGTGAGTTTTTCAGGCCCATCTTATAAATAAACAATTCATCAGATCTTTTGCTTGTATGTCCTTTAACACATACAAACAAAATACTAATATCTAAATTACTAACTTAAAAGCATTTGTTATTCCATAGGCAAATCATATAATCCTATAATCCTTGGTCATCCAAGATATGTCACATATTGTAGCTTCACAAAAAAAAAAAAAAAAAAAAAAAAAAGCATAAAACTTCAAACAAAATAGCTTTTGCTTTGGATTGTTTCTCCCTGTGCACTGTTCCAAGAAAACAACTGAACACACCACAAAAGGGCAATACATTAAATTTGCAGAGGGGTCTTTTATTTGTCTTTGAAATTATTCACAACAAACAAATGCTCCAAGAGCAGACCTCATCAATAATTGACAGGATGATAGGAGGAACCTTGCAGGACAGAAACAAACAGTGCTGGGAAGCCACTGGGCAAGAACAAGGAAGAAAAATACAGAATTAATGCTCAGGAACTACACTCATGTACAGCCTCCATCACTACTCATCACTGACACTGACCATCGTAGGGTGAAGCAGCAAACCAGGTCTTTAGGGTTGGCAGAAGTCTCTATCTTCATGAAATACTATGGAAGTGATGAGTGACACCAAAATATTACATTCTAAGTACACTGAACAGACCTTAAACACAGATCAAAGTGCATTACCATCACTGCAGGTGCAAAGCAAATGTATTTTTCACACTTATTTTCCAGTGGATAACCTAGGAATAGCCAATGATGTTACAAAGTTGTTTTTTGAGAGAACAAACATATTTCAGGAAGTTTGCAAAAAACCCCCCTCAAACCAACAGCCCAGACCCTTAAGTATTTAACTGTTAATTTGTAGGCCAACAGTTCTTCATGCTTCGTTAAGCTTACTACTGATTTTCCAGCTGGCTCCCCGAGAGAGAAGAGCAGCTCTTAGCAGCAGGCTGCAATTACAGCCTGAGTGCTGGGAACACATGAAGCTGCTCAGAGGATCCCACACATCACCTCAAAGAGAAAGAAAAAAGCCAAGAAAGGGATTTATTCCAGCTAAGCAAAATAAAATTGTATCCAGGAGTTGTCTAAAATCCACATTTTAAGGGGTTTTTAGAGAAAGCGCTGAAGGACGACTGAAATCACTAAAGATACTGTCTGGGTTCTCTTGTTACTTTTTGTCAGTAGAACTACTGGAATTTTTCAAGACCTCAAGAAGTGTCTGTAACAGGAAAGTAATCTTTTAATTTCTAAGGATAAACCTGCCGTTATGGAAAAGTGCGCAGCTCCAACCTGCATAGCCACTCACACAAACTCAAGTCAACAAGCTTGTAGAATTGTATTTTATACTTCAGAACTAATTCTGTGAGGCCAAATGACAGCAACTTGACCCTACAAAGAAACGATGATCCTATTGGAAATCAAGGGGATTAAACACACTGAGCATCACTTTGAGTCAAAGGGCAAATTAAGCTCTGTCTCCATTATCCATCCCCTTCTGCAATCCTGCATCCCAGCTCTGTAAGGAGCACATGGCAGCTGCAGTGACCATGGCTTGTGCTGCCCCTCCCCTTGGCTGCACATCCCACGCACTCCCCCACGCCAGCAGCAGCACTTATCTGATCACACACTGAACTAATCTAGGCCACAGCTACCCCAGAGGAAAATACATCATTAATTTCCATCCAGGTCAGCTCCCTGATGTCTCTTCTGGCTGCTCAAACGAGCCACAGTGGCAGTGGAAAGGCAGAGGAGGTGGCAGTGGTCAGCAGGGCAGGCCAGGGGGCAGGACTGCAGCCAGCCCAATTTAGAGCAGCTGGGCTCTCAAGGAACTCCCTCTCATATTTACCAAAAGCAGCAGCTCTGTGCCACTTCATATTTCATGGAGGAAAAAGTTTAAAGGTCCTTTGCAACTGAAAGGACTGGAAAGAACACGGCACAGGAGCTGCTGCCCTGAACAGGAGCTGGCGTGATTCATTAGCAGCTGTGACACAGAATCTCCCAGATCACCTGTGTGCCTGCTGTGCTCACTTCTACCATTTAAATAGGTGCATGTTTATTAAATATGATGTATATTATTATGCATAATAGAATAAGGATAACAGCTACATAAGTATAATATTATCTGTATTATTAAATATGTGTATATCTATATGAAGAATTCTGTCTGCTGAAGCAGTGTAGGAATGGACATCTGTTATCAGCAAAGAGACTGGCTTTGCTTGATTGCTCATCAGCATCTCTTGGAGATTTCAGTGCCTCCTACCTTCATGCAGTGCTCCATATAATACTAGTTAGCTCTCTGCTCAGGAAAGTTATCTGCATCTCTAGCAGCCAATCATTTTTTATTTTCCTCCCTTAACTAGTTTTTAATATATTTCAGTATTATCACAGACAATATTTCTAAATGTAGCAGTAACATGCTGTGATATTTCTTAATCCTGAAAATGCATTGAAACCAACACACTTGAAGGTTTAAAAAAAAAAGTCATTTACATGGTAACCAGTCAGGCACAGAAGATCAAAACTTGGCCAAAGACTCCTCTGCCAGGTAACTGAAGCCAAAAATAAAAACCTCAGCTACAAAGAAATGGAGTCCAGCCAAGTTAATTTTGTACAAAACCACACCAAGTAAGAGGGCAAACCACACCAAGCAGAGAATTGGATTTCCAATCTCTCATCTTTTCTGTGAAAGATGCACAACGCTGACAGCACAGATGGCACCGACTCAGTCCTAATCAAAACTAATGAAGTTGAACTTGATACACAACTCTTTAATGAGCAGAATGTATTTTTGTTTTTCCATCCATTTTAAAGCTATCACACAGCAATAAAATCATTTAGACAGCACAATAAATGCACAATGTATTATAACAGAGGTAGTAGTTTATGTACACCTGAGAAAGTTTGTAGTAAATGATGAAATATAGAGATATAATTGAACTGAACTGTAGGTAACTTTCCTGTCCCAAAATAAAGATCAATTGGTATGATACCATTCATCTTTAAATGAAGAAGTCCTGTTCAGTTTTTAAATTTTTTAAAAGAAACTTTACAAGGCAACACCCTTAAAAAAACGTACCCTCATTAGCGTTTAAATTCATATAATGCACATACACAGGAAAAATTATGGTAATGATTTAGATGACATTTCACTTTTCTGGCAGCTACAGAATTAAAATCTTCATGCTTGAGGGTCAGAGAAACAAGGAAAACCTGGAATAACTAAACAGATGTACCCCATCTAGCTCGCTATGTCAGTGCTGCATACAATTAAAAATGAAAAAAATCTATATTTTTATTGGGTTGTCTTTATTCTCAAAGTTAAAATATTTAGAATATTTCATAACAAATAATATTACTCAAAAGAAGACAATTAGTGCATGGCTTACAGAAAAAAAAATCAATAACAAAACAATACAATGGGCTTTAATTGTCAGTAAGATGAAGCAAGAAAATTCACCTCCAGCAGAGATCAGGCACAGTGCATTATGCCTCCATTTTGAGTTATTGACAAGCCTGTGGCTGCAGTTCCATGGTATTCCATGAAAACATGGCTGTGCTGCCCCAGGCACTGAGGGAAGCAGAGGGGGGCTCTGGAAAAACAGCAGCAGCACCCAGTTTGGCACCTGGCAAACACCTGCACAGCACTGGAAAGGCAGGAGGGGCTGGAAGGTAAGGGAAGTTTCCTTGGATAATACAGAACTTCAGGTCATCTCTCCTTATTCTGCCTCCTCACGGGCTGTTATCAGGCAGGCACCTGATAAAAGGAGCTGCAGGACTGCAGGCATCCAACTGCACAAGTCCTCCTGCTTTGGTATGAAATGATTCTATGAAATATTTCTTATGGCTTTTTATAAATGTGCCATCAAACCCCAAATCAACTATACACAAATAGGTTAAAAACTGAAAACCCCCATGTTTCATTTGATCTGATTTTAAACAAAAAATTAAACAAACAAAACCCCAAACTTCATGATGTAAACAGTAAAATTTGTGTTTTTAACCCTCCCTGCCTCACTTAGCTGTTGTACAAACAAGAGTGAAAAGCACATTACAAAAGATACTGTGAATGTAATAAAAACAGCCTGTTAGCATTTTTATTAATTATCTTCATAAATATATATTGTGCCTTGCAATTAAAATTCAGTGTGCTGAGTTGCCATGGCAGCACAACTTCCGCAGCACAATAAATTCTTCCAGCTCAGCCAGGGCCAAGGCTACAAAGCTGGAGGCAGGCTGGATTTGGAACATTTCAGGGCAACCGGTGGAGACAGGGCAGAGATTACGAGGAAAAAATAGCTCCCACTGGATAGAAAATGCAGGAATCGATATTAAGCGAGCCTTGGGCGTTGCCAGGGTGACTTGTGAGGAATGCAAATTCCGAGTTCTCGTTCTTTTTTCACCCCAGCTGAAATTGCCTTCCTGGTGCCCTAATAGCTAAAAACAACCGTGCCAGACTCTTTGGGCAGCACTCACCTTGGGCAGCCCGGCTGGAGCTATAAATAGTGCTGCTGCCATCTGCCACTCTATCCCACACTATCCCTGTGCTGCCAGTGCATGGCCAGACCTTTTGCCAGGCCTGCAGGACCACACTGCCAGGCACAGATAATGAGGTGAGGAGCAAAAATGGGAGCACTGTAATTAACTGCTGCTTTGGTAGTCATTACTAGGATGACTGCTAAGAGGATCTGTAAAAGTACAATTAATATTGTGTACAGCATGTGCAGGTGCTTCTCTCACTGTAGAGTTCAGACATAGTTCCTCACAATGACACCATCCTTGCTTTCAGTTTCATAGAAATAAGTAATAGGTAAAAATAAACCTCAAATATCAATTGCAGTAGCCAAAAATAATCCAGCTGGGGAGTCTAATCTAATGATCTGAGTGAGTCAGCACCAAGAAACTGGAGCGAGTTGAGAGACTGGGGTTTGCCCTCTGCAGCCCTTTTGCTCTGTCCACCATCCCCACAGCAGCACAGACACTGGGGAAGACCCTGTTACTGCTGCTGCAAGACAAAAGATGACAGGAAAGCATCTTTTCCCTTCCAGAGTAGAGCCTCTGCTCTAAAGACTGGAGCTCTTCAAGCACTTGGAGTAGAGAAGAAAATGGTAAATAAAGATTTCACTTAGGAATCACGCTACTAACTTGCCTAACTAACAAAAGTCACTGCTGTGCGGGCTGAGAACATGTTCCAGCTCAGCTCTGTAGCCTGCAGAATCATAGAACAGTTTGGGTTGGAAAGGACCTTGAAGATCTTTATCCTCCCCACTGCCATGGGCAGGGATGCCTTCCACCACACCAAGGTGTTCCAAAACCCATCCAGCCTGGCCTTGAACACTTCAGGGATGCAGCAGCCACAGCTTCCCTGGGCAGCCTGTGCCAGGGCCTCACCAGAGGCACTGGTTCAGGAGGATGACAGCTGGGGATCAGTATTTTTTCCCCTGACAGCAGCCAGGATCTTCCAAAGCTTTCCCACTTCCTTTGAGTGAGCATACACCATGCCTGCCTGCACACAGAGATTTGTCAGTAGCGAGGTACCTAAAGAAGTCACTTCAGTACCTACAGAGCAAGCCAGCAGGAGGAGATAACAAATATTCTCATGTATTTTTTCCAAGGCAATCTTTCTGACAAGGTAATCTCTAATGCACTCTAACCCACGTACTGTTAACCTGCGCACTCTTGGCACTTTAAATATCCACTTTTGCTTCACATGGGAATTCGCCCCAGCAGTGGAGCCAGTGAAATAGGAACATGACTGTTGTCTAGGAAGCCAGCAGAATTGAAGTTTCTCATAAGTGAGTCTATCAACGATTTTGTTTCAATTATATGTTCAGACTGCCAAATTGGATAAAATGAATCCTTTGTTTAACTTTCATCTCATCCCTGAAAAGATAAATTCACCTGCCTGAATAAGCAAAACAAGCACAGATGAGATTTTTTCTAAGCATAGAGAAATAGTAAGTCATGGAAAACTGGAAGTACAACTAGTTTAAAAAAAACCCCTCTTATCAGTATAGAAATAAACAGCCAAATTAATCTGTAATTTTACAGTTTTTTGAGTAAAACAGAAACACAGAGGTGTTGAGGTTGCGAGGGACCTCTGAAGATTGACCAGTCCAAGCTCTGCTCACAGCAGGGCTGCTCAGGACCACATCCAGTCAGGGTTTGAGTATCTCCAGGGATGGAGATTCAGCTGCTTTTTCCCTTATTTCACAATTCTCACAGTAACAAGTTTTTTCTGACATTCAA
The DNA here is from genome assembly GCF_017590135.1 of Pyrgilauda ruficollis. Taxonomy (NCBI): domain Eukaryota; kingdom Metazoa; phylum Chordata; class Aves; order Passeriformes; family Passeridae; genus Pyrgilauda; species Pyrgilauda ruficollis. The sequence goes on along the minus strand of NW_024526266.1, from coordinate 1,476,498 downwards.
CAGACTATTCTGTATGTCAGTCTCTGACCACTGCCCTTTGTTGTGTCACTGGATAACTGTTTGCCTCACTTCCTCACCAGCCTCTGTCAGCAGGTTTTTGTACACATGGGTAAGACCTTCCCCTTCGCCTTCCCCATGCCCTTGATGTGTGTTTGGCACTAACATTTCAAACCTGAGCAGTCAGTAAGAGGTCACATTGTCTGAGCACATTAGCTCCCTCTGGACACTACATCTTCCAAAACTGCAGCACTGCTATGAACGGGTAAAACACGCCAAGCTCACAAACCAATACCTTTGGAAACAGCATACTTCTTTGATAATGTCTGTATTTAGAGGAGATTAACAAAATTATTTTCTTTTTTGCATCAGACAGGAAGTTTCCATCACAGTGAGGTTTTCAGATCAGAAGCCAGTGTTTTGCTTGTAAAATACTAAGCCTGAAGCACTACAGGAGAGTAGCAGAACAAAAGGGTTTTATCATTATTCTTCACGCTTTAATTACCTTTATCAAATGCCAACTGAGACAAGCTATTTTTAAACCCTACCACTGATTCTGTAATTACATTAACTTAACACGGATTTTATTCTTCTCTACTTATACAGGTCTGCCCTAAATAAACCTTAGTATATTTGTGCAGAAAGTACCATAGGATATTTACACACCAACCAATTTGAAAACAGCGAATTCCAGACACAACTTGAGGTTAAACTTGTCAGTTGAACACCCACAACTACAAAACAAAACCAAAGGATACACTGAAATGATTTAGCACTTCAGTAGCAGAGATGAGTGGTCATTAAAACATTTGCTATTAAGTGGTGGAAATACATTTTGTAATAGTGCAAATACAAATTGACATGGCACCATTTTAGTATTACTTACGTGGTATCATTTTTATACATCCCTTGAGAAAACAAACAATGAAAACACGTTTTTCTTTTTCTTATCATCACTTTCAGAGTTAAAATCTGCCACTAAAATAGTAATATTTGCCAAAAAGCCATGGAAGGTTATTGAATTGGGTGCCATGGTTTAGTTGAGGTGTTAGGGATGGGTTGGGCTTGGTGATCTTTAAGGTCTCTTCCAACCCAGTCACTCTGTGAATTCTGTGAAATTCTTTCATTAGATCATAATGATTGATATAAAAAACTTTCACTTTTACTTATAATCAGTTTTATATGCAAGCTTCTTTACCTTAGATAAATCTATATTCTGAGTTAGATAGATGAGTCTTTCTGGAGGCCCTGGATAGATGGTGTCCAACACTGCAACCATATTTACCACTGAACTGTTGAGAGAAATTGAGAAGAAAAAAGCCTACAAAAAAGTCCTATGAAGAACAGCTAAGTTAGCAGGGGTTGTTTAACCTGGAGAAAAAGGGACTCAGTAGGGACCTGTGCTCACCACAATTCCCTGACAGCAGGTTGTGGCCAGGTGGAGATCAGGCTCTGCTCTTAGGTAACAACTGAAAGGATAAGAGAAAATGGCCTTAACCCAGCTGGGGGAGATTTGGACTGGAGATCAGGAAGAATTTCTTCACAGAAAGGATGCTCAGGCATTGCAAGGGGCTGCCCAGAGAGGTGCTGGAGTCCCCATTCCTGGAGCTGCTCAAGGAATGGCTGGACACTGCACTCAGTGCTCTGGTCTGGTTGACAAAGTGGGGATCACAGGCTGGGCTTGCTGATCTTGGAGGTCTTTTTTCCAGTCTAAATGATCCTGGGATTCTATTCCGTAGAGAGAGAAACTGTACACCTGGATAGTAAGAGAAGGCAGGGGAGCAGCCCACTGGAAAGGAAGAAGTTGTCCACTGACAATGTAAGGAGGCACAGCCCAGCCAGAACCAACACAGGGTTTACATCTAACACTCCAAAAGCAGGGGCACAGGGACAAAAATGAGTGAACTGCCATGGACTAACACACAAAGCAGCACTACAAATTGGAACTAGAACCAAAAGGTTTTCCAGAAATTTCCTTTTCTGGGCAAGGTCGTAACAAGGATTTGGACTCACGTTCAGATGGGTTTTTTCTGGCCAAACAACCCTTATAATTTTTAATGCCTGATGGCTGAGTACACCAAGAAAGGCAGAGCACACCCATCTCACATCTGCTGTCTACCTCAAAGCTGGGACCTTTAGACATGAGAAACATCTATTTAAATCCTTCTTAAGCCCAGGAGAAAATTTAATCCAATTCTTCCGTATCCAGCCCAGTGAGTGTTCAAAGGCTTCTCTCTTAAACATTCAGCTCTTTCTCAAACATTGAAAGAAAGGAGACTATCATCACAAGGGGGGTCAAAGGATGGACAAAGGAGGGAGAAAAAACTCAATCTATTACCATGAAAAACTATTTTTAATAAATCCAAATCTTGGTAGACAGTCTATTAACACAAGCTGAAAAGGTGAAGAATAGAAAGAAGGAGCAAAGATCCCAAAACATAAAAAATTCATGCTGTTTGATTTGAAAGGCTTCTCTCTTTTACACATTTTGAGCTGGAGCAATAAATGCTTTTTAGGAATATTCTTAGCATTGTGTAACTTACACATATGTGCAAACTCAAAATATAATGCAACACTTCATTATTCTGGAAAACTAAAGGAATGCTAAGTATAGCTCAAATCCTGACAATATTTTTTTTAAAAATACCTAATTTGTTCATTCTATGTTCTTCTGCTTTGATAATTATTTCTTTTCATCTCTCCCTGACTCACACACTGAGGCGACCAAAGGAGAATGAACAAATAGAGGTGGGAGGGGAGTTGAGAAGTGGCATGGACTTGAAAAGCTCTGAATGCCTTCAATCATCTGGAAAATCACAAGTACCAATCTTTTAACTTCTGTAATTAAAGACTCATGACATGAGCTGAGCAGCTCTTGGGAGTTCACTGCTAGGTACAATTATTTTAAAGCCTTTTCCTCATTTTTTGGGGCTGGTTTTAGTATCTAACACAATATTTAAACCACTATCCTTTTAATTCCATACTGAAAAAGAGAACCTGACTTGCAGTTGCAAAGGACAAGAAAAAACTGTCAGGGGGGCACTAGAGAGGAGTCAGGGCTGTGCCATTCCCCAGCCATGCTGGTTTGAGATATTCCTACTCATATCTCCATGGAAAACTACACCTTGATTTTATGGAAGACAGAAATGACAGCAAACCATGCTGAAACTCTTAACCAAAAGCCAGGGGAAGCTGCATTTTCCCCACAGTGAAGTGTGATGTGTCAACAGTGCTGCCTCCATCTGTGCTGCCTTGGGGGGTCCCTCAAATCTCTGAGGACATCTTCTTCTTAATATTGCTAGGGTGCCCACATGATGTAAAAACTGAGAGCAGAAAGAATCGTAAAAATAGGGAAAGAGAATAGGCATGATGGTGTCCTCCATGGTCAGATTTTAACTGATGCTCATGTACAAATCTGTGGCAAGATTTTGAGTTGCTGCTTCAAGTATCTCCTTTCCTCTCAATTTTCTGCCTAATTTTGGCAGCAATTGTCAGCAGGTATTTTAGAAGTACAATACAAAGTCCTCAAAAAGGATATTGCATGTCACCACTCGCTGTGCCACATCCACACCAACCCACACCCACAAGGAATTGTATTGGATAATTGGTCACATTTGAAGAATAAGAACTAAATTTTGTAAGGACTAAAAATTGCTCAGCACTCCCTACAATTAAAAGACAATAGTATGTACAATACGCTGTATTTCAACCCTAAATTTAGAAAAATCACTATCTCCAAGTCGAATACAGAAAGTCTTAAAGAAATTATATGCATCAAACACACAAGTAGCATTTTATATTTAAAAGAAAGAAGTGAAATAGAATTTTTTTTTTTAAATTGCCATTTAAATCAAGTTGAAGTGCATGAAAATAACATAGTGGGGCCAAAACACAGGGCTGTGAAAGAAGGAGCTTGCACATTCTTTTTTTTCAAGGAGTAATTTTGTCAGTGCTAAGACCCAAGAGATGGGAATCAGAGAAAGGGAATGCACTTGAAAGTAATCTATGTCAGACTGCTAATACCAACATACATCTCTGACATTAGCAGAGACCAACAAACACAAATAACATGCAGATAGTAGATAATTTGTTTATATTTCTACTTTACCTTTTAGTTAAGAATAGATTTTGTGTAATGAAAGCATTTACTGAAAGCTACAGACAAAATTCTGCGAATTTTCAGCAATTATTTAGCAATTGTTGCAATTAAAGAGACAAAACCAGTGGCTGATAATTTCTCCCAAAGAACAGCTACCTCTGTTGATATGAAAAAGGTTCTCCATCACTCAGTTTTTAATCCTGATTCTCCTGTATAAATGTGTTCGCCAAAATCAAGTGACTATTAATTTTTAACTCTGCAAATACAAATTTTATCAAGGCCTTAATAAATCCTCAGACCTTGTGGATTCCAAGTCCTCTGGTTTTTAATAATATGATCATATCCAGAATTGGTTTGGCCTGTAAATGTAGCAAAGTAACATGTTCAGAGAGTCAGTTTGTACCTAATGAAATGGCTACATAAATAAATTTATCTTTTTTCCCCTCCAGTATTTTCAAGCAGGGAGAATGCTTTTAAGTTCTGCAAACAAACAAACAAAAAATCCCAAATGTTTCTTTATAAATACCTAACAGCAGAAACAGAAAATAGCACTGTTCAAAGGATTGTGGACATGGAATTAGCACTGGTAAATCCTACCAAGACAGATTATTCCCACTCTCACACTAGAGACAGGGCAGGCAAATGGATGGAATTAATTTTTCACAACACTGAAAAGAAGGAAAAAGGTATTTTTAGAAGAGAAATAAAACCAAGTTTAGTTTTTAAGAGAAACTTTCATCTGAGACCTTCTCCTTCCAGGATTCCTATCAATAATTCCTCTTAGCAAATATACATACAAGAAAATCTAAATCCCAAATAAAGAAATAAGAGTAAGGCAAGAGCCTGGGCTGGTAAGGAAATGGCACAAAGCAAATTGATTACTTTTATTAGCAGCTGTACACTCCGGGAACCACAACATCTATACCTGACCAGCTGAGTCTAAGCATGCAATGACTTGTACAGATATAACTTCATTTATCTTTCATATAAAGCTGAACAAATCATTGAACATAAATACCTAAGTTTGAGCAGCTACACTACAGCCCATATTGGGTACTGGGACTGAGCAGTTCAGTCACCTACAAAATATGGGCCTTGCTTAGAAAACTGAAAAAATACCTGAAATTTTTCAGAGCAGAAAACTCAACTTGATGGCATTCAGCATAATTTGGAGACTTCTTTTTGCATATACTTCCACAATGATTCAAAATTTTCCTCACATCAAACAGTACCAAAACAAGTAAATTTTTTATATGTATGTACTGTGATGACACCATTTGCCTGTTTTGTGCAGCTACTGTAAAACATTCAATCTGAGTGAGTAAATTACCCCAAACCTCCTTGCTTGTGCTGTGTGGGATATTTCTTGTCTTATTGAGCAGCCTCACTGGAAACTCCTCCCTTTGTGTGCAAATCCTCCATCTCATTAATGGAAGAACTCCCACATCAGTAAATACTACCTAGAACCCACATTATTTCCATTGCTAGCACTAATGGCAATGAGCTTGCTGCCTCATTTTAGCTTCATGTGAGCAGCACAACTCTACCTCAGCTCTGACATCCTCATTTTACCATCATTATTCTTCAAACTCTCAGGCTGAGCAGAGCTCTAAATCATTATTATTCTTGGTTTTTACTTTTAGTTCTTGGTTTCAACTCAATTACACTTGCTTTGTTAATAAAAAATTACTGGTTTTCCACATAACCATGGAATATTTCCCAAGCCTTTTGGGACAATGGGGAATCAGAACATGGAGAGATGCATGTTTTAAAGAACAAGATCAGCAGCCAACTGAACACAGTAATACAAAAGTTATTAAGATAAATGGGGAATATGAGAAAAACTATTAATATGTCTGCAACAGTTGTAACATTTGATTTAAATTGTGTATGTATAATATGTTAGATACTAAAGGAATCTGAACAGTATAAAATTAAAAGGAAAACTGTATTAACATTTGACTAGTAAGGAGAAAATGACTGGGTATAATTAAGACAAATGAGTCTACTACATTTCCATTTAGCATAAAGAACAGTCTACATTGTCACTGGATTTGGAACATTTAATGCTAAAACCTTTCTTAAAACAGACAGGTGTCATTTCCACTTAACAGTGATTAAATCTCTTGGCAGTAGTATGTGCATTAAATATGACCAATGCTAACAAGAATAAAGGTTATTTTCTTTTAGACAGCAGCATTCAGAAGAAGTAATTATCTCTAACTGGCTTCTGCCTACAAGCACCTACTCTGTTGGAGATGACAAAGGCAGAGAAGCAATGCTGCCATGCAGTACAGTAGCAGGGTAGATGGTTTGTACAAGAAATGAAGATGAGACATTTGAAAGTCTACTGACACTCTTACAGCGCAAATTACAAAGCAGTTTCTGAGAAAAACTGAAGTTACTTTAAATAATTACTAACGTAAAGTCGTAAAATTAAGTAAGGTAAACTGAAGTTGATAACTGAAGCTGATGCCCAACCTTAAGAAAATTAACTCTCTGCTGCAAGGAATCTCCTTGGTTTCAGCAACCAAACAGCCTCTATTTCCCTTTGGCTCCTCAGCAGTAGCCTGAGAGCATCCCAGCTGACACCTACGGGGCAATATTCTCCTTCTGTTTCACTGGCCAAACTGAACAATCCTCTCAGATAAATCACAGCTGTCTACAGCCATCCTGATCCACACTGCACCCACGTTCCCTACAGTGGTGCCCAGCACAGCTCAGGGGCTCCGTCGTTTCCCTCTGGGCAAATGGAAAAGCCAAGCATGCCTTGGGAGGCAGGAGGAAAGCTCCTTCAGACCTGTGGCCAACAAGAGCAGGATGTGGCAACACAGAGAACTACCAGACTACTCAAATTGAGCCTGTGCTTTCTCTTCTGCTTTCAGTCCCATGTAATTTAAAGTTCTCTTCTGCAGACTGGAAACGGGTGCATCAAAAGTTGAGAACAGCCATGTCCAGAGGAATCCTCACACAGTGCTTCAGGTAAACGCAGTCCATTGTGAAAGTGGAGTCCACATTCCACTGTCAACATATTTATTACCCCTTCTCTTTATTCTCCCAAGTGTTTTGCTGTTGAAACAGTTGAGCAGGCTTTACAAAACTTTGCCTTCCTCCTGAAACATGCTCTGTTTCAGTAGCTTTAATAGTGGTGACTAAATGTTAGCACTGACACCACTCACACACCACCTTCTAATTGAAAGTGTTCATGGGTTTCTGTTTCAAACCTGTTTGTAAAAGCTTCACCACCACTCTGTGACCTCTCCTTTATATTTTCAGTTTCCCTGTACTTGTAGCAAAAAATCCCAAGGCTCCTTTTAGTACCCAATTACAGAACAATGTTATCCTCTAACTGCTTAAGACAGCATTTCATGAAACTTGCTCTCACCAATCCATCATTATTAGTGAGGCATTAAAATGTATTTTCAGCCTCATTTCTTATGGAAATGAATCTTTCTTACCTACTCCAGCCTTGTCTTAGTTTGTATCTCCTTCCAATACTCATGGCCAGGGGCAGCAGGAGGGGATTTTCACTGATGTGTGGGAAAGGCACTTGGCATTTTTAACTGGTGCCCATTTAAATATTGTTAGAAAAACTGTTTATGACCAGTAGGTCAGAAAAAAAAAGAACAAATTACTTCAAAATTTGTGTTTTCACTAAATCCTTGCCTCTACAAATCTGTCCTGCCCAGCACTGATTGCAAAGCCAATACTTGCTGTACTTGTGAATAACTAGGTAGTTACTTACCAAAACCCACCCATGTATTTAAAAAATGCTGGAACACTACATTTAGAGTGGGATTTTTTTTTTAATTTCTGGATGTGTTGTCCTGAGGACTTGAGCAGAGGTAGATTGGGAGGTTAAAATCCATGACAAAAATCAGTCTTGATTTAAATTTTGGCCCAAACCTTCTTCTGCTTTGTTGTGTACACACTTCTGTTTGATATTTAGGTAACTCTGAGAAAGTTGCTCTTTCATCAATTTCTTCTATGTCGTTCACTTTTCTAAGATTGAAATTAGTTCTCATGTAGTAATGTACAGCACAATTCCTTCCACAATTACACCCCTGTCCATAGGTTTGTACCTACATTTTTGTTACTTTTGGGGTCAGCTGTGTTTTAATCATTATTAAAACAAATTCTGCTCTTTCCTTGATAACTTCAAGTATTTAATTGTTCTTTTGGGCAGGACTGAGACCTTTGCTTCTAAACCTGACAGAAGACAGTAAAATGCACACGATATTCAACAATAACTGGCATCATCTGCAGCCTGAGGCACCTGGGGATCAGCACTACAGCAATCACAGATGTATCTATTCACAGTAATATCTTTTTTCAGCTCCCTATTTTGAATAAAGCATGATGAATTACACTGCAAACAGTGTTTCAAAGCCTTACTTTTATTTACAGTCAGTAATTCATCCCATCTACATTCTCCATAAATACTCTACCAGTACACAATTTACTGCTCACTTAATCTTCCCATAAGCAATGCTACAACAATCCCATAAACCACTGATTTAATACTTACATCCATGTAGGTATTAGAATTATCCTGCTATTTCACTCAGGCTTTAGAAAGCTATAATGTAGTGGTGCATTTCCTGCACTAACTACCTAGACTCTTACTAGAATTTTATTGCCATGTCCATATAGCTTGGATATTATCCACATCCTCTTATCCACTTAGAAATGCCATAAACATGAATAACTAACTGTACCTGGAAACCTGGGAAGTGTGGTTAAGTTGGTATCAAAAAGTTCATTTTCCATTGTAGAATATCATAATGGTACCAGAATGACACTCAGTTCAGACAGAGCATCAGTTACCTCTGCCAGAGGCTGCAGCATCCTTCAGATTTTAGAACACTGGCTGGTAACAAAAGGAATTGCTGAATGCTTTCCTGCTTTACACAAAATTTAGAGGCCCATTCTGAAGCTTGCTGACTCCCCGGGATAAGAGTTTTCACACTACTCTTCTGATTCTTCAGATTATTTTTATGGGGATAAACTTGCCACTAATGTCAGTGTAAGATTTTTCTTACTGGTTTTTGTTGCAAGGTATTTTTGGGGTTCATCTGTAGAAAACACAGCATCATCAGAAGCAGAAGTTTTCTTCACACTTTAAGGCAGAAAATTTCCCAACTCTGAAAATCAGCCTGTCTGGTTATCCTGAGAAACACACTGACAGCTTTCCTGAGAAATCCTCTGCTAAGCTTTCAGTTTCACAGAATTATAGAATCTATTAGGTTGGAAAAGACTTCCAAGATCATCGAGTACAACCTATGACCCATCCCCACTTTGTCAACAAGACCAGAGCACTGAGTTCCAGCACCTCCTTGGGCAGCCCCTTCCAATGCCTGAGCACTGTTCCCAGGAAGAAATTCCTTCTGATGTCCAACCTGAACCTCTCCTGGCTCAGCTTGAGGCTGTGTCCTCTTGTCCTACTCCCCACAAGCTAGGAAAATAACAATACTAATTCTAGCAAAGCCCTTCTTCACACAGTCCCATAAAATCTTGGAATTGTGTGATTGTTGGGGACAACACTACGAAATGGAGTTAGAAAACTTAATTTTTAGAAAATGCATTATTCATCTCAAGGAATTTACATACCTGCCCACTAAAGGCACTGGTTAGACAAGAGTTGTTGCTGATCACTCTGGTGCTGTCTTGCCTCACACCAAGAACTCCCAGGGACTGAACAAACAAGGTGTTCCCAAACACTGTTTTTCAGCTGATGCTTTTCTAACCCTGTTTTACAGCTATTATTGCTCAAATCAAGACAGCACACACAAATGTAACAGTACCGACTTCTAAGAAAACTCTTATTTCTAACAGAACTGTTTTGTTCCATAAACAGTGGAATTAGAAAAAAACAGAGTGAAAGAATGGATATTTTCTGCTTCTTGACATCAACAAGAAGTTAAAAAGAAACCTCTACTGTATGATGGAAAGGTATATGAGAAAAATTGCTGTCTGTTCCAACAGAGTAGAATTGTGATTAACTCCCACCCACTTGTTACCTTCTATTTTATTTCTTATACCAGTCTCATATCTAAAACATGAAGAGCAGTGTAAGTCTCCCTATCACCCATCCTGGACACTGGACAAAGTGGGACTGTTGAAATTAGGAGAACAGCCAACTTAAAAATTAATTTAAAAATAATTACGAGTAACTTAAAAAAATAAGTGTAATGGAAACACAGCCCAGCAAGACCAAGCTCTCCATGAGGGTGCAATGGGTGCCACCACTGTGCAAGCAATGGCAAACACAGGCTCCAGCATTTGTTTCATTTGATTTCATTTACCCCCATAATGTTCAAACTTTCACCCATGTTTTTGATCCCATTAAAATCTCTCTTTTGGAGTAGAACTCTGAGTCTTGGAAATAATTTTTGTTGCTCAAAATCCTTCTTGGTTTGTAACTGCTTTATATTAATTGTTCATGCCATGGAGACTTGTAGTTTCCAATTTACACTATGAAGTAGAAAATGTGCAATTTGACACCTTGTTGTTAGGAGGAACCACCAAAACACACCTTTGAAAAGAATTCAAACTTCCATTAGTTTCAGTCCCCTCTTCCAACAGCTCTTCCTCACTTCCACTCATTCTGCTTCCACCCCCAAATTTCTCAGGACAACACGGAGAACTGCTTGCTAGAAAAGCCTGAAATAACCTGGCTGCAACTACATGGAAACAGGAGAATCAGAAAAAAAGAAGAATGGCAAAATAAAAGAATTAAAAATACATATAGAAATGAATGAAAAATAGGAGGAATGAAAACAACCCATTACTTTTAACTGATAACAGTATTCCTGTCAGTATTTAAACCATCAGTTCCAGGGAGACAACATAACAATCAGAAAGTGAATTTAGGTTAAATAACTGTAAAATCCCTCTCTTGGCTAAAAAAACAATCCTCACATGATATATTAGTTAGACGAAAATAATAAAATTTCAGATCTCACTAAGTTTACATACTGTCTGTGAAGATTATTTACTTGTTTTAGTACAAAATCCACAGTTGCTGAGTCACCTGTATGAGATTTTGGGTTGCTCAGCAATCCTGAAAAATCAGGCCAGGTCTATTTAGGAGCTTCAAGTGAGTGTTGGGGAATTTTACTTTAAAATTCCCAGTATTCCCCAGGTATCCAAGCGCTGTTCTATTTCTGCAACACCTCAAAAAAGTTCACAATATCCAAAGCTCTAAAAGCCATGAGATACAATTTTTGTCTCCAAAAGCCCTAGCTATTCTTGATTATTTATTGCCATTCTCACAGCCATTTGAGAATGACCTTTAAATTTCAAGATCTTTCCCTGTGGGCATCTATCTTATAATACAGAGGTTTGGAAGAGGAGGAGTGAGGTTACTGATGTGCCAGGAATAGGGAACCTCTGAGAGGCAAACAAGGACCATCAAGAAGTGCAAAATTGTTAGAACACATCTGGATCAGCTTTTGGTCATATCTTAACAAATAAGGGGGCAGTAGGGAAGGTGGATTTATCTTAGGTATATTACAGGATAGAGAATTTATTCCTGAAATATGAAAAAATATTTGATGAAGTTTTAAAAAATACAACGAGAATATAAGCTTAGAGACTGAGAAGGTGCCAGAACAGATCGAATTTAGATCATCAGATATTTTCTTCAAGTTAAAAGTAGTGATGCACAACCAGGAGAAAAAGTGGTTGCTTGAAACCACCAAAAACATTTTTTTTTTTTTCCCTAAGGAATTTTTAGCAATAAAATTTAGGAATTAAAATAGCAACAAGCTTTTCTAAGTAATTTTCCCCTTCACACATCTAAATAAATTATTTTCATAGGAAAAAAATAGAAAATTCTAGAAATCAAACCTAGTAAAAGTGAATATAACTAAGCTGCTTCTCTTTTCTTTCATGCTCTGCCCTACTGAGAGAAATAAATTAGCTAATCAGAAGTGTAAAAAACAATTGCTCCAGAAGCCAATATTTGATAACAATATGAAGAAACACCCTCACAAATAAGGCAAAGGTTTTAGGCAAAATATTCTGACCACAGTTCAAACTTACACCTTTCCACAGCTTCCCACACTGAGTGAAGGGAACGAATGCTTCGCAGTATCACTGATTAAAATCCATTTTGTCATTGGAGGGGTCAGTGCTGGTGAAAGGATTGCTCTGGTTGAGCTTTGTTCTGTTTGCTTCAAGGTGTCAGTAACAGCAACTGGATGAGTTCCAATCCCAATCTGGAGTTCATTCCATGCTCCCAGATGGGATCTCTGCATGTGCCAGGCTGAGGAGGAAGGACATTCTCCTTCACCCTAGCTCAGCATGGATTTGTGCCTTTTCCTATACACTTACATATACTTACCTGTACCTATATATAGAGGTATAGGTAAGTACACTTATATATACACCTTACCTACATCCTATACTTACCTCCTGTGAGTTATCTAACTAGCAATGAAATGGGTGTGAATGGAATATTGCCCATTTTTACAGCCTTTCACTACATATTTGAGCAATATTTCTTGTTCTAAAAACAGCAGATCAAACTAGAACCAAAAAGAAGGAAAGTGTTGAAAGCAAGTTTTCAATCACGCTGGTTTATCAAAACTACTCATCTGTTACGAGAAGTAAACAACTGGGTCTATGTTCAATGTTAGTGACATTCTTCTATATGTTACAACTAAATTATAAATATTACAAGCATGTATTTTTATTAGAGTTCAGAGTAAAGATTATGCTACCAATCTTCTGAGCCAGGCCTAAAAACTGGAAGTTACCAAACCAGGATCCAATTCCACAGCACAAAATAGTGAATGCCATTCTAAATCTAACTGTGAATTCATTGAACTTCTAGAATAATGAAAACTAAATATAACACAATGTATGCTAATATTGCCCTAATTTTGAAAGGAAACAATTAATAATAAAGCAGGTCAGCTCCAACACTGTCAGAGATGCTGCTGCAAAGAACCAAAAGAAGTGAAGAGACTGAATCAAAAGAAATCATTCTGTCCAGGTCTAACAGTAAAAGCCACAACCTGAACTTGATTTAAATGCATGAGGTTATTTTGTTGTGGACAATTAAGGCAGAAGAATAATAAACTGAAGTGTGGCTAACAACCTTCTGTTATGTACAAAGTTCTCACAGGATGGAAGAAGGCTTCTTGCAGCAACAGCCAAGGAAACAAATATCTAACAAAAGTTCTACACACCATAAATCAGTTACAGAACAGTTTTTTGTTTTTGAGATGACAGCCTCATAGAAAAGAAGGTTTTTCATAAGAAGTCCCATCCACACTTCCTATAGCAGTTGAGATTCCAACTCTAATTTTGAATTTTCAAACGGTCCATCAGACAAACTGGACAGTTACAGCTGACAGCAACAAAAGTGAGACAATCTTTCACCTAGTCATGGGATGGTTTAATGCCTTTCATATGGTCATATTTCACTTAAGGAAAAATGGCAATATCCTGTTAAATTTAAAAAAAAAATCAAAGCAATGCAACTGGGGGGAGAGGGAAGACTCGACAAAGAAACTAAAATAAAATTTAGCCAAACTCTTTGGAGATACAAAGTAGAGCTACAAAGTTTTTAAAAGTGTAACTCAAGGATATTATTTGAGCTGGTCTGTGTTTACCACAACAATCTATATTTAAAGGGGTTTTTTTACTGATGTGAAATACTACAGCATAATATTCCTAGAACTAGTGTTTTTACATGCATGAAAAAATAAAGCTGTTTTCAAATCCTGCCTGTCAATTTGTTCATTGCAAAAATAGACAGAAAATGTGAAGTGCAATGTAGCAAACCAGAGCTAAGTGCTCTCTCCCTTTCCTCTTTCACAGTCTATGATTTTTTAGCAGCATTTCTTAACAGAGATGAGAAATGGGATTTTTGGTACATATGTTAACATATTGTCTCCAGTCGAGCACACAAACACAGATGCACAATGGTTTCATTAGCAATGCTCCTGCTCCACTCCAGGCTGCTGGGAAGGAGATCTAGCGAGTCACGGGTGTAGCTGCAGAAAAAATCAGGAGTTCAGGGCTTGCCATATCACTGTTAGGCTGAATATGCAAAACTGAGTCAAACTTCCTTAAAATTCCAAGGTTCCCCTGAGGGAATGGGAATGAAGAGTGAATATAACTGAGTTGTATTCACCTGTGATAGGTTTGATTTCTATAAAAATGTACATAACTAACAACACTAGCACACAATTATACTTAAAAGCTGCAGAAATGCTTTTGGATAAAAATATTGCCAAGTTTTGATCATTTCTAGACTGCAAACATTGTTAGGAGACATATTAGAAATGCCTGCCAGTGCCCACACCTTCCTTTTTCAGTACTTTAAACTGGCAGTGACAACAATATTTCCAGAACAGTAACAGAAAAAACCCCTACAGTATAATCCAAATATCCACCTGAATCAAGATTTTCTGTACAAGCTCTTTTCTTTTCAAATAGCAATTATTCTATAAGAAAAAAAAAACCCGAAAATACTCATGGTCTTGCTGTCTTCTGCAAGTATGATGAGAAATTGTACTCCATGAAAATGAAAAAGACAAACTCAGTCATCAAAATAACTTAAACACTGACATCCAAAACTGCAATTTTGCCTGACATTTTCCCATCTTTTCCATAACACAAAGATGAGCAAGACAATTCAAGCTAGCCTGAAGGTGCAGGAGTACATGGAGCTGCAAAACAGGAAAACAAATTGGAGCACAGAGAATCCACTTCATTATTTAGGCACTCAAGTCTACCAAAGGATGGACAAAGAATGCACCTTAAAATAAAATCACTTTTTTTTCACAGAACACAACTATCAATACTGGCTTTAAAAGCAAATGAGAAAATGTCATTAGAGGCAAACCTATGCTAACTGATCCATTTTAAAATGAAAGAGTAAGATGGAACAGCCTTCCTCTCTAAAAAACTAACAAGGATATATAGTTTTGGAGATTTGCTGACAGGCAGAGCTGTTTCCAATTCTATAAATACATCAATGACAGTTCTTTCCAGATCTAGTTTGAGTTCTGGTCTTATTTCTTGATAGATAACACATTATTTCAGAAAACAGATAACATTCTGCTGATTAGGAGTGCAACAATGTTGTTGGACTGGATCCCCATCACAGCTCATTAGGGTATACTTGCCTCAACTTAGCTGTTCTTCATTATTAACTTTGGGGACTGCAGGAATACTTGAGAAAACACCAATTAGTTGTTGGGAACTATAAACTATGTGTGGCCAGCCACAACAGGCTGTCAGGGAAAAGAGATTTTACCAAGGATTTTTGAATTCCTTCTTGAATACAACACTGCAATCCCTGCCTTTTCTTCTGTCCTGCAGGTTTGATACAAGTTTGGCAGCGGCATGCAGAAGGGGAGGACTTGCTGGGCTTCTGCTGAACCAACTGCAGACTGCTTGGGGCACTCGATTTACCCTGTGGGGAGTCAGCAACCCTGCTTGTGCAGCATCCCTTTGGCTCCTAAAAAACCCTGGTATTTACACAGGGTTAAAAAGCACTCTCTGCTATGACTGCCTGTAAAATAGCTTGGCTCTAACCTACTATAATTTTATTTTTTAAAGTAAAATATATCCCTAAATACTTGGTCTCTGAACTAGCAATACAATCTCCTTCATAACTGCTTTGTTGGTGCTTTTCCAAAAGGCATTTTGCTTCTGTAGCAGGAAAAGCTGGAGACAGTTGATGATAGTGACACTTCCCCCACTGCCACCTTACACACACACATACAAAGACACTTCCCTAAACCTGCTGGAATTTTTAACCCACTTCAGCCTTTACCACACAGAGAGTTTTTGGTCAATGCATTCCATGATTCACTATACACACAGTTTGTTTTCATACTGCTACCTTCTTCTTTTTTTTTTTTTTTTTGGTTGTTTGGGTTTTTTTTGCAACAGTGAATAATCACACCCAGTTCTCTCCCAGGACAATCCCAACCTCACAGATTTCTCAAACTCCCGTGTACCTTAATCCTCTTTTCTAAGTTGGAAAATCCTAGAGACTAACTCTCCCTTCTCCCTCTGCCATTCCTCAGAATTCCTTCCCGCTGTGCTACCAAGGATTAGTTACAGCTGGGATTCAAAGGTCTAGGCACATCATGGTGATGGTAGAGATGATTTCTAGTAATCTTATTATTATTTTTATAATTACTAATATCTTAACACTTTTTAGTAAGCCATGGCTCCTTAACTACCATCTCTATAAGGGGATATACAGAAGCCCAAAATTTCCAGACAGAAAGCAGATTCAATTAATTTTATCATTGTATGAAAAGCAAGACCTGCTTTTCTTCAGAATTTACATTTAATCTCTTGAATTTCATCTGCCCCTGGGAATCCAAATCTTTCCCAAAACAAATTATCAGCAGATATTCCTCACATACAACACATTTCAAATGTCTCTATACCATTGTAAAGAATTTTCATCTTGGTGTAATTTATTTTTAAACAAAATCAATACCATTATTACAAGAAAACTTAATTATGATTTTTATTTTCGAATTACAGCCATTAGTAATGCAATGAATTTAATAAAATAAGATGATCACTGAAGTCCAATTGTATCAATGACCAACCATCACAGACATACTTTTCCCCAAAAATGGGGGGGGGGAAGTGGATAGAACTTCCAGCAGCATTTAAGCAGTAACCTTCCTGTTCCACCAGTAGAACCAGAGGAAATACAAGAGACAGATCAATTATCTCCATAAACCCCATCCAAAATACTGATTTACCACCAAAACAGAGTTTCTTTAGTTAGCAACATTTACAAACAAAATCAGAGGCAGATGTTTCAACCCAACAGAGGATGTTAGAGAACTTATCTGTCACTGATGCTCTTGCCATCTGTCACTGATGCTCACCTGAAATGTGGTGAACGAGGTACAGCAATCCTTCTTTCAGATACAATGAAATGCAGCCTGAGTACATTTCAGACTGGATGCAGGACATGACCTTTCCAATACTCCATAAAAGTTTTTACATGAGTCAAGCGAAGAACACAGCTACCAAACATCCAAACTGGATTGAAAACTCAAATTTAAAATTGAATTTCAAAAATCCAAAGAGATCAAGTAAAGCACAGCCAGAAAATGGAAATAATGAACTGGTTAGAAGCTCCCAAAGCAAGAGATCACAGAAAATATGTGAGTCCTAAGTTGAAAAATCAAAAAGCTTGAACATAATTTCATTATGACAGCAAGTAGTTCTGCTTACATGTGTTAGATTTCCTTCTTTTCTGTAAGAAGGCAACATGAGATAATTGCCTGGACAATATCAAATATCCAGCATTACAGAGAAAGTAGTTTTGGATAAACACCTTGCATTTACAGCCTATGCTTGCTGTCTTGGCTTTGGTAATTTCAGCACACATTTAGAACTTACCCAACATGAGCCACAAAGTGGTCCCCAAAGCCCCTGAAATGCAGGAAAAGCTGCCACTGAAACCTTGCCATGATATGATTATTTACAATCCCTTATGTACATACAGTGGCATTAAAACTCCCTATAAAAACGCAGTGCCTGAAAAATCTACTGATTATAATAAAATTCTCATATGAAGATCCTTTTGCCATGTTGAGGGCACAGATGAAAACCAGATTACTCTGATCTTGACCTAAGAACAGCTCATTAGTCACAGCATATAGATCTCTCTTTTTTACATTACAATGAATTTCCTTACCATTAAGAACCCTGATAACCATAGCTCTGAAAAAGTCTTGCTGAGGCAGTTTAAGGCATTATTGCCTCCAGCTGTCTCTCACCCCATCTGTAGAGAATGACAGGCACATGCATAAGTTCAGCCCCACACACCAGTACCCAAAATTGGGTTTGTGCAGAGCTGCCAATGACCCCAAACAACTCAGCTATGAGGACGTCCAGCCAGTGTCCTTCCCAAAGCAGAACAAATCCATTCTATCACAGAAAACATCATTTGTCCATCTACAATACTAAATTTAGTTGCTCCACAAGAAGGACTTTTCCATAATACCTGCACAAGCATAAACAACACTGGAGAGATGATACAAGGACTGGAAACCCTCACCTGAGACAGGTATTTGAAGATGTTCCTGTCTAAAGTGTATGAAATTTGAAGTAGAACATGTTTTCACAAGTAACTTGGGACCCCCTGTTATACTTGCCCAAACCACTACCCTGTTCCTCATTTAAATATCTCATTAAATGGACTTTTTCCTTGATGAGAAGAATTTGTGCTTAGTGAAATAATATATAGAAGAAGAAAAAAAAGACATTTCATTTGAAAGAAACAAAGAACAATGCTGTCAAGTCGCAGAAGTGCCCTCAGATGACGACACTGACAACTCTGAGCTTCCCCTTCTCAAAAGCTTGGTGTTTGTCTCTTTTTCTAACAATGCCAGCTGTCAATTTTAGATTGTGAGCTTTGAGGCAGGGATCGCACAGGAAAAAAGAAACTCTTTTCCTTGGTAATCACTGCGCTTAGAAAGTTCCATTTTGCTCCCAGTCACCTTTTTCTTGTCCAGACGGAGTGACACAGTGGTTAAAATGGAACCCTGCAGCCCTGCTGTCACTGTCTGCTCCAGAGGGCTTAGGCTGGCAGCAGGCAGTGGAAGAGTGGGATGAAGTCCCAAAGATTTTACTGCCTGAAATTACTTTTCCTAGCCACCCATCAGTGCAGCTGAAAGCACTAAGGTTTCCTTATATTCATCCTACCTTTCACAGTACTTGCACAAAGGAGCAGCTTAAAGAAATTATGGATGTAAAAATGAGGGGTTTTCAGTATTTTCCCAGGGCTGTGCTGGGGCATGGAGCCATTAACAGCTTCTTCTCCATTCACATCCCACTCCTTTAGCACTTACAGCTCATGGAGCTCAGGGGATTGTCCTAATATCAGATCGGGAAAGAAATAATTTATTTACGGAATTACTAGGAAAAAACGTGTAGGAAGCTCCTCTTAAATACCCTTCTACATTGCTTTCATGCCATCAACAATAATGGCATGGGCTTTGGTTAAAAATGCTGAGATCTATGTATAAATTCAGTACATACTTAGAAAAAAAATTGTATATGTCTGTGTAAAATATGGGGCGGAAAATCAGGTTTACTTGAACTCTATATTTGGTTTAGCAAAAAACATGTAATCTTTGGAAAGTGCTTCCTTTAAGCAATGCTCCAGGCAATGCTGCAAATGACAGGAAAACACTACCTCAGTGATGCTGCCATTTCTGGAAAGGTCTGCTAATTAACTGGCACCTAGTAACAAAGCAGTATTTGGTTTGGCCACTCAAATGACATACATGAAAATTTTCTGGGGAAAAAACCCAACAAAATCAATCAAATTCAGTTCTTCAGCAGAAAGATGCACCATTCTATCCATAAGAAAAAGAGCCAGAGGGAACAGGGGGCAGGCATGAAGTCAAAGCCTTAAACTTCTCCTTTTGGTGACAGGGACAATAAAAGTGAAAGGTTTGCAAATCAGCTGGGGAGGCCACTGCCACCTTCAGTGACATTCCTCCCCCACAGCAACACCTGGCACTGCTCCCTGGCACACTCAGCTCCAGGACTGGTGCTGCCCATGGTGCTGCAGCCCAGTGGAAAGCTGCTAAAGGGATATTCCCACCCTGGGAACAGCAGGGCTTCGGCTCAGAGATACAGACCCTCAGCATCCCAACACCAGCTTTCAAAAAGCGAGAATCTGTATATTTATGTGCTTAGCTACAACTGTAATATGGAAAGATAAAACAGCTCCACGTTGAAATGAAATAGCTGTTGAAATAAGTCATCATTAAATCTCGATTTCTAATATTGACTGCCAAGTTAATTTACCCATAAAAGGACATTTTACTGCTTTTGCTGAGTGTAAAAACTAAGTGTACTCAAGAATATTTCATTGTCAAACACTAATGAATGGAAATTAATCACAAACCAAATAAAACCATTATTTTAAAAAGGTCTTACTAAACTACCTGTGAAAGGCAGCTCAATAAAGCAACTTCTCTCAACTTCTCAACAAGGAAAGCACAAAGATTGCACAAAAATAAAACTTGCATAGTACTTCATGCTTTACCAGGTATGATTACAAAATGGATTCTTAAGCAGAAACAGGGAAAGAATATCTTACTATAAGACAATAGGTAAACCTTAAAAGATAGCAATGTGGTTTTCATCACTACAGTTCCATTTGCTGTAAAAAATAGTATTTTAAAAACAAATTTACTTAGCCAGAAAATAAGGGAGCACATAGAATTTAGTGAAGAAAAAAATACTTCTCTGGTAGATCTTTTGCTGCCATTACACAGTTTTTTGGACTTTTCCTTAGGCTGCAGACATGAAGTTCCAAAAATGGTAAGGTAATCGACCTTGACATTGCCCCTGGTATGCTGCAAACATAAGTATTCCAGAGAAATGTAACAGCACAACAATCTAACTGCCTAAAGGAGCTCTTTGTATATATATTTATATTTGTTTTGTTTATCTATCAGGCACATAGCTTCACTTTTTTTTCTAGTATTTTACATCTGTTTCCTTTTTATTACCTGTATTATCAACAATTATTTTTTTCACATCAGCTTCTATAGTCATTGTCTGGTTTCCTATTTACCAGGCATGTGCAAGTGAGAGCCAGCTTTAAAAGCATCATTGTTTAATCAGGCTTTCCTACAAGAAGATGCAGCTCTATATAATGACAGAACGAAAATCAAAAGTGACAGATTGGGTGACTGGAATTTCTGTGACTTTTTTAATCCATTAAAATGCCCAGCCTTCCAATTCTGGAAGAGAATTTGGCACCAGCTGGAATCCTCAGACAGCATTAGTAAACAGTAGCAAAACCTCCCTCAAATAAAAATTTTAAATCATGAGTTTAGAAAACACTTCCATAAAATGAAACACACATACTAAATTTAAAGATTCATGTGACTGACCAGGTCAAATCCTATCACCTGGGAAACAGAAAGAAGAAAAGCAATACTTAAATCTGCTGAGGATGTTTCATTTGATAGATTCCAGGAGACTTACAAAGAATAGGGTGAAATGTGACTTTACAGCAGCTGAAATTCAGAGTCCAGGGAAGCAAATTAGTGTTCCTGCACCAACAACATGAAGCCAGTGTTCAACAAACCAAAAAACCCTTAAAAAGAGGGTGAAGAACCTTGGAACTTACAAGCTGGTTCCAGGGTATTGGATTTCTTTCATATACTCTCCCTTCAAGAACAGCCTGAGGAAAAAGGCAATCTCTAGTTCCACCCGACAAATCCACACACTAAACATGATGGCAAAGAGGAACACATTGCTGACTGTCTCTCAGGGTGAGCAAACCTTGAGGTGCAGCCCCTGAGGCCAAGCCCTACCCCTGACCCACCGTTTTCAGGCAATAAACCTTGAAGTAGCTGCACATCAACTGCACTTGCTGAGGTCACACAAACAGGGTTCAACCAAGGCACAACTGAGCCAAATGAGTTTGCTCAGGTGTTTGACACATCTGGAGTTACAGCACCACAGTCACAACACATCTGCTGCCCACAGCCTGGGTTCAGCCAATGTCAGTTTGACTTTAAGCACCTGCTAGAACTTTTCTAGGATTCTAGGAGGTCCCACAGAAACTTGTCACCAGAAACACCAATGAAAATCAGAAGCTCTGAGTGGCCAGCTCTGGACCACAGATATAAAATGACTTCATTGGTAAGAAACCAGCCCTGAGAATTGTGAGAAATAAGATATTTCATTGCTCCTTGTCCAAGCCTTGCTTGGAAAAAAAACTACAAAAAAAAGACAAAACTAAATGAATCCAAGTCATGTTTGTAGGAAGAGTTGGGGTTACACAACCATACAGAGCAGTAGTGAGCCAAAAGAGCCTCCTGAAATAAACATGAACTTGTCGAAAGAAGGCAGCAAATACATTCCTGTAGACATGGAGCATTATGAGATCCATGCAGAGGACACTACTCATTTTTCCCTAACATCTGTGAGAGCTGGGTGTCAGCAACAGCTCAGCTCGAGGAATGTTTCAAGTCATGTTTGAATCTACTTTGAAGATGTACAATGTCAGAAACCAGAATACAACCATTTTAGACATTAAGTAAGCAGCTTTGAAATTTGAATTTGAAATTGTTCACTCAAGTCCTAACCCAAAAGGACCTTCCCAGAGAACAGAGCGTAACATCAGGGAACTAACGCCAAGGCTGAGTTTGATTGACATAATACTACTTTATTCCATTGTTTCAACTTTCTTACAGGTTTAAAAAAAAATGTATAGGGGTTCAGAACCACCTCAACAGAACAAAGAGTACAGTATTAAGGGAGCTCTAGAGTCAAACCACAAGTGTGCACACGTGGTCAGCTTTCATTACAAAAAGTAATAGGCACAATCTTTACATACGCATTTTGGTGAAAGAAGGAATAATAGTGCAGTGTTAAAAGGCACCAATAATCAATCATTGGGCCTTTTTTAAAAGCCAATAACCATCTAAGAAAATTACATTTGGTTCAAAGTTATAATTTAAATATTGTATTGACTGGCATGCATCTGAACCCCTGGCAATTTATTACACAAACCTTAGGTGTGCCCTTGCAAAATGAAAAAGATTTCATCAGTGGACCTGAAAGTCAGTTCAGTACAAAAGGACATACCAAAGCTCTCAGCCTGTATTTAACACCAAACTGTCTTGTTTGCCTCCTCTGAGAACACTCGTCTAACAAAGAGCTACAAAGAAGTATTTCTCTTAAAGCAAGTGTAAATTTTTTGATCCTGTAGCATTGACTACTCCATGTGCTATGAAAACATTAGGCACAGACCACAATTTACGTTTTCTCTTAAAAAAAAAAATACGGTATGTGCAAATGAGGTTCACACAACAGACTGACAGCTACAACAGTAAGCTCTTTAGATGTCCCAAAGTAAAGGGTCAGTTATTTTTAATTTTCTAAGTAATGCTGCACACTGCTGTGTGCCATTATCATATCTGCATTAGGAGCACCTGTGGAACCAGTAAGGAAAAACGTCAGTACACCCTAAAGGACACTACACGGACACCGTGTGCTGATTGAAGTGGGTCAAGAGAGTGAACGACTGGAGAAATCACCGGACATGGGCAGCTGCAGCCAGCCAGGGAGGGCCATTGCCTCCTGCAGAAAGAATGGTTTGGAACTCAGGTAACTTCACAGGTGCCCTCAAACTCACCCACCTGCACACAACGGAACAGAGGGATGCACAGCATGGGAAAAAAAGGGGAAATGAGAGGGAGAGCTTCTGTCTAAGTTGTACCACAAGGTGCCAGTTTATCCCAAAGCATCATGCTCAGGGTAGGGTTTATGCACTGCAGATTTTTCGTACAACTGAAAATTGTACAATATGTGAGCAAAGATAGAGCTGATTATTACCTGCAGCATCTACTAGAGTCCTCAAGTATATAATTTACGGATAGCTGCATACTGTGGTGTTGATTGCTTCCTCTTAAATGCATTAAAATTCTGAAGGCTACAGTATACTCTGACACAAAGACAACTTGTCTATGAGGGGAAAATATAAGATAGTAACTAATTTGTTTTACGAGGAACCTTCTCTGATGTGCTAGATCCTTCATGCCCTTTAGAAGATTTTTATTTTTGACTTTCTTCATCATCTCTGTTGAATTGTTCTCCTGACAATTTCACAGGAGTTCAGTGACCCTTCTTACAGCTGCCTTTGCCTTTTCCAGGATCCCTTTTAAATTCACTCTAACACCACGGCAAGCTGTTCAAGTAAACATTTCCCTCTGGCAAGTTTCCAGATACCACAAACACTACCAAAACTCAGCATTTGATTACATGCACCAGTTTTCTTTAAATGGAGCACGAATTAGCCCGTTTCCTTGGCTTAGGGTCCCGTACATCCCTGTCTTTTAAACACACACAAGATGAACATATTGTCTCTGACAGTCTCCGTAGTCCCAGCCTGAAAACGCTGTTGGAGAGGCTATATATCACGCAGTTGCAGAAACTATTGCTTATAGCAAGCCACGTAGTTAGGAAGGAGAGTGCTGGGTTTTCCAACACCCTGGAGCTCTCCAGCAGAAAGTATATGATATAAGGGAGCCAGAGCACGTAGAACACGCTGGTGATCCGGAACAAAACCATGGCATAGCGGCGGTCGGGGCTGTGCCCAGCCTCCCCAGCAGCGTCCCCTTCGTGGTTAGGAAATCGAGCTCTGCGGTCACTGATCTCTTTGGTGTGCTGCCGGCAAATTTTAAAGATGTGGAAATAGGTGAAACATATGACAAAGGCAGCAGGAGCATATAGTAAGCACACGATAAAGCCAGTAAAGTAGGCATTAGTTAGCCAGGAGGTAGCACACCATTCAAAAATATCTCCATGGTAACCAGGTTTTCCCCAACCAAAAAAAGAAGGCAAGAAGATCAGGCAAGAGTATATCCAGATGAGACTGATGCAGATTCTCAAGCGACAAGGTGTGACCAGTTGGTTATAGGAGAGAGGCTTTGTTATAGCGAGATAGCGATCCACACTGATGCAAGCAAGACATGCCATAGATACGCTTTTGAGCACAGAGATGATGTATCCAAAAACTTGACAAGTCAAGGACTCGTGGACACCTGTTGAGTAGTGGAGCAGTGACAAAGTAGGAACCAAGCAGCTGACTCCAACAAAAAGATCAGCATAGGCCATGGTCTGAATAAAATAGCTGGTGGTATAATGATGCAGGAGTGGAGCACAGTGGAAAACAAATATCACAGTTAAGTTACCCGCAATAATTAAAAATGTTAGCAAGACAATAACGACTGTCTCAAGGATACAGATGTCAACTGCATTGTAGTGACCAAATCCAAGAGGGCAGGAGAGGTGCTCAGATATGTTCATAACACTACTGCTCATATTCAGAGTCCTCCATTCAATCCATCGGGACTGGTTCATGTTTTGTGCTTAGGGAACAGTGCAATCTGAGCCTTAGAGAGCAGGTGACCTGCTGAACAGCAGCTAAACTCTGCTCCAGCGTCTCACGGTCTCTCCTTGCAGACACTGCCAGTGCTTACATGGGAGAGGATTAGAGTCCCATAGCTGTTGATGCCTCCTCAGCATCAGTGCATCACCTCTGGCACACCTTGGCTTTAAAAGGAAAGAACGAAAGAAAGAAAGAGAAAAAGAAAGAAAAGAAAAACAAAAGCCAGAAAGAGAAAGGCCACTGATCAGCTCCTCCAGTGCTCTTGACCCATCTTTAGCAAACACAAGGCACTTCTAAAACAAACAGAAATAAAAACTGACAAAAGAGACACATTCATTTCCCAGGGAAGGAGGGGAGGGAAATATCTGACTTATTTTCCTGAGAAAGTAGTTTACTTTGGAATATACTGGGGAGAGGGAGAGGAAGGGAAGGAGGAACCTCAGTACAGCTCAGGTTTCCTGGACCAGCAGTTACTGGAGATAATCTTTACGTCTTAGTTTAAATCACAGACTGATTGGAGATTAAAGGAAAAAGTTCATCCTCTAATGCTGTCTTTTCTTGTCTGTTTCAGAAGATGGTACTCCATCTTATCCATGCTACTCATTGGAAGGGTAAGGAAAACATCTTTGTCAAGGTTAATTCCAATAGACTCACCACTATTTGGGTATGAATAATGAATTTTATTTAGGGGGAGACAGGTGGGGGATGAAGGGGATTTGTCCTCTGGCTCCCAAGAAAGAAAACATACATCTCACATACAATTAGGAAGATCATGTCTATTCATTTAAAAATCAAAATAATTTAAAAATAGATTTTGGAAACTCATGTCAATATTTACAGTTCCTTTAAACAGTTATAGTCCATTACAATTAGGAATGCCAGAATCATAATTCAGTGTCCCCACAGACAAAATAAATCCTCTTGAATTTAATTTCAGCAATGGTAATTAAAAAAAATCATCTTTAGAAACTCTGCAAATCTACTACAGTGGATCAGCACCCAGGAGTTCATAGGTATATCCACGATATTGCTCACCTCTGTAGCAATAACTGAATCATTTCACAAAACCCCAAACAACGAGCTCAAAAACTTCCATCTGCATTCTGCTGGGAAGCTAATGAAATGCTGATTTGACTAGAAAAGCTGCCATTGTTTACTACTCCATTATTCTGTTGTTCAGCTTCATCTTCTCAGGGGTTTAAGGTTTCTATATTTATTAGATGATCTGCATAATAAACAGTTGCTTAAAAAATTGTTCTTCTATTTGCAGGACATTACCTTGTTCATTTTATTCACAGCTATGGAGAGAGAAAACATTAAAAGCATCTTCTCTATTCAGTTTTAAGTAAATGCTTGATTAGTTCAGGAATCATTAGGCAGGTAATTAAATGTATACAATCTTGTTTTTTGAAAGGCCCCTAAAACGTTAAAAACATCATTAATCCTAGAGTTCCTGAGACTAGAAGACCAGCACTGAAAATTAATGAATCCACATAAAATCATCTCCAAGGTCATTCAGCTGGCATTTGCTTTAAGTCTCTTTAAAAGTACCAGGATCTTTCTGATGATTCTGATAGTCCTTGCCGTGTCTTCAGGAGGAATTTCAGATACTAGAAAAGCCAAATGTTCAATTCTGTCGCAGCACTTTGAGAGAAAGCATTCTTTTTTGGAGTTAATTTCCTGTCGTGCACCGCCACGCTGTACAGAAAGTCCTTTCAGATTTTATAACATCCCCGAATATTTCCGCCTATTTGCTCCCTTTGTCTATAAGCACCAGAGCACGTATACAATCACTCGTTTCTCCAATTCCCTGCTAAAGCAAGAGAGAAGCTTTCTCACCTACACGCATCCTCACCAGCCGCTATGTCCAATACTTGTCAGGGAGTCAGTCCTGTTACCGCGGTGCGGCTGGAGCGGCTGCCGCTGCCTCCCTGCTCCCCCCGTGCGATGATTGCCTGCACCTGAGCCCGCTCCTCCTCCTCCTCCTCCCCGCCGCAGCCCGCCGGGCGCTGGAGCGGTGCCGGCCGCTCCTCTGCTGCCGGTCCATCCGATGGCGCCACCGCTGGCACCGGGAGCGGCACCGGGAGCGGCACCGGGAGCGGCACCGGGAGCGGCACCGGGAGCCGGCCCCACCGAGCCGGGAACCCGCGGCCCCCGAGCCGCTGCGCTCCGGTGCCTCTGGAAGAAGCCAGCACATCCCTCCTAGAGAGATGTGCGTGCACAATCCAGACATAACTTAATGAACTACCGTCATCGCCCCACCGAAACTGTTTGCCTGAACAATCCCGTGTTATTAACTGGGCGCTCACCTTTCAAGGATCACCTGCTGAGGTTTAGCTTGGTAAAATATCTGCTACAGTGCCACACAAATTTTCTAGTCTTCCTCAAAAGACAAAATGACAGCCCACTTTGTAACTACATCCCCAAATTAATTACTTCCAAACTTAACACATATATGTTACAAAACTCACCTGTACTATTTTTGATACTGTACCAGTATTACCAGTACCCTAATAGCATCAACACCAGTTTAAATACAAATACTTGTAACACATTATTTTCCAAACTGAACCAATTAACTCAGCTCTCTACTCTTGCAAACAGATACAGCTATTCCCTGACTAAGTTTTGGTTACTTTGTGCTTCTTAAAAATAAATCCAGTCACAGAAGTACAAGCATCAAAGTTATCTTACAGACACTCCATGCATCCTTAAACACTGAAACAGCAAATTTAAATAGCAAAACACCAACTGCAGAACAGCATTTTGAGCTACTGACCAGCAGAAGACTTGTCTTGGAGGCTTTAACCAACCAAGTCATTAGAAACTACAGTGATTTAAGTCCTTCTAGCTCCACGGCAAACCAAAGGCAAAATTTTAATGAGCTGCTCCTGAGTTAACATCTTGTATTTCGAGTATTGCCTGGAGCAAGTGTCCAAGTCTGAGTGACAAGTCTGTAGCAATGTGAAGCAGCACAAACTGCAGCAGTGTAAGAGTGGTTTGCAGCAAGGGCATGTGATCATTCCAAAGTCTTCTATCAGAGCATTTAAGAAAAAATTAAACCATCTCCGATACCTCAGAATGGTAAACGGCTGTAACAACAGACTTAATGACTAAATTTAGACCCTGAGCACAGCTTTAAGCCCCAGTTATCTATACCAGAGCAGAACAATAGGAACCAATTTTTATTCCTCCTCTTCCCGCTCCTCCTGTGGGGGAGGAGGAGGAGAACAAACAGCGTGCACAGGCATGGCAGTGACCAGCACTTCTCCCACTTCTCCTTGGAGCAGATCGTGGTTGGCACCAGGGATGTGAACAGCCAAAACACCTTAAAATGCACATTAGGGAGCCCCAAAGGTACACAGGGGCACGAAATAAGCAAAGGTACAGCCTGACAAAGCAGATCACAGGCACTTCGTCCTCAGTACATCCTGCTCCACACAGATTTAAGGACTGGTAACTACTGAAGCTTCCAAATGTCACAGTAACCATCAAGTAAGTCACCTTGGTCTCAGAGCAGCCCCAGCTGGTGCCTGCTGTTTGTGCCCAGAGTGCTCACTCTGAGAACAAGCACTCCTGGCAGCCGTACGTTTCAGGTCTGCTAGGAGAAGTCCAAGCTCTGCTGAGCAGATAACAGGAAAATCAATGGCAACCTCTGCTGGCTGGTTCTAGACGCAGGTAAAAATGCGTCTTCTAAAGAAACTTCAACTGAAGTGACAAAGGGGTTCAAAAGGAGGGAAGTTCGACTTCTTTGGCAATATGAGCAGTCTTCCTTCGCTACCAAAAAAACAGTCATGCTGCAAGCTGCCAGTGGCTTTATCACCTCAGCCACCTGCTGTAAACTGCACCATGCTAATGGCACTAAGTCGTACTGTTTTACGTATATCTCAAGGCAAGTGAAAAGTAATCAGAAATCAGCTAGTCCTGATGAAACTATGCTGTTACAGAGGGAATTTTACAAAATGTAGCAATACCAGATTGTTATATCAGAGACAACATGTTAAAAGCTCTATGGGATTTTTTTTTATTTTGAGATTAGGGGCACATTTGGGCCTCTGGCACAGTTTTAAACAAAACCTGCTTCAGGATTTTTTCTAATTTGTGTTTTAAGAAAAGGAAGAGAGAAAGGCAATTTTTCCAGTAGAACTTTTCTCTTACTATCATCAAGGCAGCAACCTACATGGTGCACATGTTCCCACAGCTGGTTACATCCAGCTGGTGGACTGAGCACTCTGAGCCCAACAGAAGGAGCAATTCCTCACCTTCTTTATAAATCACATCAGCTAGAAAGAATACAAATCACCATATAAACCAGAAGGCTCACACCATCTGATCCTGCTGAAAACAGAGGGGATGTGGCAGGAGCATGAGCTTTGTATATGCAAAGCAAGGCTGTGAAAGCAGTGGTGATGTGTGACCCTGAAAGGAAACGAGATAAAGCTTTTTCTCAGACCGAAAAAGTCCATATGGAAAGAGATTTAGATGCTCCAAGCAAGAAAAAAATCTATTAGTCATTCTGTTTGAAAAGGAATAGCAATATTTGTTTGCTAAATCCTTTGTTGTAAGGAAACAAGACTGATAGAAGCAATCCCTGCAGTGCACAAAGCAGCATCTCAATCACACCACTCACTTCTAGTTTGAAGTCTTCCCTTGTTAAATTATTGGATGGTCAGCTGGATTAAATGGGCAGCAATAATTTCTGTAAAATCTTTCTGAAAGGCATTGATGAGAGCAAGGAGGTCCAGCTGAGTGTGGGATGAGGGACACAGTAGTTATTCATTTAGTTGCAGACCTGAATGACAGTGTTGATATACATACCAGCTCATCAACTTCTATTTTTTCTGCCCAACTCCTTTTTCTTTTGTTATTTTACAGTATTTTTTAATATACTTTCTCCTAAGCCTAAAGAATAAAGGTGTTCCAGTTTGCTTTATTTTTAATCTTAACTACCTCTGGCATTTACTTTTACGTGTATCTTATGGACACCCTGGTTTTGTTTTCAATGCTTCCAGAATAATTCTATTCTATAAAGCTTGCATTTGTAGTGCAGCTTAAAAGTAGCAAAGAACAATGGAAAAATAATTTGTTGCCTTAAAAATTGTGCACGTATGAGTGCACAGATAGGGTTTTCTACATCATATTGGTGTTTGAAGTTGCTCTATGAAGTCATATTAGTGGTGTATTTAAGGCAGAAATCTGTTCTATTTGTTATTTGGAATATAAAGCCTCTTCCCCAGATCCACCCACTACAGCTGTCTATTTAAAACCTGTCGGAGAGCTCGCGCTTCCACAGAACGCACGGGGATTGTGACCTCAGTGCAGGCATATGATGAGATATAATACATATATTTATAAATATATATATATAAATAAACCCATTCTTTTTCTCTCAAAACAAGCTTAGGCTTCTCAAACCCCTTGTACCTTGTGGATACCATCTGACCCCATGTCTTGCTCCAAAGGGGGGGCCAAAGTTCTACGTCAGAGCCAACACCAAATTTAAGCCATGTTGTGCTGGGCTCTTCATTCAGCTGAGCTATGAACATCTCCAAGGATGGAGTTTTCACAGCCTGTCTGGGCCCCTGTTCCACTGTCTGACCACTCTTCCTGTGACTCTCACCATCAGCTCAGAATTTTTCTTACTGTGGTTTGCCCTCATCCTTGTCAAGACTAAACACACTTGGGCCAGTGGCAAAAACCCACAAGCGTCAGCTCTGAAGAAAACAGTGTATAGTAGAATATATATATATATTCTACATATAGAAATATATATATATTCCTTCAGAATATACTGAAGGAAGCAGTATATTGTAGAAACTTTTAAACCATTTCTCTACCTGCTAGACTCATTTTTCAGTTTTGCTATCACAGACCTGTTCCTTTCCTTCTCCCTCCTACCCTATGAGCCTAAAGAATGCCATAAATCATTTTACAGTGCTATGGCTCATGTACCTGGTGCTGCAATAAAGATCAAGAGACACTAGGTACACAGCTGCAGCTCTGAAATGCAGATGCTCTCGTGGAGCTCTTACCTCTTGGGTACAGGGAAAAAGCCAGCACAGGCCTTTTCTGCATTAGGGCAAAACTGGATTTGGTGGCGGCAGCAGCAGAGTAGGTTTTGTAAGGTGGGGCAGAAGGAAGAGGCTGGTATAATTTGGAGTCAAGGGTGGGGGCAGTTCAGGAGAATGCAAAGAGATAGGAGCCTTCTAAAAAAACAGATGTGAAGGGAGCCAATGCTCCCTTTGCCTTTTACTACTGCTACTCCAGCAGGCTCAGGCTCAGCCTGATCCTCTGCTGCACTCACAGCTCAGTCCTTTTCCAAC
The DNA here is from genome assembly GCF_017590135.1 of Pyrgilauda ruficollis. Taxonomy (NCBI): domain Eukaryota; kingdom Metazoa; phylum Chordata; class Aves; order Passeriformes; family Passeridae; genus Pyrgilauda; species Pyrgilauda ruficollis. The sequence continues at coordinate 1,445,150 of NW_024526266.1, read as the reverse complement.
ACTGTTTGTAATGATGTAAATATTAGCCAGTATCACACAAGTGTTAGGTAATTAGGATGCTGTGATGCAGAACAAGAATAAATGGGCAAATAATTTTTTTTATGTGGATCAGTAGAGAGAGATGGACATTCACATTTGCAAGTTTATTGGGCAGTCTTTTCATGCTGTTAAGCAACAATTACTTTAAATGCTTCTAAAGTTTGAAACTTTCAAATTACTCCTAATATTATTCATGTATTTAGTAGACATTATGCAAGCTCAAATTACTCCTAATATTATTCATGTAGATATTATGCACGTTTTTGGAGTAAATTGCTAAAATCGCCTTTTACACATTACTGCCTGTGATCTCATGGATTATATTTCATAGCATCACAGAATGGTTTGGGTTGGAAGGGATTTTAATGATCATTTTGTTCCAACCCTCCCCACCATGGGGAGGGATGCCATTCAAAGATGCATACAAAGCAAATATTTTTCTGAATTTCTGAATTCTGGCTTCCCTCAAGATGATATTGATGGTCCTATAACAAATTGAATCCACTTTACAAGCTCAATCCAGATGACAAATACCACCAAACTCCTGTGCCCTGAATCGATAGAAATAAAACTCTGGGCAATAAACTATCAATCAAGAAGTGAATTTACTTCAGGGAAATGCTGTGCAGCCAACTCAATGGTGATAATTGACATTTTTCAGGAACTAAACAGCATTTGCTTTAAACAGCACGTAATCAACAGAAGGATGCTATTTACTGACTGACCATATATGATAAGAAGCACCAGATAAACTCAGGATGGTATGAAAAGCAAAAAAATAAACATGTGCCCTCTGATAGTTTTATGCATGTGTCACTTAACACTAAACCACCTGCTCTTACACTAGCAGCAGTTAAGAAAGAAAAAGAAAAGTATGCTGGCAAAACTTACTATCCTCCACTGTTCCCATCTTTCAAGGGACAATTAAAATACTAAATCACAGGACAAAAGCAATTAAGAGAACTGTAAATGAAGAAATGCTGAAATGCAGAGAATAGTCTGCACAGTGCAAGTAGCACTGCCCTTTCCCTTCCTGTGGGAATCATTTTTCATATTTCAAAATAACACATAAGAGATTTTAGTATTGCATTCATTCAAACCTTTTAGAGACATATTTTGACATAGTTCTACTTTTACCAATACTTTTGTCTGTGTCAAGCCAGGAATTACATTCCATAGATATTGGTATTCTAAAAGCATATTTCAAGTGGGCACCAAAAAAGTATATGTTGAAAAAGATTCCAGCTTGCCTGGCAGGAGCATAAGCTCAGTCAGTATTAGCAGTAATTCCATCTCAGCAGAGCCAGAATAAGAAATTTTAAAACTATTTAAAGAAAAAAATCCCAAACATTGTGATCGCCTGCTTCAATTTTTCACACACTGCAAGCCAAACAGTTCTCTTAAACTACAGCATGACCTTTTAAAAGGCAAGCAATTTTGATTTAATGAGTTCAACTGATGAATAATTTATTGCAGCCTTAATTAGGCAGCCAACTTGTAGGGCCCATGCAAAAGCAACTACTAAGAACATGAGGAGAACCCACATACACCTGTCCTTCAAAACCAGAAGTCTGGATGTACCACAGAATAGTTCCACCTCAGTCTAATTCTCTCTTCTTAGTGCTCTAAGTACTTAAGTCTTCTAGTAGTTCTTAGTGAACTGCCAGCAAGTCTTATGTGACAAACTCACTCAGACAGCAAGAAGAGATTCAAATCCCCTCTCCATGGTTGTGGCTTGGGTTAAACCATCACAGAACATTCTCCTAGAACATCCAGTCTAACCCAGACAGGCCGGCTGGAAACATGTGCCTGGTCACACCAACAATTTATGCTTTAGTTGATTACAGAATTGACACATTCCACCCTAAACTGTTCCTTTAATAGATTTCTTTAAAAACAGTTCTTCCTCAAGGACACGAGAGGTGGCTCAGAAAAGCACTGAACAATCAGGATCATTTAGGGGATGAAGACACAGCTCCAACTGCTGGTATGGGCAGAAACAGTTCAGAACTAAAGAGCTGCTATTTGTTTTATTGCAGGGTCTACTGGGGAGCAGGTGGTACCAACCTCAAATCCCAGAAAATCCAATTCCACTACTGCTTGAGAACAAAAAAGCTAAAAATAGTCAAAGTAAATAGTAGATTTTTAAGACTATTTTAAACTAAGTGTTACTCAGGATTACTATTCTGCCACATTGTGAAGAAATAGGAAAGAGGAACATGAGAAGGATATGGCACGATAACTATTTATAACCTGAAGGGTGGCACAATTTCTTTTTATGGATTTTAAGCTCAGCTTCATTTAGACCAAATCTTCCTCCCAGCTGGAAGTGCTGAAGAGGTATCACTTGTGTTCTCCTCCAGCATGGATCTAAACACACTTGCATCAATATCCATATATGAGAAAGGACAAGGAATAGCTTCCTGCTGAGAATGATCTACAGGGAAAATTTTGCCAATAGCAGTGGAAGTACATTCCTGGCTAACTCACAGACATGGAATCCAGAAATGAGATGTGTTAGGAAAATGCCACTGAAAGCAAGAATGACTGACTTTCCCCTCCACAGCCCTGAGTTAAAAATTAGCTAATTAACATTGATAAAGTCATCATACATCTGATAACTATTTTTCAAGATTAATGACATCTAAATACATTCAACTTCCAATAACTAGCCAATTTTGTCTTATTAGATAATGAGGACATTTATATTTATAGCCAGAAATTGGCACATGTAAAATGTTAAGTGAGCTATGAAATCATTTATTCTAGAAGAAATACCAAACCTGATATTATCTCCCATCTCTTAAAAAAACTGAAATCAAATATATACTTCATCAGAACTACGAAGAGGTTAAATATAAACACAACATTGATATCTACAAATCCTTTTGCGAAGGAGACTATCAGGAAATGGAGAAGTCAAATCTATAGATTACATTCAAGGCCAACTTCTTTCACCAATATTAAATTCACACATAAACCTCTCCCCTCTGCTCAAGATTATGGCTCGAAGCTGGAAGTCAATCTCTTTGTTCATGTATTTTAAAGATATATCAAATCAAACTGTCCCAAACACAGAATATTCACATGCTGAACAAAAATACTGACTCTAACTCAGTGACTTTATAGACATTCTGTATATTGAAGAGAAGTTATAAGAAATTACCATCTTAACAGTTAAGGTTTTCTAATAACACTAACTAAAAGAAATAAGAATGAGAAACACCTTTTTTTACAAAGGAAAGGTTTTACACAAGTATAAATTATTTGAAGAAAATTATTTGCATTCATTTTTCTGTCTAAGTTATGAAAATACTCAGTAGTCAGAAAAAATGCCATAGAAATGGAATAAGACTAGATTAAAAAAAGCCTTATTTTTCAGGTAATGTTCTAACCCAAGTGCTCACAGGGGATGAGCTTTACCACATTTCCTTTCCCCCCGAGAAGGTTCTTTATAAAACAAAGCAAAAAAAAAAGTAAGGCAAAATGATTACATTGAAAAAGCTATATTTTATTGTTATGGCAACTGATGTGCTAAAAATAAAGAAATAAAGTTGTTATGGCAACTAGAATTTTAAAGGCAGTCAAAAGTAGAATAATCAAACATTCTGCTGGCTTAAAATGTATCATCTCTGACTCAATTTACAGAAAGACCTTCAGAGACAAACAGAGTTTGGGTTTTTTAGGGGGGATTCTGCTTTAGAGACCACAATTAGTACAATTAGAGTAGAACTCTAAGGAATGCAAGGGAGAAACTCAAGGTGAGTAGAAAATTGCACATTGCAAGTTCTCACAGTCAGGGGGAAAAAACAAACACACTTTGCCACTTATCTGATGTGCAGTGACCTTGCCTAGATCCATAAAATGTATCGGGCTGCCCACAGAAGCTGTGGCTGATCCCTGGAAGTATCCAAGACCAGGCTGGATGGGGCTTGGAGCACCCTGGGCTGGTGGAAGCTGTCCCTGCCCACCACGGCAGGGAGTGGACTCCAGATGAGATTTAAATTCCCTTTCAATCCAAGCCATTCTAGAATTCCATGATAAAGGTTACTTAATGATTTTAAATTAAGTACTGGAAAGTTATGAAGTACCAAAATTGATTTGTCTGAAGCAGCAGAGTTCCGTCTCTGTATGTATGGAATTATACAGGTGCGTATGACTGCAAGATGATCATATCTTTAAATTTCTGATATGTCCTTGACGACCATTTCAGGGCTCGTAATTATACAAGCACTTTCAATCCCAGAACTCTTCTCCTATCCATTATTTCTCAGATTGTCAAAACTGCTACTTCTATTTAGAATTAACAGTACTGTGTGCACCGTGAAATATTCCAAAAGCCATACTGAGACAAGCCTTAATTAATAATAAGCAAAGTATTTAACAGATACTTCAGGAAATTATGACTAGAAACAGTAACTTGTACGGGAAATATTTGCACTTAAACCATGTACATAGCATGTGCTACGATCCCAGTGTAAGCTGGGATTTTAACACAGCATGTGCCTTTCATTTTGGCTTCACTGCACTGAAAATTAAGGTTGCTACTAGCAGTACTCATATCTCTTTTCTGACCCACATGAAAAGTCTCTCACCACAATCCACAAGAGATTCCAGTGAGCAGAACTAGCATGGCCAAAAATACACCTCAAAGTCAGGCTCTTGGCTTCCACTGAACAGAGAAGAATCAGATTAATTCCTTATTGCAGCAAAAAATCAGATGCACACTGGAAATTCAAATAATAAACAGGTTGTGCAACAAGGCTAACACTGAAAATTCAAGTGGATTTCTGTAGTTTTGGTTCCCCAGCCCCAGTATTAGACCTTGAGGCTTGACACACATTTAACTCATCCCCTCTCAAGCATCATGTGAAGCTAACATTTCTAGAAATGTAAATTATGTAGGTAAATATCTTACCTAATCTATGACCAACTCAACAGCTTCTGCAAAGGAAACTCCATGTACAATATTCACCTTACATACATTTTCAGGAGTCAGGATAAATCTTAGACATGGGAATATCAAGACTTTAAATCCAAGTTTCAGAAGTGTGTCTCTGCTTGGGATAAAGAAGCCTGGCTGCCTGTTTCCAAGGCTTGTTGCTGAATCAACTAGACACTGCAGACAGTCCTGAAAAGACAACCAGCTACTGCTGCTCTGAGCTTTCTATGAAATTAACTTCCTCATTGTGTAATAGCCTAAACGTAATCAAGTGCATGGCTGCCTGAAATATATGGTTTTGAGTTCAAAAAAAAATGAGCAGACATGCAAATATTACTCCTTGACTGCCAGCTGTGTAAATCCACTGCTGGCATTCAGCATCAGTACCCTTCTTGTATTGGGGCAGCCATTCTGCATTGAACACACATACATTCATATATAAAAGCATCACCAAAGAATACTCACTCTAGCATTTTTGGGTGTATTTTATCCCTAATGTGTGTTTATATACTTTGAAATGTCCATTAAAGAAGAATTGGAAAATCTTTACAGAAAGGAAAAGGAAATCCTAGACAAGTGACAACAAAGCCCAAAAGAACTTTCTGGAATTACATTTACAAACTCCTGAAAGAAAGGGGGCATGGTTCCAAAAGGTAGCTCCAATTTCTCTGCCATACAGGCACCAAAAAGTGTCATTAGACTGCCATGTTACATTAACCTGCCTAAGGCTGCCTCGCCCATGTGTGCTCCCATCTCACCCTGACACCACACCTGAACAGTGACTCTATCTGAGAGAAATGGGGGGAAGAAAATTTTCTAAATAGAACTCCACAGTTACTATGACTAGCCCTGCAAATGCTAGGTAAGGGTATAAAAAAAGAGATGGAACATGCAGTAAAAGAAACCTCTTTTGGCCAGCACGAAAACTGTCTGGAACTGCAATCCCCATTAATGACTATTTAGTTTTAATGCAGGCTGTATCATATACTACAGAGTCAAAAAAAAGGTTGTATTTTGAAAGTGCTTTGAAGACAAACCACCCATCTGAAGACAGCTTTGTCATATCCAGGATATGATTAAAATATGTGACGCTCCATATCATCAGCATTTGGTTGTCAGTTTAAAAAGCAACTGATGAAAACCCTCATCAAGAAAAAAAATTCCTAGCTGCCAAAATATTTGTCTGTGTCCACAAAAACCTACATAAAAGATTGTTAGAAGGAGTATATGCAATAGCAGACTGCAAACAATCTCCTTCTGGTTAGTTTACCTCAGCAGCTGCAAATTTGCTTGCTGATAAGAGATATGGCTCTTAATTTGTATGATCATACTCATCACTGCAAAGGGAAATAACTCCTTAATGGATACAGACTGTAAAGAAGATCTACAGGTTTCTAATCTCTTTTGAAGTGATTACTGTAAAATCTACCTTAATACTAGCTCAGGCCCTTAGAAGAATATCCTACAGAACACATAAACAACCCTGTCATTTGGGGTTTTATCATGAAGAAGGCACATGTAAAGGTTCAGAATTCACTCCTATATCAAATTCCAGTTTGGATTTCAGTGATGTGTTCATCACTTCTGTACACTTCAATATTCTACACATGCAGCTCAAGCCCTGCTGGGTTTGTTACTATTCCAATTGCTCTGAACTGCTGTCCACAGCTATGGTAAAACAAGCTTTATTGAAGTGTTGACCACCAGTACTGGTGCTAACAAAGGCATTTTAAGAGACTTTAAACACCAAATGTTTGGATTCTTAGTGTTCCCCTCTAAGCATTTAGAGCACTCTTTAATTTTTATAGCATCAAATATTAACATACTGAAATCAGCAACTAAGAGTCAGGAAAAGGTGGTTTGCTCTCTCCAATAAAGGTATTTAAGATTTCCAAAGCTCCAGCTCCGGAGTGCTGCAGCCTCCTGAATGGCAGTTATGCAATCTTTATTTGAAAACAGAGGCTGGTTAGGAAGAAGTGGATTGGAGAGGAAAGAGGAATACCAAGAGCAAGGTGATTGCCTCAAACACAATTATCCCTCAGCAACCCCAGCTCTGGCAGTGGACACAGACATTACCTTTTCCTTCAGGTAAGCAGCACCCTGTGCTAACAGGGAAGATCATACCCACAGAATTCCATAAAGACAACACATCCTGCAGGGAACTTCTAAAACAATCCAGTTTTACTCAGGGATGTAGAAAACCATGGTTTAAAATGGCTCTACTACAGCTGCTCTTTCAGCATTAGCATCATTACTGCAACAGGAAAACAACACTGACTAACAAACCAACGTTCAAATTCAACTGGGATATCTATTTATGCTTTATCCAGGAAGGAATAGCAGGGATTTTCAAGCCAGCACTGAGGTGCCAAGTCCTAGCAGCTCTTACCACACTGTGAGGGAACAGCGAGGCAATGACACATCCCAATTCCATCCTACTTAAAAACCACTTGTAATCTGCATCAATATTCATATATCCTGAGCTTATGACACTATCTGGTGCAATATCAGTTCTTCCAGTAACCATCATTTAAACCTATTCAGGCCACAATACTGATACTCCCTTGGTTTTATCACTACTTGAAATGATGGGCAACTCTGCTCCCCTGGTTTGCAGATAATGGATCATAAATTCACACAGAATCAAAAGAGAACAGGCTCCAAGAGGGCACATGCAAATCGCATTTCTACTCCACCCTTCAGAATAAATGTGTCAGTTGATGTGGCTTTTAGGGCAGAGAGGTCATACATCACCTCAAAAGCCAGGGATTGTATTGTGAGTGTTATTTTAGTGTTCTTATATGTGGTTATGTATGGAAAAGAAACTGCAGAAAAATTCTTAAGGCAGCAGAATATTTTATCATTTTATGCAGGCCCTGAAAATAAAATACTACTGCTGATATTTTCCACCTCAAGTATCATGCATAAACATTAAAGTTTAGATTACATAAAAATAAAAATTACTAATTGATGCTCCTCTTTTATTTCCTGAAGGGACTTGTCATTAAACTGATTAATTCCTTTGAAGACGAAGACTTAGCATAAGATTTTTCCCTTTTGTGCACAAAAAATTGAAAGACTTTCTCCAGATGAGTGCTAAATGAATCAAAACTCGGCAAATTAAATTCACCTTAGGGACATTTTATTCCTGAGTTTGTAAGAGAAATATTAACATTTGCTGTGGAACTAGGTATCTTGGTACATTTATCATAAACTAAACCTTTTATCTGAAGTCTGAATTTAAATGAAGCTATTTAAGGAATTAAAATTGTATCAACGTCTACTCTTCAGAGACAATAATTTTTCACTGATACCTAGTAAGTATTTTCAGTTCATATATACTTTATTGTCCCACATTGTTGCAGCACCACTAAAATAATTTGAAGTAGGTGACTGTAACTGTCAGCACCAACAGATCAGCTTACACCAAAAATGAAGCTTCCTATCACTCCAACCAGCATGAGCTGATTTGTTTCTACAAACCACATGACATTATAAAAATATCAAGACTCTACTTGCCATGAAATGAATTATCTCAGTTTAAGAGAAGAGTTGAGTAACAGTCATCCTATCCTTATCCTTTGAGAAAAGGTGGGGAAAAGTAAAACCTAAGAAACTGCCTATACATGCACAATTTCAAACAAACAGGTAACTCAGAAAAAGTGTTCAGTTCCTCCAGAATTATTTTGCCTAATGCCCAAGTGCCTCGTTCAAAAAGCAAAGTAACAGGTATTAGCTTTTTCTCTTTTCAGTCAACTGAAAAAAAAAATCACATTTTTATTACAATGATCATTGATCCTTATGTAATAGGACCTTTTACAATTGCTTAGCATTCTGCTATGCCATCCTTGATATCTATTTCCTTTAAAAGTCATGGGAGACAACCCCTCATTAGAATGGAGACAAAATGAAAATGCAAAAAAAAACCCCAACTATTCCTTGCTATGGAGGCCTAAACTTCCCCGTTTTCAATCAGGACAAACAGATGCAACATTCTGAACACAAATATTTCCTATAAAAATACTCTAATGTTTCAGTCCATTAACCAGCCTGCTGTGGCAGCTGGTGAACAGTCATCTTTTTAATTAGACACCCTTACTGATTAATTAGTCTCAGAACACTGAGCAGTGGAACCCTGCACGATGCCACTGGGACAAAAAAATATTCCTCTTCCCCTCCTTAGTGCTAACTTCACATCCTTTGGTATTGCTGCAAATAACAAGCTTGATTCATTTTGTACTCCCACTAAAATAGCCTTCCAATGTAAGAAATTCTCTCAATTCCCAGCTAAACTGTTTCACACAAATTGTATTTGCTTCGCACAAATAAAATAAATTAAAAAACTAAATGAACAAAACCACACAAACCTGTCATCAAGACACCAGTTTCAAAGTCAACTGCATTTAATCTTTGGATAGAAACAGTGACTCACTTGTGATCTCCTCGGTTTGCCTTTTCCTAACTGGCAATAAAAATCAAAAAGACAAGTAAATATTAAGTGTGAAACAAAGAAGTAAATACCTTTTCTTGTTTGAACAGTTTGGATAAATTCAAAATTTTAAAAATAAATACATTTCTGCATTAGGTTTACATGAAAGTTGATCTTCAGTCCTTGGAGCTCAGTCTGAAGACAGATGCACCAAGAAACAGATAATTAAGAGTTAATTCAATACATGGAAGAATGTGTTTAAGCACACGTTGAAACTTCAACAACAGGATTTGCTATTTTCATCTATCCTATTTCTAACTTTTAATTTTGGACAAGACACAATTCCAGAAACTTGCAACCTTAACTTTTGTTGGGTTTTTTTCTTTTTGCTTAAAAAAAAGAGGATTTGTCTCGTAGGAATCTGAAATAATAACGCTGGTCCAAACAGAACAGCTAAACCACATATATTCCCTCTAAATTGATTCACTTCATCCAGCCCCAAATCCAATCCATTTGCTCCACCTTCTGCAGCAATGGAAAATACTTTCCTATAATTGGTCACCATTGCATGAGGATTGCACTGCTGGAGCAGTGACACCCCTGATTAGCGCCATTTCAAAATTATTAAATTACTGAGATCTGTTATTTTCATGATATGGCAATATTTAATCCCCAAATCAATGCCCTCTCAGAGCTTGGAAGAATTCTTAGGATTTTCACTCATATGTGGAATGACTTGAAATGTTATTGGTCCAGACACAAAACACCAAAAAATACAGTCAGTAGAAAAAGCTGGGTTTTGGCCAAGTCTTCTCAAGCCTGACCCTTTAATTAGTTATCTCTAACTGTCCTGGGCACATGCTCATATTGCCAAAGGAAATTATAACAATAAACAAATAATCCTATTTTTGGTTCTCTTACAAGTCATTTGGAAGGACAGTCATTCAATCTTTCTTTAAGAACTTCAAATCAATGTCACTATCCAGTTCAAAACCAGGCATTCTCATTCCTCCACAAACTTTCCTTGTTTTGTGTATACTACCAACATCTGCTTTATCTGAGGCTTATTTTTCTGCTCTTACTTAAAAATTAGTAATAATAAATTTAAAACAAGTTTTGCTTCCTTAAACCACAGCAGCAGCTGTATTTAAAAAAAGTTTATGTATGCTATTAGATGAACACAAAGTTCATTTCTTAAGGTAATTCCTATTGCTACTGGAAGTCTTTTATGAATAAATCATACAGTTTAGAACCAGAAATGCTACCTTAAAACAGTCCACCCAAAAGTTTTCAAACTACAGGATGTGAGTGACAGCCTCCTGTTTCTGTTCTCATTTTACTTACACTACCACACTCAGCCCTGACAGGAAACAAGTCTCACCCTACAAATTCAGCAATGAGAATTCATACAAGAATGAAACCATCTCAAACAGAGAAGCAAAACCCTGATAATGAGCAGTGTAAGAGACAATAAATAAAACATCTGTCCCTTTGCAGATGTAACAACTATTTTAGGCTAAGTTGCTGCATCACTGCCATCATGTGACAGCAAATTTCTACTTGTGTACACAGTGACAGTGCCTGACACCTGCTCTGACAAGGACACACTGGGGCAAGGGGAGCACCATCCTTGATTCTTGCAGCAGACAATTACCACTCACCCCAGTCATAAACAGGCTACACTGTGGCTTGGCAGCCACCAGTTTATCAGAGCTCTGAATACACCTCATCATGGAAAAATTCATTCCAGTCTCTCGAGAGGAACCAGTGAAGATGAAATAATGCCAAGCAGGCAGGAGAAAACACTCTGTCAATGAACTGACCTCAGCTCATGCACATTTTTCTACTTATATTCTTTTAACAAACAGATCAGACATGCTTTTTCAAAAGCTCTTTAAGTACCAATATTACCCCTTTATTATCATAAGCAGATTTTTCTCACTCTGATTTTATTTTCCTTACAACAATTACATAAATAAAAATACACATTTATCCCTACTGATGTATACTTGACTTCCCCCTTCCTGTCAGGTGCCACGTGCAGCACTGTGAAGAGCCCGTGGCAAGGGAAGTAAGGCAGATTTTGATTGTCATACAGAACACATTTACATATATGTCAGAAACTAAACAGCTGCCAAATCACAACTCCCACTCTCTAAAATTGTATGCAAGGCCTATTATTGTGCTCCAGTCAAAATTCCTGAGCAGCTCATGGTAATCATCAAGCTGGAACTCAGCAGGAGACCTAAGAGAGTGCAAGGCACTGCTTGTCAGTACTTGTGAGAGCACAAGGATTTCTTTCTCCCTTCCCTCCTGGAACTCCAGATTCACCTAGAGATGGGAAATGAATGCTCTCATCTAGGGAAAAGGGAACACAGCTCACCAGATCATTCTTGACAGACTGGTGATCTCCGGTGCACAGGACTAGAGGACATGGAGGCCTTTTGGAGGAAATAAGTGCAGCATTGACTTTTCTAAATGAGACATTTTATTTTGCTTTCAGCGCTGAATTGAGACTCTAAAACAAGCCCCAAATTACCCTCTCCTACAGAACACACTGAAGGAAGCACTCCTGCAGCTGAGAAACACTGCAGCAGGTTCCAGAGCTTTGCATACACATGGATAAACACAGCATAAATGCACAGCCAGATTTCTTAGGTGATGGGACTGATAGCTGGCCAATCTAACACAGCACTGCTGCACAAGACTGGAACAGAACAACTAATGTGTCTATAGCATGGTCTCTAAACTAAATTTAAATGCTGAGAGTCTGCTGTCACTCAGAGTATCACAAGGCACACATTTCTGGCCCGCCAACAACACAACTCTCACTAGTGAGCACAGTTTCACCAGAAGTTAAACAGTAACGCTGAAGTAAAATCAGAGTTTTTACCAGATTTTGCTCTGTCCCCAGAAGAAGCAACCATAAATCAGGTTTTCAGTACTAATAATTCCAGGTATCGAGTTCATCTTTCAAGCTGTGACAGATTCATGGCAGAGATTTTTCTACTGGTCTCCAGTGCCCTTTTTCTCACAGAGGTGCTGCAATTGCCAATTTAATCCAGGGGTGCAGGTCAGGCTGGAGGAGCAGGGAAGGACTGGAGTGCTGGGAGAGCAGGCTCAGAGGAAGGATGTGTTACCATGGGACAGAACCTCAGGGACTGCTCCAGGGACTGGGCAGCAGTGGGGAGCTGTTCAAGGGAGAGAGAGGCTCTGGGGGCTGGTTGGGTGTCAGTAGGCAATGGTACAAGTTCACAGATGTTTGCACCACCTCCTACTTCTGGTATTGAGCCCACTTCTCTCCCAGGACTGCAAGTGCAGAGCATCACCAGCTCTCCCCACTCCCCTGGGATTGGCTCAGGAACACATGTTCAAGGAATATACTGCTGAAGTAATCAAGGCACCCACAAACACATCCAGCTGCCAGGAGAGAAACATCAAGCAGAATGACCAAAACACAAGGAGACAATGAATTTGTCCAAACATATACATAAACTGAAAGCACCAAGATGAAAATGATGGGTTTGATGGGAAGATTAAATAATTGTGGAAAAAATAAAGTTCGTGTTGTTGGTATATTAGGACGGTAGCATACAAATAATGCAGAGAAAAGAAATCAGTTTTGCTTTCTCATACAGGAGAAGGAAATGAACAGTCATTAATACCCAAATAACTCTGGAGCTTAACATTATTAAGTTACTATTAGGTTACTATTGACACAAATAAGGTAACGCTACCAAGATTTTAGTAGTGTATGCTACTAAAATATATATTCTACTAATCTTTCTCTGCTTAATTCACATTACTGAAACACCAAAATGAAACTGAAAAGTTCTGTTCATAAACATAAATATCAGATAATAATTCATTAAAATAAAAAAATCAGCTGACATTTTTTTCTGGAGCATCCCGTATTAACTCTTCCCAAAGATGGGCCCTAGCTTTGGTAGGGCACAGGCTCTCTCCTGTTCATTTCTTTCATGAGTCTTTTGCTGCCAAATTATGTGATTGCCAGCAGTTTAGACAGACAGACTACAGAAGAAGTTTTGTCATTTCAGAAGGAAAATTATTCACTTTAGAAAAAAACTTTAGGAAAAAACCCTGTTTGCATAAATGCTTCCGTTCAGCAGAGGGTTTAAATTTTTCATCAGTAACACTGTAATATTTTGTATTAAATACTGTATGAAATATCATCTTCCAAAATACACATCACTGCAATATCTCCGTAGTGAAAAGGCAAGTGTTACAAGGTATTTTTAAGGCACAAGGCCTCAGCATCAATAAACCTTGCATTTTAGAAGTTTTCCACTCCCTCCTCCGCCCTGAAACAAATGTCTTTCCCACTTTTGGAAAGCAGGAACAAATAATGGAGGTGGCTTTGATGCACTATACAGCTGACAGATGTCCTGTGAATGGTTTCTAAGGAAAATATAACACAGCTACAACATCAAAATGAAAAATTTACACTATCAAAACATTCTTCCTTCTTGGTAAAAAAAAAAGTAGCCACCAGGACAGCTCTTGCTCTGGGGATGCTTCTAAACTTCACAAACATAATTATGTCAAATTAAGAGGACAAGTAGCAAAATAATATGAAAACATTAGGAAAGGAAGCCCTGAGAAACAACATCTACTCCAGAATTTCTGCGTGGACAGATAATTCATAATCCAGGTAAAAAATCCAGCACTTGCTCAGAGCAGCAGAGGAAATGATCTCCATCCATTTCTGCCATTAAAAGCATATTTGAGACTGCTGCACTTCTCAGAGCTGTAACAGCCCTGCATTGGCAGAGGCTCAGAACCCCAAACACTGAGATCACCTCTGACACTGCACAGAGCTCCTTCCTTGTGCCATCACAGACCAAACAGACCTCTTAGAATGCTCACTGACTGCACTGATGGACACAGAATGGGAATTGCATCCCAAAAGGATTCTCCTCTCAGCTCACCCATACGGCAAGGAGACTGGTTTCCTGCTAGGTCCAAATGTTTTTAACACTCTTTTTAAAAATAAACAACAGAAGGAAGAAATAAATTTTGTGCCATTTTGTTTAGGTTTGAGTTTTTTTAAGAACTGAAACTCCTAAAATTAAGACACAGATAAAACAAACTTCTGAAAAAACAAAGTGATGGATGTTTATTAAACAACCCACAAACACCTGAACAAGGCGATGTTCTTATCATCATCACAGCAAGAGAACAGAAAGCTAAATGACAAGCATTACTACAGATATAGGTCAGCAATTTCTATTGCTAATGCCATGCAGCAGGTACCCATGGCAGGAGGTGAAGTCACATAATCACAATTTCAGTTGCTTAAAACAAGTCAAACTGTTTCATTCTTCTGCTGCCCTGCCACTGACTAAAACTGCTGCCCAGCAGAATTCATCTCAACCAAAGAAAAGATGAGTGAACAAAAGAAGGAAAGAACAAATAATAAATCCCTTACCATTGTGATGAGCAATCTGTATTTATCCAGCATTGCCTGGTTGTCATGGCATCCTGCCAGCAGCTGCCAGATCTCTGCCCTCAGTGCTTCTGGAACACCACTCTTCACCAGAGTGGACAACCCATTTGGTCTCACAACAAGGTTATTGTGCCTGAAACAAAGATAATAATTCTGTTATACTTCAACTGTTATACTTCAACTACAGGAGTCAAAATAAAGATAAAAAACATTAAAAGTCTTTAAAGTTATTCACTAAAGCAGAGTCTGCAATTGGCAACACAAACTTTTCTTCCACTGGTTACGGTAGTTAGTATTTGGAAAGCAAAAGAAATGGAAAGCAAAATCTCTGCAAGGATTTACAGTAAGAACCAGTGGCAAAATGTAGCGATATCCAAATTCCCTAGGTGTGGAGACATTAAGGAAAATTAACAGTAAGCAGTTGCAGAAATTGAACTAAGCTGGCTAATGAAGAACAATTTGAATTGAAGGAGAAAAATTTGCCATCTGTGCAGACAATTCAACTTAAATATTTGTTCAACATATATATTTTAGCTCAGGTTCAGAAAAATAAATTAAAAATAACGTAAGCTGTACAGAAAAACAAATTTTGGAAAACAAAAGACCATTTAAGAGTAATATTATGAAGACTGAATTTCTAGTTCCATGCTTCATGCCAAGAGTATGTTCCAAGTGCCACAAAACAGGAACACTTGCACATGTTTGTACAAGCCTACTCTTTCAAATAAATCTGCCGGTTGGTCTGAGCTGGTGATTTACTATCTGGTTGTACACACACACACAAAACAAGAAATGCAGGAATACAAAAATCACTGCACAATATTACAGAGCTTTCAGTCACAGATGTTGAAAAGCTCTTTTGGAGAGAACAGTATTTGCTGATCTAGATATAAACCCTCTTACATCCATGACAATTTTCAGAGCAATGCAGCAAAAGACTGCCCAAACTGATTTTGGGCTCTCTCTGCTGTAGGAAGTGCTGTGCTCTCCAAGTGCTTTGACCACTGTTGTGTTTCCCAGCTCTCCTGGCAGCAGAGTAGTGAGAGTGGCTGTTCAGCCAAATGCCAGCAAGCTGTGATTAATTAAATAACCTGCAATTTGAACCTGGATTTGCACTGAATGTTTAGAGTACTCAATCTATGAAACAGGTCATTAGGACATGAACCTAATGTTACCACAGGTTATCACTGCTGTGTAAATTTAAAAGATACTCTAACCAATTTCATTTTTCTATGGTTTGGGGATGATATCCCCATTTTTCCAAATGACCTGAGAACTGAAAAGAGTGTGATTATATAACACCCTTATTCCTTTAAAAAACAAGAATTATTTTTATTTTTAAATGTGCAGTGCAGTACAAGTAATTTCATCCTTATCTTTATCCCTCAGATACCCAAATAAAAACTAGTTCTTTTTATCTTTTTCAGTCCATTTTGCAGTCAGTCACATTACCTTAACAGTCTTGTGATGGGAAAGAGCTAGAAAGAACACCAATATTCACAGAAACATTAAAAGCACTAAACACTTAAAGGACTTGCAGAGGTTCAGAGGTGGCCACAGAGATGTTCCAAAGGCTGGAACCTCTCTGCTAAGGAGACAGGTTGGGATAGCTGGGGGTGTTCAGCCTGGAGAAGAAAAGGGCTTCAGGGAGACCTTATAATGGCCTTTCAGAACCTTAAAGGAGCTTATGAAAAGGAGGGAGAGAACCTTTATAGGGGCAGATATGAGAAGGGGGAGAGGTTTTAAATTGGCAGAGAGGCCAAGTTACATGGGTATTGGGGAGAAATTCTTCTCTGTGAGAGTGGGGAGGCCCTGGCACAGGGTGCCCAGAGAAGCTGTGGCTGCCCCTGGATCTCTGGAAGTGTCCAAGGCCAGGTTGGACAGGGCTTGGAGCAACCTGGGATAGTGGAAGATGTCCCTGCCCATAGCATGGGATTGGAATGAGATGAGCTTTGAGGTCCTTTCCAACCCAAACTATTCAGTGGTTCTATGACCAGATACTCTTAAGCAGTTACAGAATTATGACATGCATGTTGAGGAATAGATATATAGCAATACATCAAAGTTGAAGCTCCAGTTGTGGATTAGTTTCATTATTACATGGATCTGGTCATATGTGAGAAATAAAGAAGGGCTCCCCTGAGGACTGGACAAGCTGATCACATGAGCAGCTAAAAAGGGACATTGCCATAGAAACATAATAGGGAAATTTTCAGCAACATAAAGGAAACAATACAAGGCAACTACTAATACCCATGCTGTAACATCCTCCTGAACATGATCCCAACTGAGAATTAAACAACCAGACTTCACTGGCCCTGTCCTAGATCTGTATTTTATGGCAGAGGTAATATTTTAGCAATGAGTCCACGCTGGACAGCATTGCCAACTTCCACAGCTAACTTTCCAAGTACTGGATGGCTCTTTGGGAAACAGCTTGTGCATCCATAATCCTTGCTCAGAACAACAGAAGTGAGCATAAAATAAAAGCTTTTCTTACTCTAACCTTACCCTTCATCATGTGGGGGACTCACCATTCATGGATATTGATGCCTTTAATTTGTTACAAAATGTTGCAATTCTCCTGCACAAACTCATAAATACAGTCTTAAAATAACAGAGAGCAAGGACATAGAGCAGTAGTGCACAGACTGTGCTCCAACTTGACAAACATATTTCTGATCAAAGACTGCTATTGATCATTGTTACTGCTTTTTTTTAAGTTCAGCAGTCAGCTAAAGCAGCTTAGCTTTAATGCTGAGGATGCAGTAAAGAGTAAAACAAACAGATACAGCATCACTTTTCAATTGTTTGTTCTGTCTTTTTGGTAAATTATCTTATTCTCATTTCTGTTTATATCCTTAAAGAAGAGTCCTGGAGCAGTGTTTCTGCTGAGTCCAACAGGTTACAGGGACATTTTAATGAAATGACAAAAAGCAATTGAAACGCAAGAAATTTTTCACTTAAGAGACAAATCAGCACACCAGGTCCTCAAGTGGAAATGTTAATTTTTGTTTATTTACATTTTTTACAAGTGCACAGATTTTCTACTAACATATGGTGCAGTTTCCAACAACACTACAAGATTTTATTTTGATTTATTTTTAGTTTTCAAGTTCTTACCAAGTCTCACCTGTTACTCTAAGTTTTGTTCTTAGAATGCAACATAACACTATTCAAGAACTCAAGTAGTTTACAGATTTGAATTTCTCTCCACAGGTAACATTGCTTGAGACACTCCTGAAGGAATGTTTGCTAGTCTTCAAACAGGCTGGGATCTCCTATTTCTCACCCCATTTTAAACTAAATTTAAGCTGCTTCAACTACTAAACAACTCTCTTGATTTACGTGTAAGTTATGTTAGGATTCCAAAATAGTTTATTCAAAAACTCTTAAATGTTTTGTCTTGTTGATTGGTGTACTTGAGTAAACAGAAGAAATAATTGGATACACAAAACTTAAGACCATGAGCTGTGGGTGTCTTTTTACTTCAGCATCCTCATCCACAGAATCCAGGTATTTATCAAAACCACAGGTTTAAAACAGAAGAATCAACTGACTAATTAAAAAAAATAAAGTTAAATTGAAAAGTAGCGTCTTCCAATCTTGCATTAAGGTCAGAAACTTGGGTGACAGAAGAGGTAAAAACAACAGGAGAGGGTTCCAGGGGGAAGGTTCAGTTAAGCTCAGTAAAACCTCCTGATGTCTCATGCAGAAACTTTGCGTGAGATCTCCATACAGATGAGGTCAGAAGTAAGAGACTTTCTCCAAAGCTACAGAGTAGCCAAGTAAAGGGAGGAATTACCCAAATAAATCCTTAAAATGCTGTCCATCTCTCTTTTTGGAGTTGGGAAAAGGAAACAGCCAATTCCAGATTAAGGGCCTCTGATTATTTTTGTCTCCGGCAGCAGGAGCTATTGCTTACACAGGGAAAAGCAAGTAAGTGGTTCTGGCACTTGCTCAGGTCTCTCTGAGGCAGCAAACAGACTTTTCCCTCTCTTGGCACACTATGCACTGCTACTGAAGCACTTAATTAAACAACAGAAATAACACTGTTGAGAACATAGTCTGGGCTTACAAATACTCTTCATTTTATTCACCAACAGAAAGCGTTTCAGTGAGAATTCACAGTGTTTCTAGATTCCTTTTCAAGTGCTTACATATAACACATTTACAAAAATAGGAAAAAAAAAGTGCTCCTAAACAAATTAAATGTACACCAGCTGGCATGCATGGCTTAGATGGGACACATGGAGTTGCTGTATCTGTCCTATCCCTGCACTGAGTTTCCTGAGGATTTAACAGCCAAATGACCACAAAGTTCTGCCTGTGAAGACTCACACCTGCTGTGTGAGCACATACAAATACCCTCTCAAACACCAAACAAAACCAGACTTTTGCACATGTTACAGGAAAGATTTGTCAAAAAACTCCAAATTATCTATACCAGTCCCCTTTAAGTTTAAAGACTACACTTCAATGTGTCTTACATTTCAGTTTTTAAACCGCGTAAGCTGAAGAATTTCAAACCTCCTGCTCAGGAGCATATAGTATCATAAACCAAATAAAAGGTTAATATCTAAAATAAGAAATTAAGCATTACCATCTCCCCAGCAATTCTCCCCAGGAATACAAAATCTTCTCAGGACAATCCTTTGACACATCACCAGTGCCACTGGAGAGTTCATTATCACTCTCTGTAAAAATAAAGAAAAAACAAAACAAAAGCATGCACAGGTTTACCCAAAAGCACAGACACTACAGATGTATACATACAAGTCTCAGACAATTTTTTTTCCTCATATATCAGTTTTAAAAGCATAAAAAGATACAAAATTTGAATGGAATCATAAAGTATGTTTAGCAGATTTCACCAAACAAGTGTATTAATGAAGTTACCATAAAGTTTAAAAGAACAGGGCTAGGGAATAATTCTCAGCAGTGTTACCAGAAAAAGGACTGGGACCTACAAAACCATTATGTGAGAAAAGCTTCAAGGCTGTCAGCTCTACATTTAATGAAATTTGACAGTGTTACCTAAGTCACATCCACTCCAGGCTTCATAAAGAGAAATCTCTTTTAAAGCATAGTAGATAATGATATTTTGTTACATCACATCCCTTTTGGCTGTCCTGTGGTACCCCAAGCTCAGGAAACCTTCTCTGAGCCACAAAATCTTTTTTTTTTTTTTTTTTTTAACTGAAGGGGGCTCATTTATGAGCAGAAAAAACATTTCAGTTTTTAAACCGCGTAAGCTGAAGAATTTCAAACCTCCTGCTCAGGAGCATATAGTATCATAAACCAAATAAAAGGTTAATATCTAAAATAAGAAATTAAGCATTACCATCTCCCCAGTAACTCTCCCCAGGAATACAAAATCTTCTCAGGACAATCCTTTGACACATCACCAGTGCCACTGGAGAGTTCATTATCACTCTCTGTAAAAATAAAGAAAAAACAAAACAAAAGCATGCACAGGTTTACCCAAAAGCACAGACACTACAGATGTATACATACAAGTCTCAGACAATTTTTTTTCCTCATATATCAGTTTTAAAAGCATAAAAAGATACAAAATTTGAATGGAATCATAAAGTATGTTTAGCAGATTTCACCAAACAAGTGTATTAATGAAGTTACCATAAAGTTTAAAAGAACAGGGCTAGGGAATAATTCTCAGCAGTGTTACCAGAAAAAGGACTGGGACCTACAAAACCATTATGTGAGAAAAGCTTCAAGGCTGTCAGCTCTACATTTAATGAAATTTGACAGTGTTACCTAAGTCACATCCACTCCAGGCTTCATAAAGAGAAGTCTCTTTTAAAGCATAGTAGATAATGATACTTTGTTACATCACATCCCTTTTGGCTGTCCTGTGGTACCCCAAGCTCAGGAAACCTTCTGAGCCACAAAATCTTTTTTTATTTTTTTTTTTTTTTAACTGAAGTGAGCTCATGTATGAGCAGAAAAAACCCCAGGACTGTGACATGAAAGGCCGTAGTACATGGAACAGAGAGGATTGCTTCAAATGAAAGCTCATAGCTATTAAGAATGAAACACTTAGGGAGGGATATATGCCACTATATGACTAACACCCAAACACAGAAGGGATGATGTGGACCTGTAATAATATGCTCAGGAAACCATCCAATCCAAGTGTTCACTGGGATTCCAAGTGTCTCACAGGCCTGTGCAGCTGCCCACAGTAAGATGGACAGTCTAACTCCATATGGCAAGTCCTTATGCAAATATGGTCTTCCAGGTATTTGGATTTTTTTTCAGTTTTATGTGAATAAAATACTGATAAGAATTAAACAAGTGCAACTTCAACAACACCAGATGCTGAGAGGCTCCAGCTTTCAGTGTCTTTAGTAGGGAAACACAAAAAGGGACACAGCAACAGCCCTCTTATCATCACAGAATCCCAGAACAGCTTGCTTTGGAAAGGCACTTAAAGCTCATCCAGTTCCAATCCCCTGCCATGGGCAGGGACACCTTCCACCAGCCCAGGATGCTCCAAACCCTGTCCAGTTCAGCCTAGAACATTTCCAGGGATGGGGCAGCCACAGCTTCTCTGGGAACCAGTCACCTTCCGAGGCTGCTGAAGCCATGGGCGGTTTGATGTTAGAGGGCTCCAAGGCTGCTCTTTCCCATGATCTGATCTGCCTCCAGAGGTTAAAATGCAACAAAAAAAGAAGAACCAAAGCTACGTCTGCCCCCCAAATCCTTTCAATACTCTCTTCCACACAGCTCTGTCACATCTTGCTGCTGATCTAATACCCTGAATTCCCTCAGGTGCATTAAACACTTCAACTCCAGCTTTATGCCGACAACAAAGTTCAGGTAGAAGAGGATCTTCAGCACTTGTGCAATTACCCTGTTAACTCTTCATCCTTATCATTCTCACTTCAATTACAGATTTCTAATTTAAATTCTTAGCAGTTGTCAAATACAAGTCATTAATAAAATATCATCACTGCTTGTATCTGACAGTGAGCTCTGAGGACAAAGACAGCATATACTGTATTTCAAGGACAATTAACAGTAAAAATGCTGCCCTGAGAGAAGCATATCAGAAATCTGTTTCAAAATGAACATTACATTGGTGAAAGATTTCAGCTTAGTACCTGTTTGCACAGCTTTACAGCTCCCAAATACCAGCCCAACCTCCATTCAAATACTTCCCCATTACACTTAATTCAAACAAACTAACTACCCACCTGCACCACAAATCTACAAAAAACATGATTTTAAGATTTCCCAATCTTTTGCACGCATTCACTAGACCTAAAGATGGAAATAATATCTAAAATCCCCAAGTTTATAATTTTAACTAAAATTTTCTATAACAGTGACAGGTTTCCCAATAACCACAGGAATCAATTGTGTCCTGAGGGAAAAAATGTATTTGAAGACTCAGCTTCCCCCTTAAAATTCGCAAAAATAGTGTAAAGGCCAATTTCCTCACTTACCACACAGACATGGCTAAAACTAACAAAAAAAAAAAAAAAAAAAAAAAGGGAACTAAATGCATCACATTTGTATAATTCTCTCCTCTCTTGAATTGCATAACTGTGTCACAGGGACCAACAACAAACGCAGTCCCATCCACTTCCCATGGAAATAAGAAAAAAATTGAGGAAACCTCTAAAATGAGCCCATTTGCCATTCAGATACACAAGGTGCACGTTAATGATACTGATATGAATTAAGAAACCAAAGAAATCCAGCTCACACCAGGAATTTATCACAAACCACAATTTCAGAAAGGTTTTATGCATTCAAAGTAAAGGAGGAAAATTTGGCACCAAATGCTGAAAGGAAGAGATTAGACTTTCTTTGGAGAGACTGAAGAACTCCAGCACATTTCTGCAAGAGTTAATGTTGAAAATACACACAAACAAACCCTGCAGCCTGGAATAAAATCTGATAAAGATGACTAAAATCCCCCAGCAGACCAAAACGTTTCAAAATGCAGCTACACCGAACCCTTAGAGCAACAAAGCACAGTAGCTCTTATTGGATCCATACCTGAGCCTGCCAAGCAATACTGACATCAGCTTAAAGAAACAAATCCCTGGATTTCTCACTGAGCTGGTATTCCCAGCAAAATCCTTCAAAGTTCTAAAGGAGACCAGTGTTACACAGCACATACACTCCAGTGCTTCAGCTAGAGAAGTCTTTCATCTGGAAGGCATGGCAGTGCTTGAAATGTATTATTCAGTTATATGTCAGAAAATCTCAGGCCTTAATTAGAAACGCCATATGCTCGCTTTCAAAAGACGCTAATATCAAACTTCAAAATAGAACAGGGCAAAGGGAAGAGAATAAACAGTCTTAAAAACCTCTACTTTGCTTCTATTCTAAAGAGTATTTACATATTCTAACCTCTTAAAGCATTAAGGTATAAGCTAAGAAATAAAAGATGCCATGGGAAGGATATTTAGATGTTTTTCTCTGTGTATTTCTATACTATTTTTTCCACATTCCATAGCATCTATAAGGCAGCAGAATTTGCCAAAGCATAATTTTATCCACCCTTATTCTGCTAGGAAAGCCACAGATCCCTTTTTCTAAATATTGTGCATTTTTCCTTCCTCCTGTATTTACCCTGATCTCTCAGAGCCATCAAGTGGGCAATAAAACTTTGTCAGAGCAGGTGGACAATGGAAGACATCTCAAGGGAGCAAACCTGGGGGCTGTGAATGTGTGTACACACAAACAGGCTTTAGGACCAACCCCAGGGAACAGTAAGTCTCAGAGGTTCTGTTGTGTTTTGAATTGCATCATGATTCACAAAACTCACAAAAAGGTCATGCCTCATGAATCAATTTGCTGAATTTAGAGCCATTTTAAAGCAAGCCTGAAGGGTCACACTCCCACAGCAAGCACTGCTCTGTATGGTATCAGCACGGTATAATACTTTGGGCAGGAAGAGACCTCTGGAGATCAGCTAGTCTGATCCACTCCAAGCTCCGGTTAGATCAGGGCACTCCAGGACCTGAGTGAGAGCTCTGCTGGGTTTGGCTGGGAGCACCAAAAGGGCAGGGGTGCACAGGAATTTGGGAGGGGACACAGCTGGAACAGATGACCCCAACTGACCCAAGGGATGCTCCAGACCATAGGGCACCATGCTCAGAATGTAGAGCAGGAAGGGAACGTTGATGTGATGCCATTTATCTTCCCAAGCCACTGTTACACATGATGGAACCCTCACAGAAAAGAAGACTGGCAATCTATGGATATACATTATTTTATCAGTTCATTGCAAGGATTTTATTGCTCTTTTGACTCAGCTCAAGCCTAATTTTTTCTAACCTGCAATTTATGCCAATTACTTTTTTTCCCTCCTAAACAATCTTAGCACATCTCACAACAAACAAACACCTGAGCCTTTACTGTTTCTTCTCTAGGACACTCTACTTATTTCCTCACAGGACAAATTCTCCACACTTCTGCTCGTTTCCCATTTTCTCCTCCAATCTGTATTTTTTCTTGATGAGAGATGTTCAGACAAAATACTGAGGCATCCAGTGTTCCAACCAGAAGAATTACACACAGTAACTAGCTTAAGCAAATACCCCACAGGAAAAAAAACCATACATAGAGGAACACAAAATCTTGGCCTCCTTGCCATCTCTAATTTAGATAGTCCAGGGTATCAAACAGAGGTCATGCTCAGAGGGTAATCCCAGTACCTAGAGCAGTTCTAACAGGTTAGGCAAAGACTGTAAAAAATACAATGGGAAACCAACTCAGAGCAAAGTCAGCACTGAGGTTCCTCTCATCAGGGATTAACAGATTCAATTTGGCTTATTGGCTTTCCCATTTTTGGTTTGAGGAAATAAATTCTGGTGAAGGGACTCATACCAAAAAAATCGAGATATTTAATGTGCTTGAATTTCATTTTTCATCTTCCCAGTTTTACAAAAAAGGGTTTTTTTGTTTGCTTAGTTTAGGACACTTGTTTTTTGGTTTGGTTTTTTTTTTCAGTGGGCCTTTTTTTGCATCACACTTCAAAATTTGGCTTTAAACAATACTCCCCTCATCCATATTTTACACCAATTATACAGCTATAGAGCACCTTTTCTGAGTGGTTCAAGTTCTTCTTCAGGAATCTCTACTAGTTCATCTGAAATATGGCAATACATCAGAAGACAAACTCCTTTTTCAGTTAACAAAAATAGAAACAAGGTGGAAAACTGTAGAGTTGTTTCAGAGACACTGAGCATAGAAGTGAAGCACCTCCTAAAATGCATAGAAATCCATGAATAAAGCAGATTAAAAAAATGAACAGGTGAGACTTGAGCATTGATGTGAAGGAGAAAAAAGGATATTTAATGTGTTTTAACTGAGAAGCTGTTACATGTGAAATAAGAGTAGGTGGAACTGAAAAATAAAATAGCTGGAGCAGTCTGAAGGAGAAGGAAATCAGGTCTTTAAGATAGGTGGGAATAGAATTGGAATAATTCAAATATGAACAGTTTGATTTTTATGTAAGAGAAGAACAAAACTGAAGGAGGAGCTGAAGTTGGCAGCATATTATCAGGGCACAAGACACAGCATTACTGACATGGAACCTTTCCATACATACAAGATAAAAGAGGATCGTGAGAAAGGCCACAAAAAAGAGCAAATTTCCATTTATACGGTAACAGGGAATTATAGAGCATGAACTATAGTTCTGCCTAGGAGGATGAGAGTGAAACAAAGTTTAAATCATGAAAGTCATTCTCATATTAAATTTAAGGCAGATTTTCAGAAATGCCCAAATTTTAGTGCATTATAAAATATTCTGATGAACACAGAAGGATTTCCAAATGCCTTCTAAATAACTGATTTATGAAATGACAATCCTCAGTGTATTCTTTTATTTAGAAGGAAGAAGAATAATCAAGACCAAAAAAATACAGATTAATGAATCTGAACAACGACAATTTCCATTGCATTCTACTCACAAGAACTTTCTGCTTACGTTAGTTACGTAACTTGAAAAATTATTTTGGCAGCTACTGAAATACATGTAAAGAGAACAAAAACAAAAAATGAAGGTAACAGAAATTTTCACTAAAAGCAAACCAGTAATAAAAAAACACAGTATTTTGTTTCTCATTCCTTTTTATGAATTATACGATACACATTTTTCACTTGGAATCATTCCAGCAAAACCCAATGCTCAAATTTTGCTTACCCGATGCTCACAAAATTTTGCTTACCTTGCAAAAGGCTGCAAATTTAATTGCTTCTTTATGTAACACAAAATCTGAATCCCAAACCCTGTATCTGATAAACACAGAGAGGGTGACACACCATGCAGCTGGATGATCTCTGCCTTTCCCTCACTGCACACCATAATGCACTGTTTTCACACGTAAAGGACTGATCTTACATCTCCCAAAGGGCCAACACTTGTACTTGAGAGCAGTCCTGTCCTGTTGGTTGTGTGCAATGGACAGCTAAAATGACCTTTCTCTTTCTCTTTTTAATAGATGGACAGCTAAAATGACCTTTCTCTTTTTAATACAACAAATTCTGCATTTTAAACCCTATCTTATATCCTCATATATATCTGATATGCCCTACCTTTAAAACACTTTGTTCTATGTCATATACTTTCAACACAGACTCTGCATCACTGTCATATGAAATGAGAATTATTTTTAAATGTCCTAAAAATAAACCTTAACTGGGCATCCATGAGATGTTCCTCCCCTCGTGTATTGCACAAAAAATTGAGGAACCATGACATCTCTAAATTTGATGTACAAATGCTTGAAGCTGAATAAAAGAAAGTGCAGAAGAATTATTGCTTCAATTCAGTAGTTTTGCTCCCACACAGATGACAAAGCCAACTAAATACTGCACAGTGGAGGTAGTCTTGTAAACACAAACATGTTCCACACGTACTGTGTTGTCTGATCCCTGACATCTCAGAGAACAGGCAAGGAAATAAAATTGGAGGTGTTGTCACAACTCTAGGGCAATGCATTAGTAATTTATGAATTTGTAGATTAGAATCTACTCCCATCTTGGATATAATCAATGACAAAAAAGAAGTATCAGTGTTAGAAACACTCAGAAGTTATGTACTGCCTGGCATTTAAGGCAGTACACCAGGAACTTAGATTAGACAGCACTTACACTCACAAAATAGCAGAAAGCTAATGACCAATACTAAAAAAGAGAAGAACCTCACACTGAGCTGGGGAACTGTTGGTTGAAACCAGTCTTTTTAATAATCTTTATACAAAAGTGGTTAGTTTTTAAATTATACGAAATGTGCAATTATCTAAGCTGTGGCAGCTTGAGGCCACCCAAAACTGATGACTGAAAAACCTGAGAAGATCCTTCAGCAATAGGAAGTTTGAATTCCTAATAAGCCAGCAGGATTGCAAATCCTTTTTCAAACTGATTACAGACAGACAAGGAAAGACAACCACTAATAAATAAAGCATCCAAATTATTCAAAATAATCTGCAATTGCTTCCAGACAAGATGAAAACACCAATTTATGCTCATTTTGTGTCTATTTTGTACCACAATCTGAAGAGATTTTATGAAAGTTATAAAAAACTAAAAAGCCTGAAATCCAAGAAACAGAATTCACTATGATCCCACAGAATTGAAACCTACCTTTATTTGAAAATATCTCTTTATCATTCTGCAAAAATAAAACAAAGGCATCAACAGATTTTCCTGGAGCATTCATGAACCACCAGGCCAGAACTAGGGAATTATTTTTTGCCTTGAACCTCACAAAGGAAGTGTGAGGAACAGATTTTACCAAAGAAAACATCCCTACCCACAGTGTTCCCCCACACACTGTGCATGAGTGTTGAGTGGACACTGAGGAAGAAGAGAGGGATAAAAGAGATCAGGTAAGTCACACTCCTTGGGTGTGTTCCACTTCCTGGAAAAAAAAACCTTAAAAATCTCCAATTTTCCTTTTAATTTATAACCTTGCAATTACATTTAATACCTCTGTAACCAACAGAAGTGCTTCAAGTTCAAAATATTTCAAATACTCACCTTGTAACACAAAGGCCATACTTGCATGAACAAATCTAAATACAACTCTGTCAACTGCCACCCTATTGAAAGTAGCAAGTCCTCTGCAATCTGTATTTTTATGTTTATTAAGGAAAGTAGCACATGATCACATTCCTCCTGGCAGCACAATAACAGCTGCAGAAGTCAACTGAGTGCATTTATTTCATGATTTTTAATAACACAAATGAACTTGTAAGGTGTGAAAATAATCCATTTTGGATTATTTTACAGACAGTAGAGTCCATAAAATGACATCACGCTTGTCAGGAATATTTTCTTTTCATTTGGATGCTATTCTTAGTAGTGTCACTATTTTAAAACTCTTCCCTTGTGGAACTGCAGAAAGGGTTCTTGTCTGGAGGTAGCTACTGGCCAAATGGCCTCATGAATTCAGGATTTGTGACATATTAGTTCATTTTAATGGAGATAGCAAAAAGACTCCAAGACAGATTTAATTGATCTTCTTTAGGAACCACCAACTTTACTCTGTGTTGGATTAATATAACAAACAGTTCCTGTGAAGTACACAAAGCTATTTTTAATTTGGATTAAAATGCAGAGTTGACTATTTCAACACTAGTCATGTAATTTTTCTCACACAATCACCCTCGTTTGTTCACATCATAACCCCTGTTTTATCACTAAATACTCAGTAGTTCTATTCACTCCTAAAACATCACCTCCTCTACTCCTTTGCCTTCCTGAGTACTGAAAAGAGCTTCTACCCTCCCACAACACCTGACACACATTTTGACTTCCTCTGGCTGATCATCTCTGATCGTTTAGCATTGCCCAACTCTCCCCTCCTGTACATACCTTTTTGTGTGACCAGCAGAACACCTCCAGAGTTTTCTGAAACTTTCAGGGTCCCTTGTTCTTTTACGTCTATTTTCAATGTCAAATCCTACCATCTCCACACTGAACTTCCACATCCCTCAAGTTCATTTTTCTATTGTCTCTCTCTTGTTGTTAGTGTTCAGATGGCTAACGGGATCAGGAAGATACAAGTTTTACTTCCTTCAGTTTTTTATTTTTTTCTCTTGGCAAACAAACCACAAATGGAAACAGTTATTCCTGGAAGTCATTTGAGAGTGTTCCAGAAGCACCCCACAGCTCATGTTTAGAAGCTTGTTCTTGGTAGACAAGTCATCTTTTACCTGAATTACCTTTTACCTGTTTCAGGATATCTGTTAAACATTCTGTGCTTACTCTGCAGCCAACTCACAGATGGGAACAAGAGCTCCTAACCAGACACCTGGGACCACAGAAAGCTTCACCAAAAGTATCTTCAACTCAGTAGCAATCAGCTTAAAGAATATTTTCTGGTTTTGAAGACAACTGCTCCTGCTTACAGTCATCCTTAACCTTCCAAATTTATCCTGACTCCAGAAGAAACTCAGATGGAGTTATCTAGTGTTCTTCTGAAATGTTACATATCATTAAAAAAATCTAATAATTCAAATATTAGAACCAAAGGTAGGTCACCATTCTACACACAGTCTGAGCAAGCACAGCTGCTAAAAGCAGCCAACTTATTCATCCCTTTCTCCCTTTGCTATTTACTCCTGGGACTACATCCTCCTTTAAATGCTTCTGCTGGAAAGCTATTTCCCCCAATCCTTAAGCTCAAAAGTGCAGCCAGCCACTTCATCCTCTGCAGAACAATACTACAATAAAATGCTCTCTGCGCTTTGCTTTTTCCAATACTGCAGTATCCACACCATCAGTTCTGGGCATGCTCTCACCTTCCTTAATGCTCCACAAAGGAGAAAAAGGAATTCAACCAAACGTGCTCTGCACCTGCTTACAAGGTTCTACTTAAGGTAAACAGTGAACTTTTCTGCATATTAATAAAAGCTGATACTTAAATCCACTTTATTTGAAACCTTTCCAGAAATGGTAAGAATTTCCTCATTATACATTTGAATATTTAAAAAAATATATTTAGAGTTTAATAGAAAGCTTTTTATTAAGGAGTGCACTTCACATTTTAGGTTTTGACAAGAGATTACTAAAATTATTTTTAAATTTTCACCTCCAAAGCAAGGGACCATAAGTGACTGGATTACCAGAAATATCTAGTACAATATTAGTAATTAAAAAACAAAAGTGAGGTTGACCTGAATTATCTCTAAGTAACAACTGCACAATCTTAGCAAAGGTCTTAATCTTTTTATATAGCTGGTCACATGAAAAATCAATCTAAAATGAGAAAAAATATTAAAAGGCAAGAATGCTATTTAGAGAGTGTATGATCTCCATTTTCTACAAGCAACTGTTAAAAGATAGTAGGCCTAACTTTAGTACAGTGATTATTTAAAATCATTATTGGCAGGTACTATGTTTGGCCTTTCATTAAAACGAAAATAAAAGAATATTGGAAAATGCCTTCTTTTTTATGACCATCTTTATTCATATACTCATGGCACAAGACATCCCAATGAGCTGTGTGCATGCAGAGTACAAAGGAATCAGATACAGTGCATTCTTATACAAGAAAAATGCAATGTATATTATAAATGAAAAATGCTTTTGAAATCAATTAAAGAATATTCTGTGGGCATATAAGGAAAAAGCAAAAAAATTAAAAAATGGAGAAAAGTAAAAAGAACCTCTATAGCTATAGGTAGATATCACACTTAATATTAAAAAAGAAAAAGCCTTCTTCCAAGGCCAAGACAAGACACTGTAAACTCAAGGGGTTTTTTTCCATCATCATAATTAGTACCCTGAAAAGAAAAAAAAAAGGAATGAAGAGATTTATTTATAAAAACTGCAAATGACTCATTGAACCTGCATATCCTCCAGGATAAAGAACTTCTCGGTACAGAACTCTAAATGTGGTTTCCATGAGAACAGAGGCACATCATATTTTTAATGTCTTCTCTGAGGAAGTAAACTACATTTAAAATATGGAAACTAGCGTTAGGGAGCTAAACCAAAGTTAAACTTAGTTTCATACTCCAGTGGAATACTTGCTCTCTGTAATAAGATAAATCCATTCTGTAATAGTACCAAGAGGACAATATCCATGTTATTCCTAATTGTGCCACATTCACCACATTCTGGAACAGTTGCATTCTTTCCAATAACTGCCATATTGGAAAAAAAAATCATTTCTTTGAACTCTACCCTATCAAACAAGTCTCAGAAATCAATTGGCTCTACAACTCTCACATCCAGCAAGGAAAAGAACACCAACAGCTGAATTACGCTACACTGATGCACAAGTTCCAAAGGCCAAATCTGAACTAATTCTTACTATGAAGAGCAAAGCAATCCCAAACACCAATGAAACAGAAGAAACCCTTCTGAGAAAATTTTTACTATTCAGAAGTGGTACTAGATGCAAAGCGGGGATTGACACTGATGACCTGTGCCTATTCCCCTCCCTTTCAGGATCAGATCAAAGTTCAAGGAGCACCTGACTGGGGCTTTTTGCAAGCTTGGTGTCACCTGGGATATGTGGAGGCATTTGGCTTGTGAGAATAACCACGCCTGCCTGCTCCAGCCTCTGTTAATCCCAGGCTTCTGACTCATACTGCACAAGCTAAAACCCAACACTTACCAATAAAAAAGAATCAGGGAAGAATTTTTCCACAGTAGCTACAGTATTGACAGAACACTGCCAGAGATCTGAAGAATAGCTCAGTAAAACAATCACAATTCCTGGTAGGTCAGACATGTAGATCAAAAATGGCACAGGGAGAGCCTTTTCTGAATGCTATGGGCTAACCCTCAGAGCACACAGAGGCAACAGTAGGCCAAAGGTGTTCAAACAGATAAAAACAAAACAAAAAATTCCACCCACCAGGAGGAAAAAAACCCCAGACCACCAGTGGGGAATACTCTGAGGTATGTAAGCTTTGGAAGAGGCAGGCAAATACACTGGGTCCATGAACTCCAGCAACTCCCAACTGAACCAGGAGATATTTTAATAAACCCCAGATAGAAGTGAGGGAAACTAAATCACATGTTAAGCAGACTGTTAGGGGATGAGGAAATTCCCCATGTGAGTCTGTCTGGGATTTTTTTTTGTTTTCTTTAAAAACAGGCATTTAAAACCTGCCATTTCAAAGCCTAATTTCATGCTGTCCTCTTTAGCAGCACAGCACATTCAAGGCAAATGACTTCTGACCAGAAGAAAATACCTTTGCAAAGCATTTTCTAACCTGCTGGCAGAGCACAGGTGCCTCAGCAAGGCATTTGGAAGCACACAAAGATGGACACACATCTGCTGCTGCTGCTACTGAAGACATCCAAACCATGGCTTGGCAAAAATACTATTACTCCTAATAGAAAAATATTGGTGATCTTTTTGTCCAAAGCAGTTGTATTAAGAATTGAGTAAATTAACAGCAGAAATATAATAGTATACTATCCGTGGAAACTGTTAAGCGCTGATTTATCCTTACCTTCTTCTGCCTCATCCTCCTGGGATGACATAGGCCCTCCTCCACTTGTTGGGGTGACTAATTCTTCCTCTCTGGCAGATTCTCTTTGCAGGCTGACAACTTCATAAATTGCATCTCCAGCACTCGTATGGCTTTTTCCTTCAGACTAAATGAAAATATGGGTATGTATTAGGTTGAAAAATAAGGCTATCAAAGGCTAAACAATAGTTTGGTCAGACTGCCTCAGATTTCTTTGCCTTGGCAAAAATAGATGGCAGTATCTGACAGTTCTGTTTCTCTCAGTTTTACAGGTAGAAAACATAAATAAAACTGCATTATTTTCAAAGCTGCCTCTTAACAGCCATTTTCAGTCTTGTTCAGAACAATGACAAAAAAACTTTCCAATTTAAACAGCTATAATGAGATTAAGTCAAAGAGAAATCTCAGCTAAAGAAAAGATGAGAGAACAAAGAGGAAAAATATTGGAGTAAGTAAAACAGGTGGAGAATGCCTGAGGGTGGAAAAATATAATAATGGTAGGAGTTTTTTCGTAGGTAAAGACAAGACTACACAAGAAACAAAACCTTTCCCTTTTGAAAAGCCTTAGTCCTTTTTAGTCCTTTACTCACTAAAACCCAGGAAAATGTATCTTTCCTCAGCAGAACACAATTTAAAATACACTCCTTCCAATGAGAAATGTAATGGAACCCCATGGCAAGGGGTCAGGAACTAGATGATCTTGAAGGTCCCTGTGAACCCACACCACCCCATGATTCTATGGCTTTCTTATGGAAAAGAAGTCCATTAACTGTAGCAGTTAACTACAGTTTAAGCAGTTACAAGTTTTAAAATACAAAGAGTATTAGTTTTTCCTTTGAGTTACAGTTATGAATTATTTTTCAGTGACATGCAGTGATTACTATATTTTTAGAGAATTGTATGTAACTGCAAACTAATGATGGTATTAAATGAAGCAGCCCAAAATGTTGTGCTATTCTTTATGTTTATCTTGTCTATTCAGTTAAAACAAGGTAATTTTCAGAACATACTAAAATCATCAAATTAACCACAGAAAAATACAGTTTCAGTTAGAGTACCCTCAACTTGTTTGGAAAACAAATATGATAAAGTTGAAAGGCTCCACAATACCTGCAATGGAGATATACACAAACTGCTGACCAGCACCTGCAATTTCAACCAGCTGGTGAAGTTATGCAGATAAGCAGCTTAAACAGGGACTTTTTGGACTGACACAGTGTAAGTTATTTTATAGTGAGAAACCTTTCCTCATTTACTTCAGATTAATAATTGAGACCCACTTCCCTTAAAGCAGATGCTCCAATTATCAGCCAGTTTTGCTGACTGAATTTCTCATTAAGTCGGTTTAATCAATTTTGGGGTGTAGGCATGAATAGCCTGCATTTTGTATAAATTAAGCAGGATAACTTTAGAGCCGTTATCCCTGTTTTATTCTCACATAACACCACTACTGGGTAATTGCACAGTACTTGGTGAAATCAATCAAGTATTGATAGCACTAATGTTATTAAGCATGGGTATCTATAGCTTTTATTTTTGAGAGAGTAAGGCATGAGATACTGTGGGTTTTGCTAGATGTTAAAATTACTAAAAGTCTTCAGCTCCTTGCACATGTTCTGGTTAACTGCAAGACCTACCTGTGTAAAATTTAAAACATTTGATTATTGGTTTTCTCTGAAGCGCGAACCCACCACTACAAGGAACATGTTCTAACAATGAAAATGTGCACAAGCAATACAATAAGACAGCTAGAAAGAACAATCCTAAATGACTAAATGACATTAACTTGCATTTCTGTCAGCTTTTAGCATTCTTTATACCTGAGCACACCTTACCCATCTCAGTTCAGACTATTAAATGTGCCTGAATCCTTCCTCAGAAGGGTTATGATTTTTCTACAATCTACTTAATGCTCAACTGCATTCTCAAGAAGTTCCCAAATGGCTGATCCCACCACCATCTGCAGAGTTATTTCCCAAGGAGTAACAGTGCCCTGAGGTACAGGATCTCTCTAAGGTATTGGCAGGAACAGCTACTGCAATGCAAACTGTCCAACTGAGAACTGGGGAAATAAAGACTTGTATTAGGTCACCCAAACAGATCCTGGCAACCACAATCAGGACCTCATCTTGCAGAAGGATCACTAGGACTAAAAATATTCCTTTTCCAAAGATCTGCACAACAGACTCTGAATTTTGCAGCAGGAAGAAATGCACGTGTTTCTTCAGGGAAGAAAGGCATGTGTATGTTTGTCACATTATAAGGGGTGAGAAAAAGAAAGCATCCCTATTACTCAATTAAAAATTGTACAGTTGCAAGTGATTTAAAAGGCAAGCTGAACTGATAAGCATCAAACAGCTGAGAGTAGAACACATTCAAATGTATTTTCTTTGATGTCAAAATGCAGATATTCTTATTTGCATGTAACAGCCAGCTTTCTCAGATTTCCTTAAATTACAAGTTGCTATGCTAATCTCTAGAAGAAATACAGAAACAACATTGCTTGAGATCTATTTACTCCCTAAGTGTTAAACACAGCAGCAGTTTTGCCATGTAACATCAACACAGCTTGGTTTTTTCAGACCTATTGCTGTGCCCCATAAAAAGATGGTAACTCAAATAGTCCCATTATGCTTAGTAAAATTAAATCACTGCTCTTTGGTTCCATTAGACAAAGACCATGCACCACTGTTCCGATGCCCACAGTACAACTGGCCTCTGCTCTTCACTTTTGGAGCCAATACCAAGACTTTGGATGATCTGTCTTTGGAGAAAGCAGGTGAGCAGTGGTTGCAGGAGGATGCAGCTGCACATCATTCTACAGTGAATGGGCAGATGTGGCCCTTGTATGCACCTCAGCCAATGCCAAAATCAGAAGGGACTTGAGCTCCAATCATAACAGCCTCACTCTCTTACACCTCAGCATCAGGTTCCTTTGTCTTTAACAAGCCAAATTCTTACAGCCATCTGCCCTCATATTGTAAATGCCAGCAGCCCTTTGATTTTACAATGAACAATTATAGAGCCATTTCCCAATTCTACCAGTCAAGTGGACTTGCTTTAGCTGTCTTGCTTTAGAGATGGTAGAGAATTAAAGAGAATTCAATAGGCAGGTTCAAAATAGTTTAAGTCCACAAAACCAATGGCTTACAACTCATTACAATTGTTTACAAAGTGTGCTGGGTTAGAGCTATTTCCTTCACAGTGGCTGCTTTGGGCTTCTGCTGGAAACACCTTGACAATACAGGGGAGTTTCAGCTCTGCCCAGCAGCTGCTGACACAGAGTCAGGGCCTTTGCTGCTCTTCATGCCACCGCAGCAGCAAAAGGGCTTGAGGTGCACACAAAGCTGGGAGGGGACACAGCCAGGACAGCTGACCCCAGCTGACCCAAGGGATCCTCCAGACCATATGGCATCACACCTGGCATGCAAAATGAGAGAAAGCAGGAAGAAGGGGGGGATGTTTGGAATGACAGCATCTGTCTTCCCAAGCCAGTGTTACACTGTTTCCCAGGGGATGGCTGAGCACCTGCATGCCCAAGGCAAGTGGTGAATGAATTCCCTGTTTTGCTTCGCTTGAGCACATAGCTTTTGCTTTCCCTACTGAACTGTCTCCATCTCAACCCACAAGTTTTCTCACTTCTACTCTGCTGATTCTCTCCTCCATCCCACCATGGGGGAGTGAGCGAGTGGTTGTGTGGGCCTTATTTGCTGGCTGGGGTTAAACCATGACACAAAGGCACAAACTATACACATGCTACTTAATCCTTATGCATTAGAGCATCCCTGAAATAAACAGTTAAAAGGAACAAGCTGCTAAGGAGCAGGTGCCATACTAACTTTTATAAAGGCCAAAAGGACATATGAGACAAATGTTCTAAATAAAAAAACCAAAGGTATTACCTGTTTTAGCTTCATATAGAAAGTTTCTGTGAAGGTTTTCCTGCTGAAGTACCAGAAGCGTTCATTGGCAGGATACACACGCACCACGGTCTCCAGCAGAAACCTGACTGGCTCCACCACTTCAGTAACAACCATGTCCACAGCCACAGTCATGAACACACGCTTATCTGAAACACAAACACGAGAAAAACTAGTCACAGCTCAAATTTATAAACTGCTGTTCCAATTGAAAATCCTGTTTCATTAATGATTCTATTGCACATCTTTTATTTGTCTGAGTTCTACGCCCTCCATGCCTCTTGCACAGAATGAAAGTGTGCATTAACCACGTGATAACTTCAAAAACAAAGATATTATGTCCTTGTTTTAAAGCCAGGGGCAAGACATCACGCAAAGAAAACACCAGTAAAGTACACAAACCCCATCAAACAAAAGGAGCATGCAGA
Source organism: Pyrgilauda ruficollis (assembly GCF_017590135.1). NCBI lineage: Eukaryota > Metazoa > Chordata > Aves > Passeriformes > Passeridae > Pyrgilauda > Pyrgilauda ruficollis. The sequence goes on along the minus strand of NW_024526266.1, from coordinate 1,408,442 downwards.
GGATAAGGGCACGCTGCGAAGTGTAAGGAGTTCTGTTACATGCCACTAGAAATAATGTGGTGTGAAAATCCATCAGCAGGAACAGTGACACTGGCTGCAGGTATTTGGATATGCCTTCAAGATTGGGTTCTGCCTCAGGACAGGAAACAAACTCCAGATTTATAGTCCTAATTTTTTAATCCCATCAGAGAATGTAAGTTCCAGCAATAAAACTCTGCTACATAATCAAGCACTTGAAAGCATCATTGTCAGCTGCCCCAAGTTGCAGGGGATGAAATTTGTAATCAGCTCACAACTAGAAAGAGGAGAACCCCAATGCCTGCTATTCATACTGCTTCGCTGAGTACAACAATTTGCAAATGCTTAGAACAAAAAATTCCAACAACCAGGGACAGGCACATCAGCCCTAAACACTAATGTAACATCTCCAAATCAGCACCACACTGTTCTATGAACAGTTATTCACAACTCTGTGTTGGGCATGTTTATACAGAAAATTCCTAGCAATGGACTCTTTGGAACATAATGTTTCATGGGGTGAAATGTTTCATAGGCACGCACCGTGATTACCAAGAGAAAGTGCATACACCAAACCCCTGCTGGGTAAAACAAACATACAGATTAGGTACCACTACCTTTTGGAGTTTCCTCATTAAGTACTAGAAACATGGGTGCATTAGGATTCCACATTCCAGTAATGACATAAGCCTTCCCATCAGAGCTCTTTCCCATGGATTCCTAAAAATAAAATCACACAGGATTGTATTACAGTCATGGTTTCAGATCAAAGGGAGGGGCATGGGGATGAGAAACGGTTTTATGAACCTTAAAGAAAATGAATTAATGGAATTCATAGTATGAGCCAAGTACATGCTTCCTGAAATTCTCAGGAACAGTCCCTATGGATCACAGAGGCCTGTTTGGTAGCCTCTGTAGATAAAACGAGACTGGCATTCCCCCTCTGCAATTCAGTTAGAGAAATAAGAGTGACTGAGTTCTCCAGATTTAAATATGGAGAAAGGAGGATGAAAGGAACTCACAAATGTCTGTTTCTGTGCTACAGTCAAGAAACAAACTAACAGTTCATTGCAGCAGTTAAATGGACCTGGAATGTGAATGTAAACAGAATTCAAGGTGGAGTAAGGACAGGAATTCAAATATAATAAAATGGTGTTGTACAGATTTATAGGAACAACAATGCTCAAACTCATTATAATTTACTCAGTTTTATAATCAAAAAATAAAAAGGGAAAATCTGAGCTGATCTCAGCAAATAAAATCAGGAAAAAAATGAGCTGAAAAATACAATCAGGCCAATAAATGAGTCTGAGAACTAAAGACAACTAAATACTGATAAACAGAACCAGCAGCATGAGCACAGAAATGAACTAGGCAAAACTGGGACAACTGCAAAACCACAAAAGGTCTGATGGGTTTAACTCTCCCAAATTTGCCTTAAACCAGGACACTCTAGCACTTCATAACTTGAAAATGGCTGTATTATCCACAGAGAGAAAGTAAATTCGTATTATCACAGAAAGGATCACATTGTTTTGCAGTTCTTTCAGACACAACTCTAAGAAATAGAATATTGTAAAAGACAAGTGAATATTTCAAATCTGGGCAAGAATTTAAAATCAAATTAAGGAAACAAAGTTTTCAGCTCCTTGGAAAAATAAGAGCACTGCTCTGGCACCCAAATATTAAAACAATTATTTGCTCTACATTTTTAGGGAACATGCTTAACATAACACAGAAAGCTCAGTTATTTGTAACAACCTAATCTTTGTTTCATTAATTGAATAAAAGTCAGATGCCACAGGTTTTGACAAGAATTGAAATTATTTGTCCATCTCATGATTGTAGATATCAAATCCCAGGATTTAAGAAACAAACAAAGCAAAAAAGATATTAAAAGCTCATTTTGCTGCAGTTTTTTGGTTTGTTTTTTTTTTCCAAATGCCCTTATCTTATTTAACAGGTTATTAGGGCTAAGTATTACCATGTCTAGTAAATGCATGTCACTGTTCTTCACATTTCGTCCAGGGCTTAGCAACATCCCAAAGCACCTGTGAAGTTTATTTAAAACAAAACAAAAAGGAAAAGAAGGACATCTATTAGCTTTTCACAATACAAGAATCTTTGCTTGAACATAATGGACAGCCACCTACTGCTTCTAATTTTAAGAGTACCTTTCAGAGAATTGTTTTTTATTGTTATGGCAACGCTCAGGAAACAACACAATACATGTTACAGAAAAGACAATGAAATTATTTTCCAGAATGAAGATGGCAGAAACTAGCATCTGGCCTGTGAAAACTCAACTATTCCTAAAGACCATTTATAATAATGAGTTCGAAGATACCAACAATTCCTATACATTAGTGATAGAGACTGGCAGGAAAAAAAAAAATCACTCTTCTCCCCAGTTCATTTTAAAAATTGTTCCCATGCAATCATAGGAAAAAATACAAATTCATTCATTCTACCATTCATAATAGCACTGATGCAAAAAATCATATAGCATCATGGACCCTTAAACCAAGAAATAACAATTTGCTGAATTTTAAGATTTCATTCTTCATTTTTTAAAATCTGAATTTGTGTGATATATAGGGCCTTGAAGTCCTGTCCAATCAATTTACAAGAAAACGCTCTTGATATTTTTAAGAGAAAAAAAACCCCAACAAAATAACCAACCCAAGAACTTCCTCAGACATTCAGATTTTCAAACTTCCTGACTACCGAAGGCACAAATCCAGGTCTGAGGTTTCTGCAAATCATCTGTATCCTTCTCCCCTTTGAACATACTCCATTATGAATAAAAACACCAAACAGAATTATGTATGTGCAACAATCAGCGAGCTGTCTTGCACGGGTTCTTGAAAAACCTTGGATCTCAAATGAAAACAGAAAAAAAATTGAAAGTAATTGCTATTTGAAATACTATGGAAAATTGGGGTTGTAATTCAGTTGGTTTTGCTGGAAGAATTTTTCTTCTGTTTGGTTCTCTGATAATCAAACTGCTTTTTCTCACTGACTTTTAGAAATAAGTAATATGCTAAACAATACTGCTTGGACATATGAACACCAGCAATTAAAATTTTAATAATACTATTAACTGTAAAAGTCTCAAAATATGCAATCACTACCCCACCTAGCTTTCTCCTATTACATTATATGTCTTTTGTTTTTCATCTCATTACACTTAACATCCACAACAGTATTTTCCATAATCTTTCACTACTAGAAACATAAAAATCTAAGTGGTAAATAAAGCAGTAGACAACTATTTTGATTTATCTATATCCATAATGCAGTGCCATGTAAAGCACCCAAGGCAGCTCAGATCCAGGATTTGGATTTAGCCACACAAACCAGATTCCCTGAGAGACTAATTCAACTGGGCAGAATCTAACAGCACACCTACTACTTCTTGTTCCTGAGGCAGAAACAGCTCAGAGAGAGCTACAACTGATAGCAGTAGGGGGATCACCAGCTCAGCTGCCACAGAGAAATGCAAGGCCAAGATGCAGAAGCAGGTCAAATATTTGTGCCTTTCAAAGACAAGAGCTCCCAATGCTGCTCCTGCTGTGCATCACTCAGATGTACACAAGTTCTGATGCATGACAGCCAAAATTTTTGGGAAGTATGCTTCCAATAGAATGGGAGTCAGGAACAAGTAACCCCTGCCTCCCACAGAAGCACACTTATGATGCCTAGCAGCATCCTGCTGCAAGAAGAGTCAGGGCTTCTCTTCCCTCTTATTTCAAAGAGCAAAATCAGTTCAAACCAGGTCAGGACCCTCACTTGCACAAGATGGATTTTACAGAAACAGTTTGTCAACACATTCAGCCTCTAACATCAAGGGGCTCAACCACACACCCAGGATTTAAAATGACCTGCACAGGTTGTGGGCCTCAGTCCCACTTCAGAGTTGCTGGATTTCTGCACTTAAAGGTGGCTACTGAGCAGCTCTGTGCAACTGCACATACTCCACTACTACTAGACCAGAAGAAAAAAAACAAAAGAACTGTAATCGTTATTCACTAATGTATATTTTCATTTATAAAAATACAAATGCTACCATGGATAAGGCTGTATTAAGTTAACATACACTGTGACAGGACAAGGTGAATAGCTTCACATTGTCAGAGGGCAGGATTACATGAGACATTAGGAATAAATTCTTCCCTGTGAGGGTGGTGAGGCCCTGCCACAGGCTGCCCAGAGAAGCTGTGCTTACTCCAAACCTGGAAGTGTTCAGAGCCAGGCTGGACAGGGCTTGAAGCAATCTGGTCTAATGGAAGGTATCCCTGCCCATGACAGAGCAGGGTGGGCTTTAAGGTCCCTTCCAACCCAAATAATTCTGGTATTCTGTGACCCTGAAGAGTTTCCACTACTAATGAGAAACCAACCAATATTTTGTAATGCAGTTCTAAGGATAGCAGCCCAGACTTTAACCTAAGGTATACCTACATAACTCAGGATTCACTCTCATGCATGACTGGTAGCAAAACATACCTAAACATCATTGTACTGAGAAGAGTGCCAATCCTTCCATCTCTGAGAATGAAAGGCTATTTCACTCTTAAAAACAGCTTCCTTAAAGGTCCTGACCATTACCCAGAATTTTCTTCCTGAATCCTACAAACAACTGAGACCTGACATTCCCCATAGTGGGACTGAAGCTATGTAGTGCCACACATGACTCAGAAATGAACACCATCTCTTCAGCTGCTTTGATCCAAATAAAAACTGGCAAAACCCAGGTCAAACAGGGCACAAGAGCAGGAAGGGCCAAAGCAATTCATGAGTGTAACTTTCTGCACCACCCTGACTCAATCCCAGGCTCTGTCTGAACATCAGGAGGGAGCACTTTCTCTCAGCAGCAACCAAGTCTGATCTCCTGAAACCATGACAAAAGATTTTTAAAATCTTTAGACCAGGGACCAAATTTTTTCAGAAATATTTTTTTGCATTGTAACTTCCACTTTAAAGTACTTTTGAAGGCACATTAAATTGCTCAGAAGTTAAGTCTGATGTAACCCACATTCATCTTTCATCAGTTTTGAATTTTAATCTTACCAGGGGTAAGCACATAAAATGATTTACAAGCCTGTATATGTCATTCCAATTAAATAACCTGTACATAGAAAAGCTTGTGGTGATAAAAATAACATCTCCAATTCAATATTCTAAACATCATCAAAATAAAAACTAATTAAAAGAAATTTTTACATTGGGGAGAAAAGCAATAATCAAATGCTATTCATAAATGCCTCATTAACTGAATCCTGAAGGCAAAACTGTTTAAATTAAAATTATACTGAAAATAGTTGGGTTTTTTTAAGAAAATGAGTAGCAAAGGCCTAATTTTACAACACAAACACAATGATAAAAAATTCTACTGTATATTCCTTGTCTAAAACTTTAGTTTCCATTCTGAAGCAAAAGCTTGAAACCAAGTCAAGAGATCAGTCAGGTTTTGGGAGGGTTGGGGGACAGGTTTTCTTGATTCTCCTGTTCTCCTGAATTTCCTTTTCCCTAGAACTGAATTCTCCCACTGTTACTCTTTTGCTAAGATTGCCATCTGGTGGCATTAATTCTGTTGTGCAATCATACTGTGTGTTATTGGTACATTTTTTTCCATCACACAACTTGCCAAGTCAGAGAAAACTACATTAAATACCATTGTTTCAATAATCTAACCTTCATAATTTTTGTAAGATTTTTTTACCTTTCAATGGCCAGTTCTTTGTTTGAAAGTTGCTGAACTGTGATCACCACCTTCTTCTCAATTCCCTGTTTAAGCTTGAAGTACAATTTATCTCTATCCTTTGGCACAGGGCTAAAAGAAAATAAACATCCTTCAGCAGATATAGTACATGAATTGTTCAATACAGGAAAGAGTTTATGCTTTCTAAATTTCAAATTAATTCAAAATTCATTAGATTAAAAAAAATAAAATCAAAAGAAACCACTAGACTGTATTTACTCAAGAACCTTAGTTTGATTGAAGTTTTTAAAAGACTTCTTACTATTTTTTCCATTTGGAAAGGAATCCATTGAGCATCCCTAAAAGAAACGATGCAGTGACAAGAAATTCACTTGAAGAAGTTATCCTGAATTTTTAACTTTTTACAGTAAAGAGAACTAACATCTAAAGAGCAGCTTCCTATTTACAGCATGTCTGCTCATGAAAAGAGGTCAAATGAATTTTGTTGCAACATAGTAGCTGTGCATGTGGAAAGTAGCTGTGGGCTTTTTCCAAAGAGATTTCTGCTTTTCCCTTTCCATTCTGATTACCAAAAATTTCCTTTTCCATCATCTTCCTTGACTTCTAAGGAGACACTGAAAGTATACACATCACTGTCTGGTGTGGGAAGAACAAAGTCCTTCACGTGATCAGATGCTTGTTTGGAAGAACGCTTGAATGCCGTGGAGAAACTATACAAAATTCGGCTGACCTGCAGAAAAGCAAAATAATGAATATTTTATTCAAAAATAACGGTGTTTTGAATGAGGCATTGTGATGTTTTTGAAGGTCAAAAATCACTTGCCTCTTATACTGAACACAAATCATGCCTCATGTACCATAAAGCACTCAACATCACGTGTTTAGTAACCAAGCCATTTCAGTAACAACATCTCCTATTTCCATTCCTGATATGTTCCCTGCTCATGTCATGCTCAGTGAGTTAATATAAATTAGATTAGAGATTAGGAATGCAGCTCATTAGAGGACCTGCATAACATAGTTCTGAAGTTGTGTTTTTAACAACACAACATAGGGCTTGCTCTGGCAGATGTCAAAACCCAAGGAGATTTCTCCTTTTTCAGCCTCTTTTTCCACCCTAAAAAGTCCATTTCTCCCAGACTGTCACACAGTTCTTCCTAAAACATCTAGGGGAGAATACTGTAACATGGTTCTTTTTAATTCCAAAGGTATATATTGCAACTTCAGTATGAAACATACCCAAATGAGGCCTGCAAAAGCCCCAAATGAGGCTTTTCAGATCTTTCCATTACAGCGCACTTCAGAATTTTGTTTAAATATTAAAAGCAAAAACTTAAAATCATAATAACATTCATGTATGACTAGCTGCACATTCTGCATAACTCATTCATATGTGCTAACATATTTTTCAAGGCACTATATACCATTTCCACATTGGGAATGACCTCTTCAAACACTGCTTGAATCCTTTTTCCCAGCCAATGCACACCACAGAATACTTACAGCTTCTTTAATCTCACAGGAGAAAACATGGATCTGGAACTCTTCTGTCCCACAGCTGCTCTCAGTAAATGCAAAGCAGTCACTCTCTGAAGTCCCATTTTGCCCCCTCACACAAAACAACACCTTGTAGATGGGAAACGAGGCTATCTCCAAATTGCTCAATTGATTAATTATTCTGGCAAGAAAAGGAACAGGGAAGATCGAAGGAACAAGGTCAGTAAAATAGACAGGCCTACCTAAAAGGCTTTTCTGCAATTAGATAAACAAGGATCTAAACTCCAATTACTGCCAAATTCAGGTAGATGAGATGGGCAGCAGGAACAGAAATGCTATGCTTGTCAAATTTAGGGTGTAAATGTTCCTGGTTGTAACATTGACTTAATTTCTTTTATATGCCATAATACAGACAAATACAGTACCTCTAGATCAGACAGTAAACAATGGCCATTGCTTGTGAAAAACACAAAAGAAGAAATGCAGAAATCACATAAAACCGTAAAAATGTGATTTGTATACAAAGATCAAAGAAAATGCAACACTGAAAAGAAATTTAAATATCTTTTTAAGAAACAGTTAGGAAAAAGAATTCGGAATCAACAGGACTATACAGCTTAGCAAACGTTGCCACATTCAGGTGAATATTTAGCACAGATCTAAGACTTCACCCAAAATTTTAAAATACTCTCAAACACAAAACCCAAAGAATATTTCAGAAACTTAAAAGCAGGAGTGGTGTTTCAGAAGAGACTGTTGGAGAGTGACTTTTAAAGAACAAATGTTCTGTATCTTTTCACTGCTTGTCCATATGTACGTTCATGTCAAGGACCAATAAATATCAGTCACCTAAAATCCCAAGTCTGTAATAATAAAAATATAGGCCTAGTCTAAAGGCAAGAAGAGCCCTGGGAGGATTCAGCACACTGTAATTTTGGTGGGACATAACTGGAACCTCATAGGACAAGTATTCAGACACCAGGTATGAATACACTCCTCAAAGCCAACACTAGTACCACCTAAGCTTTGATGGAATGTGTTATGTCACATGTGGATTCACCTTTCCAGATCTATGCAGGTTCTTTACTGATCTCCTCTGAAATTAAAGATCAAAGAAACCTGCTGTTTCCCTTGGAAAACAAACCTCCTGAATGGCCACACTGAGTACAAAAAATAGGCACAGAACACATCTTGTGTCTGGGTGACTGTTGCCATTGTAGAAGCATACAAATGAAATATTTTTTGATGTTAAATGAAACTCGAATTTGGTTCAAAGAAAAAAAAATGGAAGAAAATAATACAGATTCTTGAAGGTCTTTCTCTTCCTCCACAAGATGATAGTCAATATATAAACACAGCTCAGGCCAAGAAAGGAAATCTAGTCATATCCTTCAGATACCTTGGCATCAGAGCTTAAATATAAACATCTTGGATATTGAGATAGTCCCTACTTCTGGATGAAAGAATGCTACAGGTGCATGTTTAATGCATGCTGACTAAGAACCTTTGACTCTCCCATCACTATTACAGACCCTACTCACATGGGGAAAGTAAATATTTTCCAGTATCTGGAGACTGTCAGCACTGGCATCATGAGGCAGACATGGGTCAGAGCTGGCTTCTGCACAGCAATGGCTGGAAGCAGAGACTGGCACCTCAACTGAGACATAGATAGCAGAGTCTAAACTGACACTTCTACAGCAAGCCCAAGGCTAGAAGGACTCCTGCAACACATGGACCTTGGAAGTGCTGACAAACTAGGAAGATCAGGAGAGCACAGGTATTATCAGCTCTCTCTTTCCATTATCTCTCTTATTATCATATTTGAACAGATATTGAGGTAGAAAGAGATGCTTTTGCTGACACTGTGTGGTAGCTGGTACCACCAGCCATGCACTGCGGGGTAAATCTGAGCACACATTTTGCTGCTTCAGAGGAATTTCTCAAAATTATTTGTCTTCATCAAGAACCTCAGGCACAAATCCAGCAATTCTACTTCCCTGTACAAGTAACAAAGCGAGAAACCTCTTCTTATGTGTCTGCTTAACCAACAAATGAAATTCTTGTGTGTTACCTTACAGAGCCTTCTGGAATGTTTGGAACATAGAGTGTTACAGGTAAAGGGGCTTGACTTGAGGACTTCATGTTTGCCATGGCATGTAGAGCTTCTGGTTCATTCCGTGGGGCTGACACCTTGGTACAACCCAAATAAGTCAGTTTGTTAAACAACACGCTGTCCTCTTCCAGGGGTTCACCGGGAGAAGATGGCCTTGGTGCAGAGACTTCTGAAAATGAAGAAAATGCTTCTTTAGCCATTTGCTTTTATTTCCACACATTTTTTCTTTCCAATGAGTTCCACAACAAAATCTCCTACATTTCCCAGGAAAGGACATGAGAGTAGACAGTTCAGCTCCAATAGCAAGAAATCCATTTGGCAGCTTAATATTACTGTGAAGTCAGTTCTAATCTAATTCATGTTTCTAAGGGTGGCATAAGGACAAACTGCATTTTGATTCTCTTTAGCACCACAGGAACACAGCATAGACATTCTGAACCTTTCTAAGCAGTCACAGAATCATAGAACATTAAGGGGCTGGAATGGACCTTGAAAATCACCTAGTCCTGACCCTTCTCTGTGCCCTGTTACTTCTATTCCTTTTTACTAGATACTGCCATAATACTTAGAATCATGAAGGCTGTAAAACTGAATTATTCTTGTTGGGACTGGAGTGGGGTGAGAGAAACAAATCTACAAGTATTTCTTTGTCCATTCATGCTAAGGGTTGGGTTTTGTTTGACAAATGTCAAACAAGAAGACAGTAAGGTAAGTTTCTCAGAAATACAGCAGACATGTAATTAAGAGAAGGGTGTTTCCATTTCATATTAACTATTTCTTTTATTTCCAACAGATGCTATGGGAATTAGCTGACAGAATACCACAGAAGTGCCCTGCATGCTATTGAGGTAAAAACAATTCTAGTTTAAAGCACGAAAAGATGACCACAGCCTTGTATCCCTAATATATGTAACAGAACACATGTATTTTTATATTGCAGGTTTTTTGTATGCATCTAAAAAAAGCTATATTTTACTTAAAATATAGACAATATCATTTACATTAAAACGTAAATGATGTTTCAGTCCTCCTCTTTTCAAGAAAACTTCAAACACCAGGCAAGTACCACAATCATTCTTAGCAAATATCAAATCCTAAGCTAGCCTTACTGTTAGCTGGTGACAGCATCAGAGATGGACAGTTCAATCAGTTTGCTCAGGGTGTATTTCATTTGCAGGTAGCACTATCCATGAACATTGCCCTGAAACTTCTTGAGCTCCAGCAGATCCACCTCAACTATCATCCACTCAGCAACTCATCCTCAATCCCAGCTAATCCTTGGCTGAAGGAAAAATTAACATTATCTTGACCAAAGCAGCTCAAGGTACCAGCCTGATGATCACCTATTCTTATCTATAATCTTCAACTAAAAATAAGAGGAGGCCCCCAGGTATTCTCCAACATAGTTTTGGAATGAAGTGCTGGAAAGCTTTATATTCATTTTAGGGTTAACTTGAAAATGCATAAAGAAAAAACCTGCCATGTGTGATAAAGGGGGAAAGCACTCAGTCAATACCTGTAGCAGAAGGGTCTAAAACAAGCTGCAAAGCTGGCTGGGCTGTTTGCCCTGCTGACCCATCTGCAGCTGCCTGGCCACTGCCATCACTGAATCCTTCTGGGAGTGCAGTGACATACTGGTCCTTCTCAGAATCCCGCAGTATCTCTTCCATTGCCTTCTCCAGCTCTTCATCTCCATCGGAAAATACCTGTAAGCAGAAGGAAATGACATTTTTTTGAAGGTACTTGTGGATAGATAGAATGTAGGAGAATAGAGATAGAGGTAATCTCACCCCTAAGGAGTTACAGCTGTGCTAATTATCAAGCATTAGGAACAGGCCTGCCCTTAACAGGCCACGGCTGGATCCAGTTAGGAGGGGTGTTGTAAAAGAGCAGGTTGGCAGGTCCAGAAGGTTTGGATGGACTTTGTTGGCTGTGCTGAGAAGAAGGAGTCAGTGCTGTGAGGAGCTGCCCATGAGAAATCACCAAGAAGGTATGAAACCAGTGCAACAAGATGGCAACAGGTACTTGTAGCTGTACTTTCACTATTAGTTTTCAAATATATAGTTTTATTAATTGCAAAAGTTCAGAAAATTTGCTGAATGTAATCTAGTCCTACCTAGACTAATTACATACTTTTAAGATAACAGTCTCTGACCCCTCAATAAACAATATTAAGCTTTAAACTGAATCTCATACTTTGTAAAGTTCTTTACTAATGTATAGATCCACAGAATACAACAAAGCTAACTCCCAAATAAGTTACCAGAAGAAAAACCGAACTGCTGCTTTTGGACAGATTTGTTTAATCCAAGCTGTCAATTTCACTAGCAGTCAGCAAGGACAAAAATTACAGTCTAAAACTCTCCTTAAGCACACACCAGTTATGCACTCTTTCCATCAATACAAATCTTGCTGCACATTTGAAAATAAAGTCATAGCAAACCTTTAGCTGTGGCTTGTCATGGTTTTCAGAGGCATCCTCAGATTTCTGATGAACCAAGACAAATTCTTCATTAATTAACGTGGATACGGTCTCAGGAATCCTGCTGGCTTTGCCAAATGATGTTTTGACTTCCATCTCAGGTCAGTATTCTCCTCCTGCACCAGAACCTAATAACGACAAAAAAAAGAAAAGTTAGTTTTTATGCTGGACACAATATGTTAATAGGTATAATATAAACTTATTGTGGACTAATATAATACTTAAAATTATACTACTGTATTATACTGTATTTCTCAAACTCTGATTTCACTAGTATAAGGAATCTTATCATTTTTAGGCTGGTGTTTAAAAGTCCTATGATTTAACAGCAGTGGCTGTTATTTATGCATATAGATAACACATGAAGAGGGTTCACACTAGAGCTTTGACATCCTCTGTTTTTCATCTTCCAGAGTCTGCTACCTCTACCTCCCTAATTTGTGCCCTTGGCTCTCCCTCATACAGGCATTTGCCTGACCCAGAGTTCACAAAGGTCATGTGAAGATACAGATTACCTGAAGGCTAATTTCCCAAAAACTGCATACTCAGTGTATGCTCTCCACATAAAAACATTATTTAGCAATCACTTATGTTAGGGGCTTTTGTTATCTGTTCTATCTATAGGTGGTGAAGTCAAAAGTGATACTAAACCACAATCAGATCCTTCGCACCTAATTTCCCTGAAATCACCTGCAACAGTTAAAATTAACCACACCATTTAAAAAATATAAACATAAGCAATATAAACATAAACAATGAAACTATAAATATTACGGCAACCAAGAACAAGTTTTCCCATCTCTGCACAAGAAAAAAAAAACCAAATCCAGAAACAAAGAGAAAGGGCAAAATAATGTTCAGCCTATACATTACAAGCTCATATAAAAATAGAGCTGAAACATGCCAGCATGAGGACACCTACTGTAGGTATCCACCAAATGAAGCCAGCATGACCTACATCAGAATGTTTTCACTCACTCCTTAGAGAATAAAGAGCTGAATCTTAGACTTTTTGTATTTTAAATGCATCTATTTTTATATTTTCTGTGTCAAAAAAGTGAAAATATATTTTCAGACTTTATAAAGAGCATGCACTTCTACACATGGTCTACTTCCATTCCAGTTTCCTGAAAAATACTGCTCTGAGTGCTGGGATGTATTGTGCTTAGGAGTCAGGGTTCAGGTGAATCATACACAGCACAGGGGGAAAAAAATCTCTGACTGTCACCTTTGAGAGGCTAGAAAGTGCCCAAGGAGGAACAGCTCAAGCCACATCTGCTGTGAGCAGGAACAAGAAGAGGTTAAGCTTCACCCTGCCCTTCCCAGCAGCACCAAGGAGCAGAACTGCACCACTTTTGCTTCTCTTCCAATTCCAACCACCCAGTGATCGAGAGAAGAATGCTGACTTAGGTCTAGCTAAAGGGAACCAGAAAAACAGCACATGAAAGAACAAAGACATGCATGCTCCCCACCACTTTGAACAGGTGTTACTTATGATGTTAGCAGGAACAGAAAGTTTAGCAATTTCAAACCAAAAAAAAGCAAGTGTGGGAACTAGACAACTTTCAATACTGTAGTATTTTCTATCATTTTTGAAACTACAGTCAACATGCTTTTGCCTTTTCCAAGACTTGGCTTAGCATAACTTACATGCAACTCCTCAGAAAACTCTTCCCTCTCCCTAACCAAGCCACAGTTTTACCCATCAACCCAGTGAGGGTATTACATGTAGGAATCCCAGAAAAAAGAACTCAAGTTCTTTAGATAAGTGACTTGTACAGCATAAAAACTCATCAGAAATCACCTTGTAAAAAAGCCTCTGAACAACAGCTGGAATACCCAGAGAGTGGCTACAAATTTGCACGAGCAGTTTCACACACTCTGACACCTTTCACATCTCCAGACCAGCCACAAACTCACAAGCAGGAGTGTTTTCCTGACAATTGATGTAAGCTGAGTTCTACCCAGCCCACTGCTGCAACAGGTTTTGTTTCAATTTTTTTAAAGCATCTTTGCTTTAAAGTTTTTTTTGGCAAGAGAAAGACAAGGCTTTACCACACAAGATTTTAAGTATGTTACAAAAAGTTTATTAACACCATGTATTTTTTAACAAGTGTTGTAAAAACATTGCTGAAGAGTTTGTTTGCAATAAACAGCAAATCTAGCTCAAAATACTAATTTCAAAGTAAATCCTCTATATGAAAGTGAAGGTCAGCTACTACAGAACTCCTTGAAGGCAATGAAAAGCCATCAGTTATGGTCCCCAAAACCAGTATATCCTGAAGAATCTTTATCCTTGCAGTGACATCAGTACTGAAGAGAACAGTAGAAGTGACTGTCAGCCACATTAGGATCAAAGGTCCAGGCTATCAGAGACCCCTCTTTCTCCCACTGCACACCTTGACAGTTTTTTGTGTTTTAGCCTATTTAAATTTAATTTTGGATCTTACTTATGGGAGAGTAATACAGACATTCCAATGTAAAATGGTTGTCCTTTATCATCAGTCAAATGCAGATTGCTAACATCAGGTTGTCACCAATGCTTCTTTCTGCAATGAAGTAAGAACCAACAGGCACCATGTGAACTATGAAATGTTTTCTGTAGCAGTATTTCAATAATAAAAGGAGGAAAAATGTACCATTTGTAAAGCCAAAGAAAAGTAGGATCGTGCAAATACAGAAGCACACTGTCACACTAAATACTTATTCTTGCCCTACTTGGGTAAAGGGAGTTTTAGAGAATTTCTACTTCCTAAATATTAATCTGAAAGTAACGATTATAAACATTGGATGACTGGAGGAGCTCCTTATCCAAGTCAGATAAAATCAACTGCAAGAAAGTGTATGGTATGCTGTGAAATTGAGTTACAAGGCCTTTAATGTGCTCAAGAGTGTATTCCAAGTCTGCCTTTACAAGCAGCTTAAATCACCACAGCCAGTGCAGACACACACCTTTTTCTAAACACAACTACATTAACTGGACAAATCAGCACCCCAGAACCCCTCATTCCAGTCCTTCATTGCAGACTACTCCCACCTACTGTCAGTGTTCCCCTATCCCACTGCAGTACAAACAAAACCACTTTAGCTTCAGTTTGGCAGTAAAAGACAAACACAAGCAGATCAGGCATTTGGGAAAAGCTTTATACACCGTATTTTTTGATCAGTCTTTGACCAAAAATATGTTTTAATGCCAGAGACAAACTATCATGACCCAGTTATTTCTTCAAACTAAACAATTTCAACTGTGACATCAACTTTACTCAAGAGTATAGGTGTGATTCTTATGAAGACTAGTGAGATTTACACCATCTTAAGTAGTAAGCTACCTGAAGAGAAAAATTTTCTATTTTTTCCTTATAAAGACACATACTATTTCAGCTAAGCACTTTTGAGGAAAAGCAGTAAAAAGAATAAAAATCTCTCTAAAAGAATTATGCATTAAGGTTTTTTGAGGCAGAGAAAAACATTTGAAGGCTTTTTTTCTTTTGTAACAAGAAGAGAGACAAATGCATTCTGGATTTTCCATTCACCAGCAGTGAATGGATGGTCACTCTCATTTCCCTTTTGTCATTGGCTTTAGTCCTCTTTTTTACTCACCACCAAATTATTCACTTCAAACCTCCCTTTTCCTACACACGTAAAGAAAAAATGACAGCTGACATACTAGACACGAACAAAATCTAAGAACAGACTCCTACTACTAAACTCAAGCATCTCCTTTTTTAAATTGTCCTTTTTGAGGAAAAGCTTAAAGGTTTAAAGTTAAGAATTTATTTCTGACTGCATTAGTCAGAACATATAGACAGCTGTTCAGTCTACACTCACATCAGGTTTACTCCCTAATGACCTCAACAGCTGAATGCTGGCTCAGAATCCTGAGGAATGAGGTTTAGCATTTGTTTTACCAGTTTAAAGCTTCTGGGAGGGCAGCAACCAGCAGTGAGGAGTTGACAGGACAGGAAAGAGCAGATCCAATGCACTTCAGCTACCTCAGCTCCAAGGCCTGTTCCTTAGCTTGAGCTGCTGGTGGAGTCCAGCTCCAAATGAAAAACACACTCTCTGTTCTGCCAATGCTGATCCAAGGATTGCAACCTCAGGTCAGACGGTACCTTCCCAAATCCTCAAAGCCAGGAGTCAGAGCAGCTCGTCCAACAGCATCTTCCAAAAGTTGACAACAAATTCTGCTGTCAAAGTTCTCCTCACAGCAGGGAACACTGAGAAGTGTGTACCGCTACTGTGAGGAAGTCATTGCCACAAAAGAGGTACCTTGAATAGTCATGCTTCTTCCTATAGAGAAGGTATCTTCCCCCCATCCTTTGGTGAATATCACACACAAAAAAATCAGCAAAAAGTACAGAGGAGGAATTTTTTTTTCTAAACTGAGTGAAAGAAAGCCTACTATAATAAAAGAATTAATTTTTTTAAAAAATAAGTTTCAGAAAAGGTTTTCTGAGAAATAGATTTTAAGATCAAAGAACTTTTGAGATACAAATTATTCAGACAGTTTCAAGAGAGAGTGTGTGTAGAGGTGTGGTATGGTGTGTGGCTCTTGCTCCAAAATCTATTTTAAGCCATAGGGACAACACAAGGACTGCAGAAAGACTGTTGCTCTTCCCTGTGAGCTTTATGATGTAGTTTGGTCAAGCCAACCTCTCTGATGCGCATCAGCTCCCAGTGTTTTGCTTATACACAGTCCTGGATAAAAGGTAACTAAGCCATACCACTTGGACTGTGACTTGGGTCCAGTGATCAGAACTTAGCTTCACATATGTTCAGTACAAAGCTGTGGAAGGCTCAAACCCAGCAGCTTCCCCACTTCATTCCAGAGAGGCATCCCAAGTTCACTACAGCTGCCTTTGTAAAGCAGCCTAAGTGATTAAAGAGCAAGAGAAGGTGAAGAACAGTGATTCTAGAACAGCCAGGGGGATTCACACTGAATCAGAGCAAGGGACACAGGACAGAAACACTCCTGATTCCTTCCTCCGTAACTCTTCCATGTACTCACACTAAGCCCAGACTCGCAAAAACACACCACACGCAGAACACAAACACCTAGGCAGCCATGTACATCCATGGGATTGCAGAGCAACACAGGCCAAAGCACTGCTGGCAACACACGCTCATCATCACAGGAGAAAGAATCAAAGGCTCTGGAAAGCCACTGACTTTGCAGAAGGAAACTGCTTTGTAGACCTAACAGATTCAAAAAATTCCTCTGCAAACTGGTCTCCAAAAGTAAACAAAATTTTCACATGAATCAGTCTTCTGAAACAGGTACCAAACTTTTTTGTGTTTACTTCCAGTTTGTCTTCAATAAATATTTCAAAGTTACTGCCTATGTCAATGTTGGTCTGTAGAAAGAAAAAAAAATCTTTTACTTCAGTATTATAAGCAGCAAAAAAAATTAGAAGATGTGGAGCTATGAAAAAACAGTAATTAAGGAAGATAAAGGTTGACCTATTTTCAGCAAGCAACAAGAAACATGTTTTGAAATGAAGTTTCTTACCTGCTTGAAAGAAGACAATCAAGAGCAGGCTAATTTGTATTTTTTTAACAGAGGAACAAAATCATCCTGCATTACAGACAGGCTTGTATTAAAGGCAGGCTTCAAGGCCATACAGTTTGCCTGACTATCTCAAATTACAAAAAAACCCCAAAAACTGGGAAATAAGTTATACCTATTTCCAGAACTATGGTTCTTCAAGAGAATCTCTGGGACCTTTGTGAAGGGGAAGGGCCAACAGAGCTATACAGAAATTAGTCTTCTGCTAACTGAAGTCTGAAGTAGAAATATACACCCAAAGACATGATTTATTCCCTTTTTTGAGCTACAAGAGACAGCGCATGACAGCAAAAGGAGCATTAAACTGACAAGCCTTGCAATCCCTCCATGACTCAGATTTCCAGATGACTGAAGTGGGGTGGTGACTCTAACTCGCCTCTCAGGGAACAGGACACGGACAGTGCCACACACACAAACACATCACCAAGGGTCTCAGCCACAGCATCTCCTTCTCAGACATGTATCAAAACTGCATTAACCTGGCTCCCACCCCACAAGCTCCCTGCCTTTAATGGGGGGCACCTTCCCCAGAAAGCCACAAGTGCTGCAAACATGCAAAGCTTCACCTTTTCAATGCTTCTTCCCTGAAAGACTAAACAGCCTGATAAAATGTACCCTCTTCTCTACTGACTGAGTGACATTTGCAGAAGAAAGTTCTAGATGTCATAAAATCAGTTTGTTTAAATCTCACTGACCACAACAGCACAACAATTTCAGCTTTAATCCCAACTTCTCTCTGAGTAATCTTTTTATGAGAAACTGTCTCTGTGCTCATACTAAAAACTGTTGTATTATCCACAAATTGTTTCCCAGTCTTATCTCTGGCAGTGAAACACTATGTAGAGAACATAATGAAAAAAACAAACAACCATTTATTTGGCTTACTGATACGATTTCCCAGGAATAAAATCAAATTAATAAGCAACAGAGCTGTATCACTGTATTTTAAACACATACATATATGTAGATTAAAAAATCCTTATTTCCAGAAAAGCACTGTTGAGAACAAAAATCCCTTCAAATTAAAAAAAAACAAATAACCAAAAAACAAAAAAGGCACAAAAAATAAAGCAAAAAAATCCCACAACTGGAAAGTAACCACTGGCTTATTTTGGCAACACTGTCTCCTCTGAGAAAGCAAACCCCCACTATGTCGCCAACAGCAAATAATTAGTCTGTTCATGATGGCAAACTGTTTGGAATTGTTGTACTGGGTGCCTAGATACAGAGGTTTTTCCAGATCCTTTTACACTTCAATAGCCAAAATCAATGTCATAGCCAAAGAAGAGCAATTTAAGGAAAACAATCAAGAGAGAGCTACACAAACAAGAAAATATCTGTTCTCCTTCAAAAACATAACACATCTGCATCTCCTCAAATAAATGGTAAGCAGCACTTGTCAAACACACCTCAGTGAGAATACGGAGACATTTAGTGGAAAGGAGAGAACCAGCTTTCCTGACTTGAATCTCTGTGTTACACACAACCCACTGAACCACTTAAATATTACACAGTCACAGCATGGAGTTGCTGAGGGAAAAAATACTGCTTTTATTCAGCTTAAAGCTAAAACCACAGAGGTGAAGAGCCATTCCCAGAGGAATGGTGGGCATATGGTTGGTACTGAGCTGGAGCATGACTCAAGCAAGGCAGACCGAAAAAGCAAACCACTGATCTCAACCCCTAAAACGTACATATTGGGTGGCAGAAGCACCATGAACTTTAGATAAAATGCCAGGTAAGTGGAAGCATGTCAGGAAAGCTGCTGGCTACAAAGGCAGCCTCCCAGCAAACTGGGGGCTTCCTTCTGTTTACTTGTACGATTTGAGCAAGCAGGAGTCATGGGTGACAAGCTACACCTCAAACAAAACAAAGTTAAAAACAAGGTAGGTGGGATTCTTTTGAACAATTTAAATAAATTTTTCAGGCCTAAGATTTGTCCACACACAGAAGAGACACATCAGTAGGAGAACAGAGCAGACAAGCACACTTGCCTCTTCCTGCCACAGACTGATTCATGTTTCAAAGTATAGTTGATATTAGCTCATCCAATTCGTGTTTAACCAACCTAAGGAAATCTATTTTATTTTCAGCCACTAAAGAGAAAAACTTTTCTCTGTATTTATTCCCCTCCAGAGAGTATAACAGGTAAGTCTTCTTCTGCCACTCTACAGGGATGTTACCAGTCTTTATGTGTATAAAACAAAAATAAATCAACAAACCACACTTTATACACCAAATTCTGGCAAACATGTTTACTCATTTAAGCAGTAGCTCATTCTGCCTCAAGGATAAAGTAACTCTAGTACACTTTCACACTGTTTCCCTGACACCAGCTGAAAACTAACACTTTAATTTCTGCAGCCAGTAATTGATTTTTTAGCTTTGGAAAATATAAAGTAGCAAGTAAGAGTACGCATTTTTTTCAGAGCTGGCATTTGGCAAACCCAAGTTGCTTTTTTTGTCATTGCTACATGATGCTTGCAGGCAGCATTCAAATGGAAACCAACAACCAGCCAAGTTACCAAACTGTATCAGCACTCAAAAATATAATGACCTATATTCCAGATGAAAGCATCAGCATAATGCAATCCCTCTTTTAAGGAGATTATTCAATGGTTTATTCCCCAACTGTAAAAATAACAGTCTGGGTCTAATGCAGTCACTGGAATAACCTCTGTCCATTAAATAAATTGAGTATTTCAACCAGGAATTTTCTTCACATGCTGCTATGTCCAGAAATAACTACATGATGTAGAGCAAAAGAGCCCATATGGAAGAGCAGTATGAGACAAGGCAGCAGTGATCCCAGGTGCCAGTCCTCTTCTGTGCCAAACAAGTGCCTTATCCTGAGTCACCATGTCACTGAAACCCACCAGAAATCCTGATCCACTGCCCTGCACCGACTGCCTCCAGGGCTAGTAAAATCCTCGTTCCTCCAAGGCAGAATTGGAAGTTATAACAATTATTACCTCGAGGTTTGTAACATGCATTCTGGGAATAAATAACAGCAAAAAATCTTGCAAAAATACAGCAAAAGTCATTAATTTTCTTGGTGTAATTTTCTTGTCTCACATTAGCCAATAATCATGAAAAAAACCCAGGACCATCTGATGAGGCTGGCTACCCAGAGCAGTTTAGAGTTTATGTGTTTCATCAAATTTCTAGTTTGATAAATTCACTTGATTGCACAAAAGAAGACATGAGAAGCAAAAAATCTGTGTTTACTATGCCTTTTTTTTCTTAATCAGAGTCTCTCAAAGTTTCAGAGAGCTTCCCAAATATTACCAGACTGTACCATCAGTTTCAACATAAATGATGCATGGTGTCCATTAAATGTAGACATGAAAACTTACTATCCATGTTTATGTACCGAATACTTCCACAAAATATTTTTACTTAAGGAAACAAACAGTTACAGGCAGCCAATCTAAAAGTAAAAAAAATCACAGAAAGGTGAAGTGGTCAAACAAAAAGGCCATGCTCTAAGAAGTGGTTATATAAACCTATCTTTTCCACAACCTTGCTTTCAGCATCCTGCCCATCTCCCTTAAGTTAAGGACAATCTACTGAAAGGTCAAACACACAGTTAAGAAATAGCAACTACCAAAGGCAGTGTCTCAATCAGCCTCAGAGCCAGAGGGGGCAGTGCTGCCCTGCCGGGAACAAACCCAAGGAATAAGTAAAGCATGTTCAGTGCAAGGAATCCAAACCTGTCACAGCACATGTTGCAGTCAGGATGGCCACGATACACAGAGTATCACCATACAACAGCAGAGAGCTTCAGCCCATACAGAGCACCACCACACCACCTCAGGAGGCTGCATCTGCCCCGTTCTTTAGCCCAGCCTTTTATCCCCTCATGTTGATGCAGTGCAGCTGTGAGCCCTCTGCTCCCTTCGGTGGTTGCTCAGTGCCCCTGGGCACGCCATGGCTCATTGCTGTCAGTGCTGCTCACAGCTGTGCCACTGGGGATGGGGCTGGGCCACAGCCCCACTCCCAATGACCACAAACTGCGTGCCTACACAAACCTAAATATGAAGTGTGATCTACAAAAGCACCAGCATCCCACCCTTCATCCAAGTCAGAGCCAGCTCTGTGCAAAGTCACCCGACAGGTGTTCAGAAGGCTCAGCAAAAGCAATGGTAACAAACTGCACTGTGCAAATGTAGAAGTGCTGTGACACCTCACATGAATTTCCTGGGCAATGTACACAATAACTCACCTGCTCTTTCCACACTCCCCAGTGAGACCCCTGGAGCTCAACTACTGCCAGAAATGACAAAAAACAGAATCACAAAGGCTACAGAGAGGAACTGGGAGAGACTGCTGGAACAATGACCACTTGAATTGGTATTATTATACCCTTTGATTTCTCTGGCTACTGTCAAAAGCTCAATTCTAAACCACACTTCAGTCTGACACCTTTATGTTCAGTCTGACTAACTGATGTCTCTATAAGATGCAAGAAAAGAAGAATCAGAAAGGGGAAGCTATAAGGCTCAAAAGCAAATTATCACTCCAAATAACTGTGGGTAACTTCCAACTTCACATTACTGTTTTGAAACTTGACAAAATATGTTCTTGGACATTTTGATCAACTCATTTCCCCTCTCCCCTCACAGTTTTTATCCACATCTAATAGGAATAAACAGTAAGATTTAACCTTCAAAACAATGTAAAATTCAGTTGCTGACTTTCATTCCTTACTCATTTCCTCAGAATTGTTTAACAGTTATGTCCAAGAATAATTCTAGTTATCAGTTCCTGACTTCTTGCGACTACTGCCAACACTGATTTTTAACAATTATTTGTCCTAATTGTTAAAAGTATGGCAGGGTAAAAAACACCTCTTATGGTTTGAGTGTACCTCTATGAGCAAAAACAAACTGTCTACATAAACAGAAGGGACCAATGTCACCAGACTGCCTGACCCAAGTTCCAGCTGAAGTTTTACTCCAAAAACAACTGCTGGCACACACAAAAAGTTCTCAATCGACTCCACTGCTGTTTTGCACTCCTGTGCTCACAAACACTTAAGTTCAAGCAGAAGTACTGAAAAGCAACCCAGATTTCAGCAGTATCTGGAAGATGCAGCAGGTGGAAAATGGCCTTAAAAAAAGAATCTTCCTACCTTCTCTGCTAAGATCACACTTCACTACCAAGCATCCAAGTGAGCACAACGCACAGAACTCACACCAAACTCAGCAGCCAGCCCTGGGGGCAGCCATGCAGCACTGCCACCAAGCAGCTATTTCAGAGTTCTCTTCAAAATAACAGGAAATAATGAAAGTATACACCAGTGGAACAAAATAAAATGAAGGGTTTACAGAAGGAAAAAAAAAAATCCATTTCCTGCCACATGCACTTCAGGTTAGTCAGTCTAAATCATATAATCTAGTATTTGTTTCTCAGTAATAGCTAACTTAAAAAACTCCAAGCTTCTAAGGAAAAAAATACTAGCTTGCAGCATTCGAACACTTAATAAAGGAAAATACACCAGTATCTTATTTAAATACAAAGAAAAATTAATTATTTTCAAATTTTAGCCAGCTTTTAAATTTCTCCACCAACTTCTAAATTAAAATTCTGGACCTTGTATTTTGTATCTAAATATACAGAGGAAGAGACAAAGCACTAGACTAAGAATATTTGCATTTTATTTTCACACTGATTTGCCTGCAGATGCCTGAGCACTGAAAAGGCACAGCACAGCCTTTGCCCTTAATTAACATCTTGGGACAAGAATAAAGAGTTAGAAAACAAAGAGAAAAGTAACACAGACACACTTTTAAAACTGTAATGTATTTGTTAAAAATACAAATAGGTATTTGTATTTTTTACAAATTTATGTACTGCAATAGATCTGTGGATCTCACCAAAATAATTCTGACAAATTTTAGAAAAAAAACAGTAATATTTTGCATAGACAATAGAAGTACAAATTAGAACTGTCTTACTTACTATGCTGAAATAGAGGATAACAAGACACCAGACCTCTGCAAAGTGCAGTAATCAAGTCAAAATATTTAAATTGATCTTCTTTAAACTGTTTTCCACTGAAGGAACTTCAGAAAAGGCAGATTGCTACAGAATTTATAACCAAAACATTCAAACCCACCTGGAAACATGCCACTCTTACACCACTGTGAAGCTCTAACACCTCCTGAGTAATTGTACTCAACAGAAAAGCAAAGCATTCAAATGTTAACTACTTCTCAAATAAACATTGTAGGGGACAGAGGAGGAAATTCACTTCTGGTTAAAACAAAAACCAATTCACCAGAACAGGATCCATTTCCCTAAACAGTAGCAAAGATTATCAAAACTAATCATACTATTAGTTTACGCTAAAAGTCAATTCTTTGAATAAGATTCTTGGACAAAGCCTCAACTCCCATTCTTTTTCTTCCAAAACAAAAAATTAAGTCATATGCATGGGCAACTGCAACAGGTCAGCATCTGCAACTTGCTGTCCACCCCCAAAAAATTTGGCTATGTGACTTGAGGTACATACAAGAGACATGACCTTATCAGAAAGGTCAGCAACACTTGAACTGAAAGCACAGCTACCTAACTTAGCTCAACACCATGAAAGTCAGAGGTTTAAGCATCACTTACCACTGACAAGAAGTGTAAGCTCAAGACTATCTCATAATTACTAAGTAATTGTCTGCTGGAAACTTGTACCATCACACCTTGCAATACAACATACAGAGGTTTTGTAGATTAAAGAATAAATAAATAAATACACACACAAAATATAAGAGACGTTCTGAGAGCCGTGTTTATTTACTGACCTGCAGGAGAAGACCACGGATTGGTCATGACTGGTTACTCAAAACTGATTCCTTTCATCAGAAAAATTAACACTACACAAGTTTTATAGCACGTGCTGAGAAGGGACTTTGTTGTCAGTCACATTCACAGCGATTTGATTCCTCACCTGTGTCAATGACACACTGTATGATAGCAACCAACTTATTTTACTTCTAAGCCCAAGAGTGACATGGAAACCTCACTAAGCCATTAAGCAAATGGCCTTCAAGATCCACTCTTAGATTCACTCACTGACTGAAATCCTGTTCTGACAGTTTACTGCTTCTTAAAAACACCTTTCCCCTTCCTTTTCTCTGCCCTTTTACCTTTTCTTCTCCAGTTAGAAATCACGTGGGAGACACCAGGAATTTGAGCAATTAAGACAGGAAGCTGTCCACTATTATTAGTAATTAGGTTTACTATTTAAGAGTGTGCCGGTTGCCTAATGTAAAATGAAAGATCACATATGAAGGCAAATGTGCAGATTATAATTTTACCATTAATTACCACAGTTAATGTGCACTGTTTTGCATCAAAGTGTAACTCCAAAATCTTTCTACTATAGCAGAAACCACCTCAGAACTCCCAACCATGCTAAAAAGGGTATTTCTAGTCCACACAGATACCAAAGCCCTGTGTGGACAGAGCAGCCAGACCAGTAACTGACATACCCAAGGCTGAACCTTGATGCCACTGAATCACCAGAACATCAGCACAAATCACACTTACACCAGTCAGGAAACTGTAGGATACATCAAGCACCTGCAGAGGGTTTAAACTAACCAAGAACTTCATTTCAGACTACCTGTCTACACAGATTGTAACTCAAGAACTCATTTCCTTATTTGTCTTGAATAAAAAATGCTTCAATTTCCAAAATTTTAGTTTATCCCAATGATTTCTCAAATGGATTCATGCATCAAGAGAAAATAATTAAATTAATTCCAACTGGAAGCATTTATGTACAGATGGCATCAAGTATTTATCCACCCATCTTGCTGTTAAATATTAACATCTTTTCAATGAAAGGGAAAGGGCATACACTGAAGCTGTAAATTTCTATGTTGAGTTAGTTATTTTAGTGATGGGGAAGAAAATTAATAAAAAAAATAAATTAATGTGTGGATCATTTTTCTCATTGCTTTGTCTCCTTGGTACAAATTGCACTCTACATCTCAAGCAGGGCTTACCCCATACAAGAGTTTGATACTGCTTGCTGCTTGTTCAGGAGGAACTGAAATCTCCCATTCAACCACAACAAGCTGAAGTTAGAATCATTCATTAACCAACACTTCAACTAATTTCAAAGTTTTACATATTTACAGATACAAAAGTTTTGATCTCTGCTTCACAAGCACCCAGCAGGCAGATGCTGGAGAAGCTACCCAAGAGCAGCCCAAAGACACAGGCTGTAGGATGGCATTAGGAAAAATCAACACTGGCAGCAGAAGGAAAGGTAAGGAAGAAGTGCTCTCTGTGCTCAGTGGAACAAGTCACGTGTTAACAAAGTACATGGAAAAGGATAACATACATGTAGCTTTTTTTTGCCCCAGTTTTCACTGGTAAGGTCCATTCAGAAGCCTTGCAGACCCCTGAGCTCAGTAGCAGACTGCTGGAGTGAGAAGTCACCTCCAAAAGAGAAAGATGAAGTTTGGAAGCACTTCAGGAAACTGGAAACATACAACCTATGTAACCAGATGGGCTATATCTAAGAATCCTGAGGGAGCTGGTCAGTGTAGCTGAGATACCATACTCTACCACTTTTAAAAAGGCCATGAGACTGTGAGAGGCTCCTTCTGACCAGAAAAAAGCCAAATATCACAACCAATTTCAAGAGCAAGCAGGAGGATCCAGGCAACCACAGATCAGCCAGCCTAACCTAAGTCCATGAGAGGATTATAGGGCAAATCCTCCTGGAAGGCATCACTCTGCTCAAGGAGCACAGGAAGATGACAGGGAATAGCTAGCATGGATTTACCAAGAACAACTGATGCCTGAAGGACACAAGAGCTTACTGCAAGGAGATGACTGGCTTAGCAGATGATGGAAGAGCACAGAACACAGAAGGCCATTAACAAGTCTCCCACAGTATCCCTACAGCCAAACTGGTGAGACAGGCATGGGGTAAGTGAGCAACGAAGTGTTTGGGAATTTGCCTGGACTGCTGAGCTGAAAGAACAGCCACAGCTGTACCAAGCTCCATCCAAGCAGCTGCAGTGGCATGCCCTAGGGATCACCTGGATGAAACCAGCAGTACCACCCAATGGCTCTAGGAATCATCTAGATGGTGGGACAGGCTGCATCCTCAATGACACCAAAGTGGGAGTGGTCTGCTCCACTCAGACCTGGACAGGCTGAAGAAAGGCACCAGAAAGACCTTGTGAAGTTCAATGAAGACAAGTGCTGGGTCCCGTACCAGCGGCAGAACAACCTCCTGTGACAAGACAGGCTGAACACCAACTAGGTAGACTCACTTTTTCAGAGAAGTATTTGGAGATCCCAGCAGACAAAATTTTGAAAACAAGTCACCAGTACATGCCCATAGCAAAGGCAGCTGAGCACAGCATGGGCTGGATGCAGGAGTCGAAGACAGCAGGTCCAGGGAAGGATCAGTCCCCTCTGTGGAGCACCTGTGAGGCCGTGTCTGCAGTGCATGGTTTGGGCTCCTGGTGCAGGACTCACACACTCTGGAGCACGTCCAGTGGCCAAGCTGGCCAGATGGCAGGAGCACATGGCGTACAGTGAGAGGCTGATGGAACTGAGTTTGCACAATCTGGTCAAGAAAAGAGCTCTAAAGAATCCTTATTACTGTCAGCTCTCTAATGAAAGGCTGCAGAAGAGAGAACTGGACTCTTCTGGATGATGGACACTGACATGTTAAGAGGCAACAGACATAAGTTAGAAAGTAAATTTCAACTACCTTAAAGGGAGGGAGGAAAGATAAAATCACTGAGTGCAGTCAAATGTGGAAATAGATTGCCCAGAAAGGTGTAAAAGGCTGGAACAATCTTATCTAAATTATTCCTACTTTAACATATGCAGGGAGCTGGATTAGATGACCTCCAGAAGCCCCTTCCAACCTAAATGACTCTGTCTTAAGAATTTACTATTTGACCTGCCAATTATTCTATATTAGAAACTTTCCTTCAGCAGGTTTTGCATCAGGTTTATTACTTTCAATCATGTGTTTCAAAATTCCAGTTCTCCTCTACATACAGTAAGCCTACATCCAGTGTTGTACAGAGAAATGTATACATCTCTTATCTTCTTGCCCTTAGAACTCCTTCCGTTTGTACTGCTGTGCTTCCACCACAAACAGGGACCCAGCATCAGAAAAATTTTGCGCTTTTAAGCTTACTTGATCTAAAAAAACTCACACCTTCAATATTGTGGCTCATGATACAGGGATGACAAGAGTAGGAAAGCAGATGGCTGTGACCCATCTCATTGTGGCAAAAGCTACTTTCTCCCTCTGACCACTTACAAAAAATCAGAAAGACACTTCTGCTATTCTTTCCAAAGAGTAAGAAATATTCCATGAAAGACACAATCTAACATGTGTTCCACAAGGGCCTTACTCACCTTTCAGAACAATCTATTTTACTAAGCAGATTTTGGTATCCCATTTATGTATTTACGTTCTGTTTACAAACAGTCACACCCAACAAACTAGTTTGTCAGCATCACAAAGTCCCCTCTGGGAACACTCCTGACAGCAAATTTAAATAAACACCTTAAAAGTCACAGAGATTTTCTAATAATCTACACACTGGTTTTGTTTCTCTTTAAAGTTAAGAATACAGGAAAAAGGTGAAATAAATAATTTTCAAACATGTCAAGTCTTTTTTATGGACTAGGACTCCATCAAAGAACAAAGAATGTCTTCACCAATCCAGGTTACGATAATGGCTCCTTCAACAGCTGTACCAGTATAACAGAGTAAGACTGAGACTGGAACAAACTGCCAAAGGTATGAATTTCAAAAAACACATCACATCAAAATATACTTGAAAACAACTTAACCTTCACTAAAAGGACACATTCAGGAAGCTCAATGTTAATGCCTGAAAGGTGCATTTTAATTCTCACTTAATAGGTCAAGATTAAAATTCATGGGGAGAAGCTGAGAATTATTACAGGAATGATTAGTGTAGCTGGTGGCCCAAAGAGCAAACAAACCTTCCATGGTGTATTTCCACACATTTTTGCATTCTCTTTGTTAAAAGTGCCTTTTTTTTTTTTTTTTTTTTTTTTTTGATAGCAAGATCAAGAGTGCCAATAAAACCTATTAGTCCATGGGGTGCATAAAATGAGTATAATCCCATGACAAATTAATCTAGACTAGAAATCAGTAAGTGTGTAATTACGAAGGTCAGTCAGGTTTGAAATAGCCTTCCTATTACAGCAGAGGTAATAACAATATACAACTAATTATTTTTAAATTAGAGCTGAATAAATTTACAAAAACCCCTAACAATACCAAGATCACTCCCTGAAATTAAGAACTCATCAAAAAGTTCAGAGAGCAGAACAGATTAACAAAGGAGAGAGAAGAAGAAAACCACAGCAACTTCTGTGGGCCCATGGAAGAACGCAGACACAGGGCTGGCTCTTGAGTCCATTTAATGTTGTCAGAAGTCAATAAAAATTACACCATGGCTTCATAATCAATCTAAGACAGTACTGGCAGAAAAAAAAAAAGAGCCACTACTCTTACTATCATTGCTACTTTCACCACAAGTCAATCAAACCCACAATGTAGCTTCTCCTAGCAGCACTGGCTTCTGCCACTAACTCACTGGCCACAAAGCCAGGTCCCAGCTGAGGAGCACCACAACACCTGTGACTGTTCCACCCTCTCCCCCACCAACACTCAACTTCCTCCTCTGGACCAAGCCAATGTCCACATGGCCGGGCATGCGAGCTGGGTCAGGAAGTTGTTGTAATCAGAGTACCTCAGGAAACAAAAAAAAAAGAAGAAAGAGAAGTACATCTTTTTAACTAGATTAGTTCTTTTTACTCACTTCCTGACTGTGGAAGTCCCTTTGATGAGAGAAGAGAAGGAGCAGCCACAACACAGACTGTCTTGAAATGCTAGGGAGTACACCAGGAACACATGCGAGCCACATTATAAACTTGAACGTTTTGCAATCCCCTT
Source organism: Pyrgilauda ruficollis (assembly GCF_017590135.1). Classification (NCBI taxonomy): domain Eukaryota; kingdom Metazoa; phylum Chordata; class Aves; order Passeriformes; family Passeridae; genus Pyrgilauda; species Pyrgilauda ruficollis. The sequence goes on along the minus strand of NW_024526266.1, from coordinate 1,379,064 downwards.
ACTAACACCACCACAACTTAATCTGTGAATCACTTTTTAAAGAACTGAATGCTTTTTAACAAAGCAATACATTTCAATGTAACCATTTTAAAGCAAATACTGCAGAGCAATTTTTACGGTTCTCATATGTACAGCCATGCTGTTCAGAGCTCCAGAATGCTTTTGGAAAAAAACAGTTATTTAAAAAAATCAAATAAATACAACAAAACTAACCCAGCATGATTCTCCACCTCTGCTTAAAACAGATGGAAGTAGTGGAAGGCTCTGTCACTCACTGAGTTCTGGGGCTCATCAGCTGGTGCTGGCTCCCCTCTGGACACTCACTGGCAGCATTCTTACAACACTGGAGTCAATTTGTGCTTACTGTAACTGTATTTGCAGTCTTTTCAAGTTTCAACTACAAAGTAAGTTATTAATCATATAATTATAACCATCTAACCCACATAAACAGAGTTATCTACAATCCCTCTTAAAACCTACGCAGAGGCATAATTTGCAGAACCAACCTTACAGGCCCAGTAAACCTTCATACAATCTGGAGCCAGGTCGGTCTGACAGGCAGTCAGGATTTGGCCTATATCGTAGAGGTTTGGTTAAATAAAGCCACAGCACCTTTTCTGCACTTAAAGGAAGAATAAAACGTTGCCTGTACCATCAACAAGACATCTCTCTGGAAACTGAAAGCACACCTGCCCTTCTGAAAGTTTTAGCTGAAAAACAACGTGGTTTTGAGACTAGAGCTCGACAGTGAGAGAGACAAGCAATGCTTACCTAATAAGCAAATTACTTCCTAATTGCCATTAGATTTGTTTTTTCTCTGTTTTAAAGAAGAGCTGTCATTTTGAATCTTTTTTCCCCCTCTTCGGCGCACCATGGATGGACACACACACGCACACAGCTGTGAAATGTGGTAGGATATTCCTTATTCACAGCACCACCAAACCAAGCACTCGCAGCAACACAGCTTCGAGAGAGTGACAGCAGGAGCAAAGTACACACGGCACTGCAGGAACTTATCCAGGAGGACAGTCAGCAAGTCCATTTCCTTCACTGCCGTCCCTGCTTCAGATGGTATCAGCAGGTTTCCAAGTACTTTTATCTAAAGACAAGAATTTTGTACCAGCTTGCAAGTCGGGAGAGAATGGAAGAGGGCTTAAAAAATAAAACAAACCACCAGAAATAAAACAAACCACCAGGGAAAAACAAAACAAAACAAAGAAAGAAAGAAAAGAAAAAGACAACCAGCCCAAAACAAAACATAACGTAGATGAAATTGAATGAAACTGAATGAAACTGACGCATGCAGGCGGCAGATTCAGGACTGTAGTTTGCTAGTCTGGGCTCTTGGGAAGTGACTTCACTTTTCCCGCGGAGGAGGCAGGGAGATGAACGCTTCCACAGCGCTCTCGCATTCCTGACCACGAAAACAACTTTATTTTTTAAATCCTGCACTGCGCTCGAGCTCCTCTCCTCCCGGAGCGCCACTGCCCAGGGAACTCCACGCACACAGACAAACACCAAATCAGACGAACCAGCGGAACCATCACCCCGCGCCCCCGCCGCCCTGGGGGCCCGCGGCCAGCGGAGGAGCCACCTCAGGTCAGCGGGCACTATCACCCGTCACACGGCTGGGCCAGCGGCTCCCTCCCCTCCCGTTCTCCTGCGGGAGCGGCGACCTCCCCGCCCGCGTCCCTCATGACACCCGCTCCGCTCCGCTCGCCCCGGCGGGGCAGGCCCGGGACAGCGTCCCGATCTCTCACCGGTGCAGCCCGGCCGTCTTCCCCGCGCTGCCGCTGCCTCCAGCCCGGCGGGGCCGCGCAGCCGCCTCAGGGCCGGGACAGCGTCGCCCACATTCCGGCGGCGAGAGGGCGGGCGGGTGCGCGCGCACGGCTGACACGGCGTGAGGGCGGGAGGGAAGGAGGGACGGCGGCCGCTCTCGGCAGCGACAGCCCCGCCGGGAGCCCGGGGCCGCTCCGTGCTGCCGGCGGGGTGCGCGGGGCCAGCGGCTCCGCGGCCGGCCCGGCCCGGCTTCCCGTCGGTGTGGAGGTTTTGTGCGGCCCCATGGGAGTGCTCGCTCTGGGACACAATTATAGAATGGTTTGGGTTGGAAGGGGGCTTAAAGACCATCTCATTCCACCGTCATGCCACGGGCAGGGACACCTTAGACTAGAGCAGGTTCCTTCAACCTCTGTCCAGCCTGGCCTTGGACACTTCGGGGGATGGGGCAGCCACAGCTTCTCTGGGCACCCTTTGGCAGGGCCTCAGCACTCTCACAGGGAGACATTCGTTCCTAATACCTAATCTAACCCTGCTCTCTAGTGGTAAGCAATTCTTCTGGGTCCTGTAGCTACATGCTGTTGTAAGTAAATTCTCCCTGAAAGTTCCCTTCAGGTACTGAAAGGGCACTATGAGGTCACCCCAAAGCCTTCTCTTTTCCAGGCTGAACAATCCCAACTCTCTGAGCCTTTTATCAGAGCAGAGCTTCTCCGTCCCCCTGATCATCCTGGTGCCTTCTCTGGGCTCACTCCGACAGCTCTGTGTTCTTCCTCTGCTGGGAGCCCAGAGCTGGAGGCAGGCGGGGTCTCACCTGAGCAGAGGAGCAGAATCCTCCCTCTGCTGCTGCCCACACTAGTTTTGATAAATGCTTCTCTCCTGCCTGTCAGAAAGCATCCAGCAGGCACTGAAACGTGTCAAAATCCTCGCCCACAACTGAAGGACAATGGAAGCAACCTATAAATCCGCTCTTCGGAAAAAATGAATTAAGGTTGCCTTCAGATTTTGTACCCTGGTCTCGCCAAGTAAGGTAGATTGTGTTTGCTTATAGACAGTGGTTTGGTGTGGTTAAGCAAATATTTTAAAAGTAAATATCTATGCTTAATTAAATATCACCATTGTTTATGTTTAAATAAAATATGTTTAAATTATGACAGCTTGTTGTGTTGGGTTGTGTGTGAAACAAATTACATTTAAATTACCCATAGCATCTGTACAGCTTGTCTGTGTTCTCCCCATTTCAGATGCAGTTCAGCAAAATCTTAAGGAATGTCAGGTCACAGCCTTCAATAAAACAACTTTAGCATAAAAGCCAGTGGGCTGTGTCCTGTTGCCTCTGGGACAACTAGACTGCCCATGTGGGCATTGATTTTAGGCTGTTTTCTTGTCACTAGGGTCAAGAGGTTTGTTTGTTACACGCTGTTTTTTGAGCTGAACTGTCATTAAAAAAACCTGTCTCAACGCTGGCAAGGCAAGCAGGCAAAGGAGAGCATTTCACAGGAAGAAAAAAAAAAAAAAGCCAGACTCTCTGGCCAGCTTCCCATTTAAGAATTCTTACTATTTTTTCTATAAAATTGTATAAATTAAATTACTTCCAGATTACTTTTATCCCACCACAGGTTCGGATAAACCACAAAACCATAGGGAAGGCAGAAGAATTCAGGGGGGAGGAAAATTATTTTACTGAATATTGCAATAGAGAAATAATAAGAAGAGAGTATCCCTGACACTGTCCCCAGACACTGCACACTGGTGTACTTATGTGGGCAATAAACAGGAGGAACCAAAAATCATTATATTCATTACCAGAATTAGGAATATATAGTCATAACTGGTTATTGGAAATGGAGAGTTTGTTCAGGAAGCCTAGGTAGGGAAAAGGAGACATAAGGTACAGAATGAATGACAATATTTTGATCATGGCAAAAAGGAAAAGAACTGTTGTAACCAGATGATTTACAGGGGAAGAGAATATTCCAAATCCAAAACACAGCCCCACACCAGCCACTATGAAGAGAATTAATTCTACCATCCAAATCCACCAACATACAAACAAATGATCAAGCTGAACTACAGAAACAATTTATTCCAAATACTTACAAAAATCATCTGCAATTTTAGACAAAACATTTAGGAAAATGGTTAAGTAATTTGAAGGCTATTAGCAATTCCCTTCAAGAACTCAGAAAAGACACTGAGGTTTCATGAGACCAGCAAAAAGCAAACAGTGCCTACCTAAATCAAAAAAGGATGAGAATTCAGAGGCCAATCACCTTTATTTTGTATCACACACAATTTTGTATCTTCCAAATTACTGGAAGAAATTATTAAGCAAATTATTTGTAAGGCCTTGTATGATAAGATTAATAACAATCAACAATAACATCTCAAAACCAAATTATGGGATCTTGACTGCAGCAAGGCTTCTGACAATATATCAGCTAATACTCCCCTAAGCAGGATCAGCATTGGCTATACAAAACTTGGTTTTGTATAAATGGCACTCAAAAGTAGTATCAAGTTAATTTTGCAGTTAGTCCTCCAGATGCTTACATCCTGAGTCCTGAACTGCTTCTGTGAGGGAATAGGATATGCAATATTTTTTCTCGTATTTGTGGACGATATCCTGTCTAGGTGAGCGCTGTAATCACTTTGAAAGATCTAATTGGAATTGAACAAATCATGATGAGTGGGAACAAAGATCTGAACTAAAGAGGATGTAATTCAATAAGGTGATAAAATACTACACACAGCTGGGAATAATAATTGGCAGCAAAAAAGCGAGTTTGCGACAGAAGCAAAGCAGTTCCTTTCTAGAAAATCCTGGTTCATGGTAGTTCACAAATAGAAAATGAGGCAACAGTGATTTGTGACCTACCCTGTATCACACAGACAACCTGCCACCACCTACCACTCGGGCTGCCCTGCAGTGCCAAACACCTCCTCCATACTGGCATCAACAGTGCTGGGGTGAGTTTTGTTTTGCAGGCAAAAGGGCCAGCGTTCACGTCCAGGGGCCTTGACGGAGTGCCCACACAGCACGGGTGACACGACCAGAAGAAATGCTAAATATTGAATTGTCAGAGCTTATCCTCCCCTCCCCTCCCCTCATACACACACCCACACTGGAACAAAAGAAAAACCAAATGCAAGGGAAAGAAAGAAAACACCCACAATGTTTGCCGCAATGTGGTGGGGAGAACAAAAATGGTGGTGTCTCCTGTCTCAGGGAATGGAAAAAATCCCAAAGGGTTCATGCAGCAGCTTGGGTAAAACAGATGAGAATCTGGTAAATATCTTGCATGAGTCCCCTCTTCACAGCAGACGAAGCTGGTGAATTTGGTGTCCTTTCTCTTGTTCCCTCAGCTTTTCTGAGGTCTGGGCCTGGGATGGAGTGGTCCCTTGCCTTCCTGCTGGTTCCTGGCCAATTCATCTCCCACTGATTGTCCTCTCTGATCTAAAACCAAAACTGAACCAATTAAACCAACCAATTAAAGAAATAAACCACTGAAGGATTGCTGCTGCTGTCTCCAAGGCCAGGGAAAGGGAAAAAAACCATCTTCTTGCCTAAGCTAACAAAACCCAAGCTAGCTAAGCAAAAAAAGGAAACCGTCTGCACAGCACAACGGATGCCTGGGCAGTGAGGCTTTAAATAAAGACCATCGAAGACCCAAGGCTCCCCCCTTCCCTGGACCCACCTTAAAGCTACAGCAACCATTTCTGGATCTAGAACAGATAATCAGGGAATAGAAACCCCAACACAGCCCTGCAGAAGGACCCAAACAGGCTGGATTGATGGGCCAGCACCAGTGGTGTGAGGGTCAGCAAGGCCGAGTGCCAGATCCCTACACTTTGTGCACAATAACCCCTGCAGCTCCAGGCTGGGGCAGAGTGACTGAAAGTCCCTGTTGAAGGCCCTGGGGGTACTGGTGCCAATGGCTGGACAGGAGCCCAGGTGTGCCTAGGTGGGCAAGGAAAAACAAGGCAACACAATGGAGAGGCAAGGTGAGAAAACACAAGAGGGGCAAGGCAAAGGAGGGACAAGATGGAGGCAGGGAAAGGCAAGGAGGGGTAAGTCACAGGGGCAAGGTAAAGAAAGGCAAGGCAAGGCAAGGGAGTGGCATAGGAAGGGTGAATCAGTACAAGGCAGGAGAAGGGAAGAGGGAGGGGAAAGAATGGGGCAAGGGAGGAGCAAAGCATGGCAAGGAAAGTAAGAGGTAGAAGAGGGTCAAGGCAAAGGAGGGGAAGGGAAGGAAAGGCAAGAGAGGGATAGATAAGGCAAGGGAGGGGCAGGCAAAGCATGGCAACGAAAGAAAGTGGTAGGCAAGGGTAGGCAACACAAGGTAGGAGAGGTGAGGCAAGGAATGGGAAAGGTAGGCAAGTCAAAGCTTGTTGAACCAAGGCAACATAAAATGTGTATGTTTTTCAGGCTGGCCATTTCCAATCAGAGGTCTCCATGCAGAGGAGCTTGGGCACAGGGCCTTGATGCAAGGGTGCTCGGTTAGGGATAGTTCTCATTGATGCCTTGGGGAGTTTTCAGACCCAACCAGCTCTCAGGGGCTAAATTGCAACAAAATCCTGTAAACTCTGCTAATAAATATGCATTAAGTGCCCTTGCACAGAGGGTTCATGTGCACAAACACATGTGAATGGTAACACATGATACTGTAAGCCAAACCAGGTGGGAATGTAAAGATGAGCATATTAGTAGTCTTAAGACTGCATATGAGGAAACGAGTGATAACATGGCAAAACAAACAAAAACATGGCAAAACGTAGCTTCTTTCAATGCAACAGATTAATAAGATAAAAGAAAAAATATCGGTGACATTCACATAAACGTGTCAATTTACACCAACAAAGCTCAGCAAAACGTGACTGATCTCAGACGTAGAGTCGCTTTATCTTCCAGACAGATTCTTTCCACCAATCATTCCAACGCTGAATTGCCAGCAGCTGAGCTGCATTTTCTTCCTTGATCTGGGCAAACAGCTGTTCAACTTTACTTTTGTATTTCTGTATTAAAAAAACCAACAATTGAGGACAAAATTAGTAGTGATGAAATATAATTTTATTTGCCTAAATCCAGGTCCTGATGCATTGTGTCAGAAGACTGCATAGAGGCCACTTATTTTTTGCTTTTGACAGCAGAACTGTATGAATAATTAACTATTAGCTGTGTTCCTTCTGTGTTCCTTTTAAGGACTCTTGAAATTGAATTATCAGCAATATTTAAATTTTGCTAAAATGCAAGACCTTCATCTCACTTCCATTAGTTCCTAAGAGTAGACAGTTGCCTTGTCTCAAGACTACATGGGATGCACTCAGCCTCTTACTGGAGCTTTGTAACTCAAAGGTATGAACTGAGCTATTACAAAACTGCTAAAAAGTTATTTCCTCTAGACAGAAACTTGTAGACTACCACGAAAACCTCAAGGCACTTTAATATTCTTAAAGAGTCCATGCTCCAAAACATAAAGTACTGTATTTTTAATGCAACACACATGCAGGAAAATACTCCTGTGGTGTGTGTGCATTCTATATCCAATCCTTTTATCCAACCATTTGTATCCAAACAACCACATTCCCTTCAAATCTGTGCTGTAATCAGGCTCCTGGGCACCAGAACTAGATACATAAAACACACATGCAAACTGATAGTTTTGATGGCATTCGCTACGTTTTGATTGGCAGTATATTTTACATTCCCCTATTAAAAGCAGATATTTTTAATAAGTTAATTTAGTTCAGTGGGAGTACAATTACTTCCAGGTCAGATGCATAAAGACATCTCCAAGCGATTTAACATAAAAATATTCTCCTAACTGCTGAGCACTGCTGTTTTGAGAACTATTGTCTGTGCCAGTCAGAGGCAGAGTTGTCTGCATTCTTTTAACAGACTCAGTGAAGAAAGAGTGATTATTTTGATGGTGGAAACTGTCATCTGTGATAGCTGTGGATATAAGATAGGTGTGAAATATTTTACAGCTCTTCATCAATTATGGGAAAATCAGCTTTTGTGATCTAAGTCTGGATCTAAAGTCTTCAGAAAGAAAGGTGAGTGAAAACAAGCAGGACTGAAATGGCACTGGGACACAGCTGCTTTTTGGAACTATGATGCTGCAAAATGCAGTGTCCTGTTTCTGACACCATCCATGCTTCTCTGCTGAAACAATTCCCCTTTGTCATGTCTCTGATTGAGAAGACTGCATGAGGAACCGACCCTGTCTGCTTCTGACAGCATCACAAGGAAATGGACAAGAGAAAGGATTCCTACACATGAATAATATGGCCTTAAGATCTGCAAACACTGTCTATGTTAAAAACCTACACACACAACAAAGATTCTGTAATTGTCTTCTTAAAAAACCAAACCCATAACAGCAGCAGCCCACTCAAGAGTCTTTCCCCACAAACCCACCTTATATGCAGCTTGTCTTGCATCCACCACTGCCAGATGGCCCAGGGTAGTTGTAGCTGTTGAAACTGATGCAGTTCCTCTGCAAAGAATATAGTCTGGAGTGTCGGGAACAACAGTCTCAGGTATTCCCGGCCAAGACCTACAAAAAACCAAACCAGCCAAAACAAACACATGAGAAAAGAAGTTAGAAAAGAGAACAGATCATACTAATTCACATTGCTTGCACTAAGGTGCCAAAGATCAATGTTATTTTTTTCCCCACAAAAGGTTTACCCTAAAACATCTTTGTTTAGTACAACCACCTGTTCTTTTAAAGCATCAGGATCTCTCCACAGTATAGAATTCATTTCTTCTGAATGACAATACACAGACCACTCAGAGATCTGAATGTAATTAATTGATAACTAGTGGCAAACAAGTGGCATAGCAATAGCAGTGACATGGTATTGTTTTACACTACTATATGTAATTCACTTTTATTTGGACCCATTGCAATTCTGTCTTTAAAATCATTACCCACTCAAACTACCCCATTACTAGTTCAATGACATTACTAATGATGAGCTGCAGTTTCAACAAGTGCAGCAAAAAACTATCAGTTGTTATCAGTTCAGAGAAAATGAATTAGACAGAACAGTGTTCAATATCTGCAAATACTACCTCCTTCCTCGTTTGACTAACTGTTGAACTTTGGAGGTTCCTAGAGGAAGTTCAGTTTGTTTACGACACGTTAAAGTTGGCATCTTCTCTGTAGGTATTTCAGTTCCTGGGAGGTAACAGAAGATATGCTCAGCAGAAACAAAACACTGTCAGGAATACAACTGTTTTGGAGTAATTGTGCAGCTCAATGCTCTTCAGACTCAAAAAATAGCTTTGCAAGTTTTATTACGCAAATTTTTTAATTTAAATCAAATAATCTTAATATCAAAGCCTCCTCTTCCTAGGGACAGACTGCTGCAATCTTTGACAAGGGAGCGGAGGCCTGAACAAGCAATCTCTTCTTACCTGCTACTTTTACATCATCAACAGTGATGGTTTCATCTAGTTCCAACAGGAGCTTTTCAGTGAGGGCAGCCAGTGCAGAATAAAAGCTCTGAGCACACTCAGCAGCACAATCCTGTTATAACATTGGAGACAAGTGAGAGGAATTCCTTTGATAATTGGATCTCCTCTTCTTTTAACTTGGCTCTGAAAGACTACACAAATATCAAACCCTGGCATTCCACAACAGCTGCAGATAACAGACATGAGGCTCAAAGTTGCACATAAAAGGGTCTTGAAGTGTCTCTGCAGTATTCTTAACATTGCCTGATTTTCTAAAGATCAAAAAACTGTAGAGTTTTGAGTATAGGTACCTAGTAGTTACACATTTGGGTTAAACATGATAAAAACAGCTTCCAGCCAAAGAGAAGATCATTCTAGAATTCAGGTACTTTGGGTGGAAGTGCTTAGCCCAGGTGTTACTCTCAAATACCTATTTGTGTTTCTGTGTCTGCATGCAGAGCTAGGAGTAGAAGGAGATACTATGGAATTAAAAATACCAGTACTCTGCAGACAGTGTAGAATTTGGAGTAAGTGGCCTGAGAGAACTAAGCAACAGGCTTTAATGCTGGGGAACCAACTTTCAATTAACCCAGGGGGCAAAGGGGGGAAAACATTTTGATTCCTGAATCTCTCCTGTAAATTCAGCTTATTTCAGTTCTTAATCTTATGTAGAAAAGTGTCATTATTTGCACTAATGAAATGCACAAAGAAGAAACCCTTCCAGGCATCTGTTGTCTGGAAGTAAGAGAACTAACCAGAGGATGTCACCTCCACAGCCAATACTCCTACCCACCATTAAGCTCACAGCCAGTAGCTTCTATGAATGATATAAAATATCAATAAGTTCTACAATGTATCTAAGCAGCTGTGTGTGTGCAGATATATTTATGTCTATGTTGATCTAATGCTGACAGTACATAACTTAAAATATAGCAATATATGAACAGGATTGCTTAAAACTGAAAAAAAATTTCAAGTTTCCTTTGGATGGGGAGGAAAAACTGTATCCAAAATACACCCTTCTTTCCAAATACAACATTTAAGGTCACATTAAGCAAGGGTTTTACAATTACCTGCAGCATCTTTGTGTTGAGGTGAACCCCATCAGTTTGATCTTTTTGCCTTTTTATTTCCTCTTGGCACAAAGCCTCCAGCTGAAGGGTATTATTTGGGTGTCCTAGGGAGTAATGTAATTTTCTCCAGTGCGTAGTCTTTAAGCAAGTATGTAAGAAAGAAATGCCTTCAGTAAAGAATACACTGTGAGTCATAAAAAGGAAGAAGTAAACCACAAACATTTTCTATTAAGGTATTCAGAAAGACAAGGAAAATGGAGCTACTTCTTGGCTGTCTCGATAAGAAGCTTTGCAGTGCAATCTGCACCAAATTGTCTCTCTGCTGGCCTCTGGTCTCACTTTGGGATTTATTTTCAACAAAAAATCATCTCTTCCACCACGAGGTAAGTAAGGTATTTTTTTATATCTCTTTATTTGTAATTTTTACCTAATTTTTAATACTCAGACACAATTTCTAGACACTTTAGCATTTTCTGTGTGATCTCCATTATGATACTGTTTTCAGTTCTGATATTGCTTGACAAAATATGCCTCTTTTATGAATTTCATTATGTGTGATATGTATTTCATTATGTACTATCATTTATGTATTTCATTATCACTACATCACAGTTCTTACAAAGGAGTGCACCCATACAGTAGGAGCTGTCTGGCCATACTCCAAGGTCACAGACCTCACAGAGTTGACAATCCAAGTGTAAGATGACAGGTAGAGCTGAGAAGATTAGAAAGAGGCAGCCCAGTGCTGGAAGCTGGGAGAGAAGGGACAGAGTTCCACAAAATCCAAAGCTTCCAGGAGAACTAAACAGACTAACTGCAAACACAGAAAACTGTATCTGTGGTCAGCTCAGCAGAGAGTGATGAAGCAAACAGTGAGAATGAGAAAAATAAAATGTTATCAATCTGATGCACTTACCATGGGTTACACTACAAAGCATTCCAGAATGTCCATGATACATACCTTCACATCCTCCCAATCTTTCAGCTGTCTGTTGAAGAGATGCTGAATATGACCAGTAAAAGAGCTGAGTTTCTGCTCATGTTCTTTTAAAAGACTTTCCACGACCAGTTGGGAAACAGAAGAGAGCTCCTCCTCAAAGCACTTCAGCTGATCCCGAAATTCTTTTTGGAAAAGACAGGGTGTGCATGTGACACAAACAGCCTGGAATTTTCTCTCACAGAGATTGTGTCTCTGACATTGCTTTTTCTAGTTGCAATGCTTTGAGAAACATACACTTGCTCAAAGATGTAACATTTAATTTAGTCAAGTGCCCTTCTGCTAGACTTTTTGTAGCTGATAATACATACAAAAAGAATATTGGCTCAATTTCCATTAAAGTCAACTGGAATTTTTCCACTGAGTGTGATGGATTGTGACGTCAACAACATAATTCTTGGTCACTGCAATTTTCAGCTTTCATACTGAAAAATTACATACACATGAAAATGCAAGTCTTAACTGAATAAATTTACCTCTAAGACAGAAATTGTAGTAATCATCTGTCTGCCTTTGGTATGACAGTAGTTTCACTCTCAGCATTTCTGCCCAATGTTCAAATGTGTCTGGCAGATCTTCAAGCATTCCCAAGTAAGGATTCTTCTTTTCTCCATAGAACTCCTGCAGAAGGGAAAGATAAACCAGAAAAAATGTTGACAACACATTTAAACACATTACATGTAGGTAAATAACAGTAGGAGAAGAAAATAAACTTTCTGGACAGTCTGCCAAATATTAAAAGAAGCAAATAATTTCTCTGACACAGGAGTACACCTATGAAAGCAGAACCAACTAAAGAACATGACATTTCCTTACCTCACCAAGGCAGAGCAAGGTGTTGTTACCATTACAGAGAATATCCATAATAATCCCCTTAAAAGTACTGAAAACCAAAAAAAAAATTAAAAAATTAAAAATATGATCACACTGTTAAATAATCACACTGGCAATATTCATTGTTTTTCAAGTATTTTGTTCAGGTTAATTTTAGTACATTTTTCAGAGCACACACAAACCAGTGTTCAGAATGCTTAAGAACCTTCCCCCACATTAGCACAGATTCTCTTCAGATGCAGCCAGTACAACAGGCTATTGTAATTGCTCACTGGAGAGCACTGCCATATCACTGTCACAAAAAAGCAATCTTAGCCAAATTCCTGTGCCCAAAGAGCTTATCATGCATTTCAGATGAAGCAAAAATATTTCAAGGTGGGTCTAGCTGTTTACTGGAATTATTTTGAAACACTATGGAATAAAGTTCCCAAACACTTAAACACCTTAAGCATTAATTTGAATAGTTTTGCATGGCATGTACAAAATATCTCAGTTCTACAAATTACAGCTGCACATATGAAGAAACAATATATAATTTTCTTAGAGAAGGGGAATGGAACCTCATTTCTTCCCATTAATGGAATACTGAGTAAAAGAATAAAGATATAAAATGTATTTGTCTTCTTAGATGTGAAAATAATTGAAAGAGAGGCTATTTGACATTCCCCACCCACTTATAAAAGTACAAAAGAGGCTCCAGTAAGACCCCCACTTCAGATATGAGACAGAATGAACCAGATGACTTACATCTTTACTATTATTACACTGCAAAAGGAACTGTTCTGGAAGTACTTTGACCTATAAATATCAAGGCTAAATACCTCAAAATTCAATGATGAACTCTATAGGTCACAATGATAGATAGATAGATAGATAGATAGATAGATAGATAGACGGATGCATACATACATACATATAGAGGGTTTTTATAGATTAACTTCTTGTTCTGGAAATATATGACTTACTCAGACTTTGTAGCATTATTTCCAAATAGCTGGGATCTTTCATCCTTGGTAAGAGATTTTCTGCCTTTTTCACTGGAAAGGAAAAACATTAATTTGAAACTGTCCACAAGTGCTTTCCTTCTCTGGCTGATGATTTGAGCTAGTTAGTCATATGACAGACAAGAAACTGAAGAAAAATTAGTAAAAACCTAACTCTAGAACTAGTATTCTATGTGTCCTGGTTCTGGCCAGGACAGGGTTAATTTCTGCAGCAGTCAGGATGGCGTATGGCCAGGACCTGGAGGTTATTCTCTACCTCTCATCATTGTGGGGGTGGCTGGAAAGGTCCCTGCTGTTGGGGAATGTGGTGGCAGTCTCAGGGGTTTCCTCATGGTGAGCATTCACATGTGAATCACTTGCCTCTCTTGTACACTTTGCTGTTAACATTGCTGCTGTTACTATTAGGTTTTTTTTATCTCATTGCTATTTCTAATAAATTGTTCTTATCTCAACTTTATCTTCACCTTTTGTGCCTCCAATTTTCCTCTGCAGCTGCTGCAGGGAAAGGGGAGTGAGCAAGCAGCACAGGGTTTTGGAGTGTTTTGCTAGTAGCACATATACAAAATACTATATATTATCATGGTTTGGGAATACAGTTCCCAAACCATGATAAGATATAGTATTTTGATGGAAAAAGGTTCTCAGAATTCTCTTCTAAACTCTCAGTTGTTCAAAAATTTTTTGTTGTTTTCACTATTACAGTAGCTCATTTCATCAATCTGTGGACTCAGCTGAAGACAAACTATTTAGACACACCTGAAAATCAAGCCACATTGATTTAAGGGTTAATCTATATTTCAACAACTTCAAAATACAAAACAGCAGCAGATGAAGGAGAAAAAGAATAATATTTTTCCAGTCAAAATCTGGGAGGAAAACCCCACAAAACTGATCATGTGGACATAAATAGGTAAGAGATTCCAAGCGATAAGCAGTGGATGGAAAGAAGGCTATACAAACGACAGGTAAGAATCTTTCAATTAATAGACAAAGTCTAGGTAAATTTCTTGCATAGGAATATTTGAAGTGGAATTCCTCCTTTTAGGGGTCTCACCTTTTTTTTCGCTTGGTTTCATCCCGAGATGACCTCTTGCTAGTAGACTTTTGAGAATTTGCATCAGATACCCTCTTCTTTACTGGGGGAAGAACTGCTTATAGTTAACAAGGAAAGAAGAATATTGCACAAATGCCAACTGAAGTGCTTTTTATGTGTGTATATATATATTTCGTATTCTTATTTCTATAATGTTTCCTTACAATTTTATGTGTGTATATATATATATTTCGTATTCTTATTTCTATAATGTTTCCTTATAATGTTTTCCATGGAGGGGACAACTACAGGAACAATCATTTCTGTCAGACAGGCCTGAAGTAACCCAGAAGTGGCAACAGCAGTAAAGGTTATGTGCTGGGGCATGAGTCCCAGGAATGTCACAGAAAATACATGGTAGATGGAAGAGATTTAAAGCAAATTGGAGGCAGGTGAAGAAGGAGAATGAATGGGCTACATTCATAGTATTGGTGGTCATGGGGACTTGCAGATGTGGAAGAGATTGAGGATAGCTTTGGAAATGGCTGCAGAAGAGAGATGAGGAAATGGGAACACTAGGTAGGAAGCATCTGGGGTTACCTCCGTGCTCACCTTTGAGTAGATGATGATACAGTGTGAGAAGGATCCCTGATTCCCTATATACTTCATGATTTCTGCTCTGCTTCTTTTCTCAACCCCATTTCCCTTTTGCTATCACAAACACAGGTATTCTTTATAACATTATTATCTTATTCTGCAGTTTTCATTGCTTTAGGAGCCCCAAATCATCTTTATCTAAGTAAAGATGTCCAGGGAAAGAGCTGAGAAGCACAACTATCTCAGAGCTCCTAGCATAGAAGCCACTGGCCTGGATCATACTAGACCTGTGCAATAAAATGCCAGGAACTACAATTTAGATGAAAAGAAAATATTAAAAGAAATACAGGCACACCTGGATTCTTTTTCCCCCGATTTAGGTCTCGATATTTTTTTGTTGGGTCAAATCTGAAAAGAAAAAAAAATAAAGAGCTAAGTACTACTGCATATCCTGTCATTTTATGTTCTATACTATATTATATAGCAAACTAGGCAAGTTCTCTATCCCTATCATGTGCTAAGTGAATTAAATTTCTGAGATTATATTTAACAGATAGGGTTACTTTTACAACTGACAGTGTATATAGAAGTGATTTCATAGGAGTGATTGTTTAACTGGAATTTTGGAATTTCTACAGGCAAAACTGCATTAAAATACTATTTGCAAATCAACCATTTGTCACACTCTTCATTTTACACTTTGTATATTCAGTCACCTAGGTAGCAGGTAATAACCTGCTCTAGAAAATAAGGCTCTAGAAGACAAAAATTAAATACCTAAAATTT
Source organism: Pyrgilauda ruficollis (assembly GCF_017590135.1). Taxonomy (NCBI): domain Eukaryota; kingdom Metazoa; phylum Chordata; class Aves; order Passeriformes; family Passeridae; genus Pyrgilauda; species Pyrgilauda ruficollis. The sequence continues at coordinate 1,363,502 of NW_024526266.1, read as the reverse complement.
ATCATTGTATACTAGATGTCACTCACAAAGGGGTATTTTTGGCTATGAGAAATCTTGGATTTAAAAAGAAAGTCTCAGCTAGACTAATTTTTAAACTTAGACTGATTAGAAAATATCTAGTAGTATTACCTATGACCAGTCTATTCACTAGTTCTGGGCAAAGAAAATATAAATAAAGACATGGACAGAAAAATACCTTTAGACAAACAAGTACTTACCCAGCTAAATTCCCAATAACTTTTATTGCCAAATCATCAAATATTGATGTATCCATTCCGCTTGGATTTAACAAAGGGAATTTGTCAGGATCCAGTCCCATCACCATCCTTTTGCTCTCATCTCCGAGACTCTCTTTTGGAACAGCAGGAGCAATGAAATCTTGTGACCTCCCATCCACGTCGGGAGTGGCTAAGTGCTCTTGCAATGTCCCATCTGTGTCAGCAGTGGTGAAGGCCTCCTGAAATGGGAAGAAAAATGAAGCCCTGTAGACCACAGCAGGCAGTTCCATGCATTCCATGTAATGACTGACTACTAGAGCAGATTTTTTAAACAGACAATATCTTGCTTCACAGGCTGAAATAATTTTTTTGTCATTCTAACAGCAATGTTGTTACAGCTATTCAGCTCTAAAACACTTAAAAGCAGTTAAAAGTAGGTTCTCATAATCATCATAAACAGTATTTAAGGATATACTCTTAAAACAATGATCCACTGAGATGACAAACTAAAGACAGACTTTCCAGAAAAGGGAGGAAAGAAAACACAACCTGTTAGATAAAAACAAAATCCTTTCAGGACACATTTGGGATTTAAAAAAAAATATTTTAAAGAAACCTGTGAAATATATACCTCTGAACAGTGCTACACCTTGAAAACAAACTCTTGTGAAGAACTGAGCAACTTATTGCAGAGCCATGTATCTCTTCAGCATTTTGGAAACTTGCTGATTTACTCAGCCTCTTAAAAAGGCTGTCCTAATGTTACAGTGTCTTTGACACCTTGGCATAATGCAGATTGTTTTTTCATTTGAGAATTCAAAGCACAAATTCTGAAAATCCATTAAAACATGTACATATGAAAATTCTCTCAATATTAAATAAAATACAGAGAACGTGAATGTTATCTTACAGTGGCACATGGGATCTCTGCCTTTACTACAAAGCAGTCAAGATACTTGCTCCTCTTTTTCAGCTCTTCCAACACCTCTCTGGCAAAAGCATACAACCCTTCAGAAGTTAAAACCTGAAAGATACGGTAATACAGATGGTATTCACTAAATTGACTGTTCTAACCTTTTCACACATGCTGACTCTTGCAAACAATATTATTTGCCTTTGTTCTGTCACCAGTTTATGTACATATACATGGAAGCAATGAGATTGTATAAGAAGCTGAGGTTTTGGCTTGGCAAACAGGAAAACAGGTACTGACTGTCCAAAAAGGACTGTTGGGGTTTTAAAACCAGCTGGAAATTAAGCACCACACAGCTCAACCCTCCTTCTCTCCCTCCTTGCCCTGGTGGAATGGGGAGGAGAATCAAAGGAAAACTTGTATGTTAAGAACAGTTTAATCATTGAAAATAAAATTAAATACAGTGATAATGGTAAATAATAATAATAATGACAGTAAGAAGTGAAAAACAAGTGATGCACAATACCATTGCTCACCACCTGCTAACCAATGCCAGACCCCCATTCCTGAACCCACACTGGCCCTTCCAGATAACTCCCCCAGTTTATAGACTGGACATGACATTCCAGGAGCTGGAATATCATTTCTGGCCAATTTAGGTCCCCAGTCTCAGCTGTGCTCCCTCCCAGTTTCCTTTGTGAACCTCCTCAGTGGCAGAGCAGGAGACCAAGAAAAAGAAGTCTTTGGCTTAGGATAAACAGGACTTAGCAAAAACTGAGTTATCAACACCACTCTCATCCTGAATCCAAACCACAGCACTGTAACAGCTACTGAGAAGAAATTAACTCTACCCCAGATGAATCCAGGACAAGAACCTTTCTGAGCAAAAATTCTGTGTTTCTGCCCAGCCCCAAATATGAGGAAACATAAGTCTTCCTGAAAAATATTCGTTTATACCAAATTAATAACAATTAATAACAAGTCAAATTAAATACCATTTCCTGCTGATTAGAAGTTACTTCTTTATCTGCAGTAGAATGAACATAAGCATCTCTCTTCTGCTGGAGCTTTTCCAGGTAAGACTTTAATGTGACTGACTGCAAATTGGAATTCGCTACCTAAAGCAGAAGCAAACTTTAGAAAACTGGATAAGTCAAATCCCCATTCACAGGAATTTCTGAGGCTCCAGTTTCAAACCATCAGAACCACTGACAAAAACTGGTTAAAAACCCCCGGTACTCAGAGGAGAAGCTGAAAACAGTAATTCACAAAAGCAGCTGCACCACACAAAAATATTGGTGAATTCAGATGTACATACTCAATGTGCTGCAAGGCCACAGTGTTCCAGCACAGCTGCAGCAGTAATAAAAATAAACTTTTAAGTGGATAGTGACAGAAAACAGATTTTAAATTAACATTAAAAATTATGTAATATTTGTCTACTGTGAATTCAGCTAAAATCTCCTCAAAGGTATAAAAGAAAATTATTATATTGAATTTAAGCAAAGTTCTGATGTTTCTGTTTGTACCTCTGATTTGATTTGCTGTCGTAGCTTTCTCAAATATTGATGGACCTTCTCCATAAAGGCTCGACCCAGAGACAGAGAAGCAAACTTTTTTCCAGACTGCTTGAAAAGGTCAGTAGCCTTTAAGAATGTTAGAAACAAAAGACAAGATAATTTTTCACTTTTTAAAACTTAAATGATAGAACTTGCCATTCTACTAATTTTTTCCATCATCTAACTGCCAAACAGGACAGACTTACAGTTCTAATCTGAAAGCAGGCTGACTGCAAATCACATCAAATATGTCAATAGAAAACATCATTTGAAATAATGTAATTCTGCATACCTGCTCCAAGCAGCTCGATTTTATTTTCTCTACATCCACCTTGATTGAACTTTCAAAGGAGTCAATTTCCTTACTTTCTTTCTGAAGACACTCGTTGAAAAACTTTACCTCCTCAGATGCAAAGTCACCACCATCTGAAAATAATCTGAAAGCAAACATATAAACAATTGGCTTTGAGTCATTTTACTCCAAGACCATTCTAGCTAAACAGCCCTGAAACAACACAAATGTGATAAAAACAGCATTATAATTGTGGTCTAACAAGATACATTTCTTTTTTTAAATAGGAAACTAGATGAATAACAAAATAAACTTTACTTTTACTGTTCTGCCTATGCAACAAACACCAATTCCCAGAACTAAATCACCATTTATAAACAACAATTCCATGAAATCTATGTACCTGCAACTTTTGAGAAAACCCACATTTGAGTCCCTTAATTTTCCTAAAGCTTCCTCCAAGTGCTGCTGGTAACTTCTCACAGTAACCCTGATTGATTCCAGATGGTTGTGGAGCTCTGATTCCAGATTATTGCTGGAAGAAACTAACCTAACAGCAAATAATAAAAGACAGAGAAAACATGTCTAATGAGGAACACACATGATGATTCAGCAACTTCTGGCTGTAAAGACATGAAAAAAATTGAGGACTCCGAAGTTATTTATGACTCTCAAAGCAACTCCCTGAGCTGGGATGGTTTGGATGAACCCATGGAAGGTATCAGCAGCAGCTGATACTATTGGGCACTTTTCTTCCAAAACAATTAGTCAAACTGATATTACTGTGCACGTTCAGTAAACTGGATAAAATCTAAACAGATGAAACATCTTTTCTACTTAAAGATTGCCAGCACTTTGAAAGGAGATGAGAATTTCCAAGAGTTCAGTCCTGATTTTAATTTCTTCAGGGAGAGAATGAAATTCTTTATGTTTTCAAGTTTTATGAAGTAGTCTTCATTGAAGAGCACTGACATATAAAACAGGTTCAGAATGCAAACCATAAACATCCCAGACAGCAATCAGGAGTATTTAACTAGGGAGATTCACAGCAACAGCAGTGGCACACTTACTGCTCAGTCACAGGAGCGTGGAGCAAGTCATACTCCAAGTTACGGACTCGGGAATGAAAGCTTGTGTTGAGGTTATTGAGCTGGTCTGAAAATCGGAGGAATTCATCTTTCTCCTTTTTCAGGACTTCTGCCAGCACTGCACAGTGGCACTCAAGGTGCTCTTTGTGAAGTGACAGCTCCGCTGAGAAGAAAGGAAATTTACAATAGGGACATTATTTCCTCTTTACTGTGAGCTATCACAATGCCCAGCTAAGCTGTGAACAGCAGCAGCAGCAAAATAAACAAAGCCAGACCTCACATTAGCTAAAACATACACATTAAATACATTCAATTTGGTTTCTTTGATTTTTCTCCTGTGAAAGACATCTATCTTTAACAGCTCTTAATCCATTCAAACCACAAATGTCCCCTGCTTGCTCTAAGCATCCTTTTCCTTTTATTTTTGGTCATTGATGACATCTCCATTATCTCTCTGTTCTCAGTGTTGTAAAAAAACTAAAAGTTATATTTTTTTAATGGAAAATACACTTTTCCTGGTTTTGTGAGGGAAAGAAAAAAATCAGTTTTGGTCTCTCTTCTGGAATGGTAGCTGCATAAATCAAGAGCCAGCCAATCACCTCAAGAAAGCTACCAGAAGAAGCACTGTCCTCTCTGCAGAAAAAGAGAAATTGAAAAATTATTTGCCTGTTTTCCAAAAGAAGAATTTTTTAGCTTATGTGTTAAAGACCAACAAACCTGTCTAAAATATTTTTTTCTCACCATAAAAACCTGACACTTCCCATGCAGAAAAAGTTTTCATTAGAAGATGCTCTGTAGCTGCTCAGTGATATATCACAGAGTTAAATCCTTCCTCTCCTGTTTTCAGAAGCTTGGCCCTGACATTTTGGCTCCCTCAACTGGCTACCTTCTTTTTCTGCAACACTTTAAAAATATTTTTTGTACACCACAAACTCTTGTTACATAATTTCAAGGTGGATGAGAATTCACCAACATTGACAATAGAATGTCCAACATCATCTACAATCCAGTCGTTAATCAAGGCACTGCTGTCAATTTTTCCAAAAATAACACAGCACAAACCAGGAAGAGCTATAGAAAAGAAATGTCATTTAAGAAATACATGAGTAGCATAATATACTGGGAATTCAAAGACACTCAACTGCTTTCTGTTGTCCTCTATTACTGACTCCACTACTGCTGAAACAGATTTTGGACCACTTAGGACTATCTCTAAATGAAGACATGTGATGCTAACAACACAAAAAAATGTCAATACCAGCTCGAACACTGTAGATATTTGTCTGTATCTCCTCCTGCTTTTGTTGATGCAACTTAAGATGCAGCAGAAGTATTAAATTCAGCTCCTCTTTCTTGGCAGCTACGAAGACATAGGAGTTGGACAAGGATTCTGCAAACCATTCCTCCAAGTGTTCAAAAAAGCAGAGGCGAATCCTATGATTGAAAAAGAAATATTACAACCAGGAATAGTAAATAATAAGTAAGAATATATTGAATATATTATTTCTAAAAATTCAACTTCTGGCTATAGGAAGGCACAGTTTCAGTACATTTGCACAACACTGATAGTTTTTGAGTTAGCTGCTTAGTACTGAGTTGCAGGCATTTTACCTTCATGGCTCTGCAGTAAATTTAGGCAAATTCCTTGTCTTTCTGTAATATGTTTTCTCACTAAATAATTTTCCATAAAATATGAATGTTCTGTAAAGGTAAATGTTTTTGTCGTACTTTTACATCCATGGATACCAAGCAATGTAAATATTTTCTCATATTTGTATCAATTTAAAAAGTGGAATAACATAATAATTGTCCAATCATAATTTTATAATTAAAAATCTAACTATATAAATATCTAATTATATAATAGTAATTAGATAACTTTTGCCTCTCTACTCAAATGTTTCTTTTAAACAGGTGAAATCTGTCTATCACATGAAGAGAAAGAAAGGACAGAAATTGTTCTCAGCTCACCTTTTTTTCAGTTCAACAAACGTGGCTTCTGTGAGAAGTACATATTTCAGGTACATAGGAAGTGATCCTTCTTTTTCATATTTTATAAAATCACTCTCTGTGATGTCAGTCTTTCCTGCCTCTTCAACTCCAAGAACAGTGTAAGTGTTTCCACTAGCAGTGGAAAAAACCTCTGTGACAATTTCAGCACTTTCTCCCTCGCTGCTCTTGGACACGGACTGGGAAATTGTTGGAAATTATCACGTTACTTTTTGAAGTATCAGCATAGAATCAACAGTGCACCAGCTAGTGTAAGAATCCTAAGGATATTTAGAATAATGTTCTCATTCTCAATTTGGACATTTACACAGCGCTGGCAATATTTATATATTTATATTTACATACACATATATCCATATTTATATATTTATATGCCAGCAAGACATAGGCAGAGTTGACAATGTTTTAAAAGGTTTTTCGTTATGGTAATAAATTCATGGAAACAGAAAAATTAATACTTAAGTACAAATACTTGGTTTAAAACATTGATCACAGGCTGAGAACAGTGTGATAAAAGATTTAAAAAATGATGCAAAGGGTTTCTACAAGGGTAAAAGATCCAAAAGAATGGTTGTGAACTGTTTTATACACTCCATTTTCCCGTAAAAGGATCTACAGCCCTGTGTGCTTTGTAAGCAAACTAAGCAAAAAAGGACTATCTACTCATTCTCAGCAAAAAGACTTCCTATTCCTCCTTATTTTGGACAGGACTGCCTTCACCTTCAAATTTATTCTCTTGCTCACTTACCTGTGTAATGCTTAGTCCCTGTTCTGCATGCTCATTTTCTTCACTTTTATGAGGAATACTCTCCTCTTCTTCTTCTTCTTCCTCTGTTTCTTCAATTTCCTGTGCCAAGATCACCTGTTTCTGTGTTAGGTTTGTTTCTCCAGCTGATTTCTGACAACTGTCCCTATCTTCTGGCACCAGCTCAGAGAGGTGATCATCCTGCTCTGCTCTGGGCTGGGATGTCCTTGCCTCGAGCCCTGGGGGCAATTTTGGATGCCACAATGTCAGAAAGACCTAAAGTTATTACAGGAATCTCCAAAGGAGGAACACAGAGATAGTGAAGGGTCAGGAGAGGAAACCATACAAGGAGTGGCTGAGGGCATTTGGTTCAGCTGGAGAAGAGGAGACTGAGGTCACACCTCACTGTCAGCTGCAGCTCCTCTCGAGGGCAGCGGAGGGGCAGCTCTGATCTCTGCTCTCTGACCAGGGACAGGACTCAAAGGATGCCTGGAGCTGTGCCAGGGGAGGGTCGGGCTGGAGATCAGGAAAAGGCTCTTCCCCAGAGGGTGCTGGGCACTGCCCAGGCTCCCCAGGGAATGGGCACAGCCCCAAGGCTGCCAGAGCTCCAGGAGAGTTTGGACAACGCTCCCAGGGATGCACAGGGTGGGATTGTTGGGGTGTCTGGGCAGGGCCAAGAGTTGGACTTTCACAATCCCTATGGGTCCCTTCTAGCTCAGGATACTCTGTGATTTTCCTCTCCTTCCTTGATGCTCTCAGCTTGCTGCTCTACCATATGTTCACCTTCTGAAGCCTCAACTACTTATTTACAGGTAAAGCAGAGTTCTTCTGATTACAATCCAAAGAAATACAGATTGAAAACCAACCAAGCAGAAATACCTGTTTGGACTGTTGAGCTATTATCTTGATCTTGAACTCTGGAGTCTGTTGTGCCTTGCAAGTTCTAAAAGCAAAACAACAACAAAAAACACCCACCACACCATTTTAAAATATGGATTTGCTTTCTTCTAAGAAACCCATATCCCTTCTCAAAATGTATCTATTTCAGTAAGATACGACCGTCTTGAATAGACCACTCACTATCTAAAGAACCTGTAACACTCAAACCAATTACTTTAAGTCTGTTACCTTGTAGTTTTCTGTTCAAAACCCAAGTGAATTTGCTAAAATTCTGTTTGTGACAAGGACAGAGTTAAAAGTGTGGGACTGATAAATATTTTGGTTTCCCTCTGCTATCTCTACCGAAATCACTTTATTCAACGGCTGAAACAGTACTTTATATAATCAGAATTTTAAAGGTAATATAAATTTTCTCTAAAGTAAAACAATAATATACCAGTAAGGTTTTAAACCAAAAGAAATTTTCTTTTTACCTGTTTGAAGATTTCCTTTACACTAAAATGCTGGCTGATGGATATACTGTAAGAAATCAACTCCCTCAAAATAGCTTTTGGATAAGCCATTATTTCATTCATTGCAATCTCCTTCAATGTCTCATTCCTGTCAAATTTAAGGTCACTGTTTAAGAGACTCAAGTATGTATAGATAAAAAATTAAGTGTGACTACAGTGCCTTTAAATCTAAATCTAACTTTTTAAATCAATCTCATAAAACCTTTAGGCTAAACGTTGCTGTTGATATGTTTATATTGAATACAATCACATCCTAGCTTGTTAGAGATTAGTTCATTACAAACAAATAAATGCACAAAAGATAAGAAATATTTACAATAAACCCTTTTACATCCTTCCTTTTGGATGGGGAGCCATTCAAACACTGCCTACATAAGAGAGGTCAAATTACTGTCTTCCATATTAGTTCTTCATTGTGCCCAGCTGTGACTGAGCCTTTCTGGTTTATTTTCATTTTACCTGAAAATACAAACTAATGGTTCAAGCTGAGTCTATATTAAAGAAAAATCAGCATTCACACTTGTTTTCATTTACATTTGCTTTGTCTCCTAAACAAAGATAATTATGGGGAATTTATGTACATGTTCAGATAGGTTACATTGTATTTTCACTTGGTCTGTTACCTCTGGCTTTTTAAAAACTGTTTGAATGATTATTAAGATTATCAAACCCCCAGCTCTAACCACAAACCCACTGTGAGGTGTGTGAAGGTGTGATTCTGCCCCTCATGTCCCTATTGCCCTTCTAACGTGCCTCTGATCTAACAGGCAGAAAAGACCTCCTGGGTGTAACAACAGAGCTGCTTCCTCTCAGGTTTCACACCTGCTGCTAAGGTCTTTAGCAAGGAGAGCAGTATTGCAGCAATTTTTATATGTTTTTTAAGGTTGCAAATGCCTAATCACAAGAAGGATAACAGAGAACTTGCCAAAATAAATACTTTGGCTACCTTAAAAATCTTAGTTCTTGCAACGTTGAATGAGATCAAGTTTGAGTGCAGATATGGTGGTGCAGACCAACTCCTGATTCCTGTCATTTAACAATCTGAACTACTACTTTTACTTTCTGAATAAGGCATGGCTGTGATGGTATGCACAGTAATACTGATGTGGTATGGTTTTTAAACGATAACTGTCTTTCTTTGTCCCATTCCTAAACTGTGGGTATTATTTGCCTTAACCTTGTTCAATATGTACGTTATTTTATATCCTTACATAAAGTAAAACAGCCTTTTCCATACCTTACATGAAGTAAAACAGTCTTTCCATACCTTCACACAACAGCATAAACCAGGCCTAAGTAGTACAACCAATGTTAAAATATGCTTTACTTTTTAAATTTACAATAAAAAATTCATACCTAGTTCTAATTTGATCTAAAGAAGAAAGGGCATTCTTCAAATATTGCTCCAGCTCTTCTTCACAGCTGGCCATTTTCATTTTTTCCAGAATTGTATCCAGATCATCTTTCATCACCTAAGGCCACATTAAAAAGCTAGTAAAAATTATTTAGAATATACTAAAATCTCCATAACTATTTAGGATTCAAGTAATTTGATTACGTACATATATTCTACACCAAGACCTTAGCAAAACTCATCACCTATGAATATCTTCCTAGATAATGAACACCTCTGACATAGCCACCCCAAGCTGGCTGTTTTAACTATGAGAATTTGGCATCCAACCAGACTCTACACCTGCACAAGATCTCATAATAGCAACTTGCAGCCACTTAGTACAGAAAGCAGCAGTGATCTTTATCACTTCTGCCATATCAAGACAGGACTGTCCGTTCAGTGTGAATCAAGCAGTTAGCAAAAATGCACTTGACAGACTGAAACTGAAAAATAGAAATTCTAATATAAAGTCAGATATTATGTTTTTCTTTTTATAGCAGCTATTTTGAATTCCAGAGGGTTATTTGTATTAAGAAATCCTTTCTTTACGTTATGCCACATCCTTGTTTTTATGTTTATACCTGTATTATTTTATCCTTTTGCAATCTGTATTTATCTACTTTCTTCTGAAGTACATCTTCCTGCAGGGACAGTTTGGACAGATGGACATCCCAGAGACCCATGGCCTCCTGAACATAGCTGTACAAGCCTTGACAGTGCTGCTCATGCCATTTAGCCATCTCCTTAAAATCATTCTAAAGAAAAACATTCAAGTGAACAAGTTATTTATAAACTACTGGAAGGTGAAATGAATGAGTAAGAAGATATGTAACATGATAAAAGGCTGCCTGGAATTACACAACTGGTGTTCAACATTGTGTCTTCTATGTGGAGATTAAAATAAAGTAAAATCCAAGTAAACTGGGTAAGATTGTGGATTTTTATTCTAAAAAAAGAGTATCAAAACTTCTGCTTATTCTGACAGCATAAAGCACCAAATCACATTCTACAATTTATCTCTTTATGAACAACTGCCCAGTGATTTTTATGTATAGGATCACAACAAATCAGATTGGAAGACTTGGGAGAGCATTTCAATCTATTTCTCTGCCTTTTAGCAGATTGGGCCATACCTCATTTACCTCTATCATACATATTTCAGAGCCATCTTGGCAATGAAAATCAACCAAAGAGACTGTTGTTGTTCGAGGCCAACTGTTTACTACCCAACAAGGAACTAACTGTAATCTACCTTGCTCCTACATCCACTGTAAATAAACTCCCTGTAATGCATTGCACCCAAAAATGCTCCTTGTCTTTAGGAGGAATATTCAAACATAGTGTTGGATTTCTATACATACTCCTCTCTTAATTTATTACACATGGAGAAAAAAACCCCAACAACCCATCTTTGTCTGCCCATTTTTACCATGTTTCAAATGTCAGTAAGATTTATTTATAGCCATCTTGGCAATGAAAATCAACCAAAGAGACTGTTGTTGTTCGAGGCCAACTGTTTACTACCCAACAAGGAACTAACTGTAATCTACCTTGTTCCTACATCCACCGTAAATAAACTCCCTGTAATGCACTGCACCCAAAAATGCTCCTTGTGTTCAGGAGGAATATTCAAACATAGCAGTGTTAGATTTCTATACATACTCCTCTCTTAATTTACTACACATGGAGAAAAAACCACCAACTTCTAGTTCTCCACCCATCTTTGTCTGCCCATTTCTACCATGTTTCAAATGTCAGTAAAAATTACTTTTGTATTCCTGCATTTTTAGCCCTCGATCACCACCTATTTAGTGTAGCTGGTGCAGTGAAAATCAAAAATGTATTTTTTCCATTACAAAGAGCTCTAGAAAAATAGGTTTAGACCCTGTCTTACTGCTGAATTTAACAATTACACACTGACAGAAAGCAAAGTGCATTTTGTAGCCAAACCCCTCATTAACTCCAGAAAGAACTGTTTTCCTTTATGCTATATCCTCTTTTGCCATACCTAATGTGCTGCAAAACCCTCAGTCTCTGTTCACTGAGTACAATCTGCTCCTTTATCATATTTTCCATTTCCATTTTCACAGCTTGGGGATTCTGTATTTCTTCATTTGCTATAAATTCTCTGCAGGACAGAATAAAGATATGTATAATGGAAACATGATCTCATACATTATATCATATATGATATGCATAAAGAAAAAGTAACTTTTTTAAACTTGTTGTTTTATAGAAACCACAAATGAACACTAGTCACTTTGTGTTATTCATTGTCTAAAATAAGATTGCAAAATTTCTGACCTGAAACTCTGAACTACACAGTTCTTTTGGATGAGCTTCCAGTCCCTGACTCTCTCTTGCCATTTCAGTTGATGCAATTTTTCTTTCTCAAGCTCTGATTTCATTAAATTAAAGAGCAGCTTGGCAGTTGCCCTCTCATTACCCAGCAGTGCTCTGTTTATATTCTGTGCATGAAAAAATAAAATCAGGAGTAGAAGCAGCATACAACATGCAAAACAAAAAAAAAAAAATTGTGTCTTCCACACAAAATGAGGGGGAAAAAGAATACAAATGATAACAAATACCCTGCAAAGTAGAAATCTCTCTATATTTCAGTGATTGATAGGCAGAAAAAATTATTTCATCTAGGAAAAAAAAGACATTCTAGGAATATTCAGACTGCTGTCCTGCCCCAAGTAAAACATTTACCATGGCCTTATTGTTAATGAGCTTGTGAACATCAGCTGCCAAGAAGAAGGCAATTTCCTCCAGTTTCAGAGTATACTTGGTCAGTACATCTGCTATCTGTGCAATAGAAGAATAAGGAAAAGCAACAACAAAAAGTTAACTCACATATCAGTTTCCCAAGTTAAAAAACTACATGAACAAGATTTTTTTTTTCCATTAAAATGAATTTCATTAGATTCATTAATTATTCATTAATTAAATCTACTAAAGTGAATGAAAATTAATTGGATGACACACACTGAGAAGTAAATTTTAATATATTAATCTGAGTTAACTTGAAGACTGATTTTTTTCAGTAATTCATAAAAATAGTAACTAAAACATTCCTCTTTGCTACTACTCAGCTGATTTCTCTTTAATATCTGTGATAATTGAGTGCTCTGCAGACAAGCTGCAATATGAATTTAAAAATCAAACCAACTTCCTTTCAAATATCTGAAGGGAATCCACCAGTGCCTGTTTTAAGTGAACACAAAATTAAAGCAAATGTGTTCATCTCTGACATTTGTTGTAACTAATCCAACAGAAAGGTTACTGGTGATACTCTTGGACCTTTTCATCACACCTGAATTACAAAGAGAGGAGAAACTGGCACTGGTAGAACAAACAGCTTTTCTTTGCCTACAAGGACAGTGCAGCAAGCTCTTCCACAGTCTATCAATTTTTTTATCCAAATATTTCCTATGATGTCCAATGACTTTTACAGGTTAGGCTGAAGGCTACAAAACTGCAACACTTTTGCTACTGATCCCAGCCAACCCAAACTAAAATCAAGCTAGGTCACGTCTGTGCTTCTTCTCAGCTGCAGAACAGCTATGTACCCCCAAAAAAACAGACCAAATGAAAGTTTGACCTATATAACCCTCCAGGGAAATAAAAGCAGCTCACATATTCCCTGAACCTTTAGTATAGGTAATTGTGAAAGAAAGAAACCTTCAAACTAGGAAAAAGTAGCTTTTCCTGATTATGTGGGTATAAAATGAGTGAATAGTTTATTGGTAAAAAGAAAGCAATCACCACACAACAGAACTACTGGCAGATCTCTGACTCCTGAGGAAACCAGCTACTCTTTGCTCTGCACCCAGCATTATATTAGCAAATAACAATCTTATGCTAAAGTAATAGTTATTAAGACTGCAGCTCACTTTCATGGCTCGACTCCTTTCAATCTCCTTCAGGGATTTGTCCACTGCCCTAATCCACTTCCTTCTGTTTGAGGACTCCTGGTGGATCATATTCCAGAGTTCTTTCAAACCCTGCAATAAAAATCTACTCTCAATTTCACTAAAAAGTGAATATATGTAAAATAAAATTTTGAAAGTATAAAGCAAATAATTTAGGACTCCAGTGAGCCATAAGAAGATGCTACACAGAGCAGATACAAGTAACTGAAGTTGAGCCCTTGCTCTGAGTTGCCTTACTTCAAATGAGAAACCTTCCAAAGCCATGTCAGATGCAATCTTTTCAAGTAGAAGTTTACTCTTTTCATCTGATTTCATCACTTCAAGCTGAAGGGATTCTTGAAGATTCAAAACAGAGGCTTCCATCTCCTAAAATGGCAGGTCAGAGTGATCATTTGAATATTGGGCCCTGACCTTAGAAGAGCACTCAAGACTGGGTTAAAAACTCCTGCCTTACCCTGCCAATGCAGTCCAGCTCCTGCTGCATCTCGGTCACTGCTGCATCGTGACGCTTTTGCCGCCGTTCTGCCAGGTACTTCCACGTGCTGCTGCCTGTTTCCTCAGGAACTGCCAAGGAAGAAATGAGGATTCTGTAGCCTGGTGCTGCTGCAGAACATGGGAATCATGAAAAATAAATCCACAAATCTACACTATGACTGCTGTAGTTTGTGCAGCTTTCACAGTGTGCAACATCTTTCCATGGGAAGTGCAATCTTAGCAAATGCAGGTTAAAAACACTAGGGCATATTTTAAAATTTCCTTTATTAACTTCTGATTTTTCAGAAAGATAACAGCATGGAACTATCAACTAGGCTCAGGCATGATGTAAAAAAATTGCAACATTTCAGGAATGAGATCTGATTACATCAAAAGTGGAATTTATCATCTAAACATAACCTGTGATTGACTGACAATTTCACAACTTTTTGGGTTTTTTTTCTTTTAGAAGACTCTTCATCTTCAAAATTACCAACAACTAATCAAAAATGTGTGAGGCCATTTCTGAGCTTGATTTTTGTTGCCTTGCAGGAGAGAGAGTCCCAGTGTGAGTGTAACCAAACTGTGTATTCTACTCCCCTCCACCTCATTTTGCGATGACCTGTTAACGATGGGTGGTTTTCAGTGCACACCTGACCCCCAGGATACCAGCTGGGTGTTAAAATAAGACAGGCAAACCCTGCAAGGCGAGCTGTTTCTTTATCCTTGAAATGAGTCAGCTGGGGAAACAGCAGCATCACCCATTCAGTGAGGGTCATCTGTGCTAATGGGCCACGATGAACTGATTATGCACTAGCAGAATGGGCAGCTGAAACAACTACCACAGACTCCAGAAATATTGGAGGACTCATGGGATTACATCATTCCATGCCATTGGGAACCTCCCTGCACTGGGGGATGTACCATCTGAACCTCACTGGATATAATTTAGGCAGTCTGGGGACTTGGGACACCACCACCACTGGACATCCAGAGGAGGACCCGAACTTCCACAAAACCACCCCTTCTGACAGGACTGCAACCACTGCAACCCTGACCAACAGGGTGCCAGCTTGTACTCTGACTTTGTGGTTTTCAACCAGTTTTTCTGTATCATTGCATTTGCTGTAATCTTTCTATTAAATTGTAACTGCAATTTGAAATCTCTCAAAAGGTATTTGTTATGGTATGTGGGGTTAATTTCTCCTGCTGGCTTACTTTCAAACCAGCACAACTTTATACCTTGTTCAGCTAAACCTGTTGCATGTACCACATGAATGCAAATTAAAATAGATGGCATTAAGGGAAACCAGTTTTACCAACTACATCAGGCAGGCCTCTGACTTTCTCAGCTGAACTTGCATCTACATTTCCCCATGTCTCTGGAAAAGTTGTAGATTGTCTGAAATATTAAGAGAATAAAGCTTCATTTTGTACTAGAAATGCACCAGAAGAGGGACAAACATAATAGTATAATACACTTTAATTGGCAAAATGTAACATTAAAGTGAACATAGGTATCATTCTAACTTTAAAGAATATAATTCAAAGAATCAAAGTTGCTTCTTCTGAGACAAACTGAAGTCTGGGTAGATCCCAACTTCAAATCTATTAGGATGGCATTACAGCAATTACATGCTAGATTTAGAACGTGTAAACTACAGAGACTTACAGAATAGCTCTAAAAGGTAAAAAAAAACTATGAAATCTTAAGGAGACACTACCAAGAAATGTGGAGATAGCCTTTATCTGCCCAGTGCTTTTCTCAACAGCTTAGGCACTGTGTTTCTCCATGGGGTCAGTGAGAATCCCTGTATCATTATTCAGCAGCTGGCTTAGGATAAAAAAGGATGGATGCATTAACTTCATTCTTGTTCATTACATTATCTTATTGCATCATGGTGTAAGCCATTTACTTGGAAATATAGCCTAAAAAATATGTGTCGCAGTGGGTGTATATCTAGATTGCTATGAGCAAAAACAATTTCTTTTTAAAAGGAAAGCCATACAATATGCCTGCCATTGCAAATATTAGTCTGTTAGCCTGCACTTCAACAGGCAGCAAGCAGTTCATTACACTAAATTTACATTTGGCAAGGAGACAGTGTATTACAAGTTGTTAGTGCTATTCAGGAGTTTCTAATTCCCAGTGAAAATCTGTCAATTTCATACCTTTAGTTATGAACATATAATTGGGGTTTTATGCTTCTGTTCCCTACCTGTCTGACTGTGGTGTTTTTGTGAAGTCACTGACGGGTGATTTTCCAACACATTTCTGCTGATTACTCGGTGATGGCATGGCACCAGCAAACATCTCTGAATGCCTATTTACAGTGCACTTTTTACTCTTCTTAGAGGACCTTGTTTTCTTCTTTCCTTCATCCAAAAGGTGGGCTAAGTGTGCCTTCAAAGAACCATAATCTCAACAATTAGAATTCCTTCAAACCTACTGAATGGCGAACAGCGACAAAATAATTAATAAAAAATAGTCGGGGAAAGACAGCAGAAGGGAAAGGTAAAATAATGAACCCTACCTGCCACATGCACAACCATTTTCATCTAAGGCTATTTTCAAAATGAGAAAAAAAGGGATAATCTTCCTCAGAGAGGAAAAATGGAGTAACTGGATGGTGTTGCCTTGCTTACAGTTACCAGAAAAGTCAACAGCAGAGTGAGAAATCTGTCTGAATCTGGCTAACTGTGCCTCTAAATGTTTTACTGCTGTGTTATGATTCTGCCTTCAGTTAATATAACCTGATATACAACAAAGAGAAGGGAACACATGTAGATGCATTGCAGAGCATATGCTGGAGATAACACATTCATTTTCACGAAAACAAACCAAAACCAGAAATGTTGAAAATGACCTGGGGTCATTTCAACAACCAGAAAACTGACTAACACAACAAATTCCTTTGGCTTTTGCCAAATCCTTTGCTTTTTTTTACCTTGGCCTTGAAGATCTGTTTACAGCCTTCCTCTCTGTGAACATGTCACTCCCGTCCCATTGAGAACTCGTGGCTCATCGCAGCTGACCGGCCGGGCCTGCTTCCAGAAGAACTGGCAACTCCAAGCTGGGAGCCAAGAGGAGATACAACACTTCACTTGGAAAAGGGCCTTCTTGTTCCTTGAATCACAGAATGGTTTGGGCTGGAAGAGACCTTAAAGATCATCTTAGATCATTTTCCAACCTCCTGCCATGGGCAGGGACACCTTGCACTGTCCCAGGTTGCCCCAAGCCCTGTCCAACCTGGCCTTGGACACTGCCAGGGATGAGGCACCCACAGGCTCTCTGAGCACCTGTGCCAGGGTCTCAGCACACACACAGGGAAGAAATCCTTCCCAATATCCCATCTAACCCTGCCCTCGGGCAGTTTGAAGCCATTTCCCCTTGTCCTGCCACTCCAGGCCTTTTTCCAAAGTCCCTCTCCAGCTCTCTTGGAGTCCCTGTAGGCACTGCAAGGGGCTCTAAGCTCTCCCTGGAGCCTTCTCTTGCGCACCCTGGACACCCTCAGCTCTCCAGCCTGTCCTAGAGCAGAGGAGCTCCAGCCTTCAAAGCAGCTCGGGGAGACTCCTAACGGTGAAACTCCACGCCCATCGCCCACCTTCCAGGCCCTGCTCGTGTCGCTCCCGGCGTCGCTCGGGGTCGCTCCCGGCTCTCTGCCCGTCCCGCGCGGGGCCTCAGGCGGAACCGCGCGTGCCGTTGTCACACCAACGGGGCGGGGGGGGAGCGGGGCCGGCCCAGCCGCACCCACGGCGCCCCCCGGTGGCCGCTGCCAGCAGCACCCGGCCGCCTTCTCATCCCGGCCGCCTCGCCTCATCCCGGCCGCCTCGCCTCATCCCGGCCGCCTCGCCTCATCCCGGCCGCCTCGCCTCATCCCGGCCGCCTCGCCTCATCCCGGCCGCCTCGCCTCATCCCGGCCGCCTCGCCTCATCCCGGCCGCCTCGCCTCATCCCGGCCGCCTCGCCTCATCCCGGCCGCCTCGCCTCATCCCGGCCGCCTCGCCTCATCCCGGCCGCCTCGCCTCATCCCGGCCGCCTCGCCTCATCCCGGCCGCCTCGCCTCATCCCGGCCGCCTCGCCTCATCCCGGCCGCCTCGCCTCATCCCGGCCGCCTCGCCTCATCCCGGCCGCCTCGCCTCATCCCGGCCGCCTCGCCTCATCCCGGCCGCCTCGCCTCATCCCGGCCGCCTCGCCTCATCCCGGCCGCCTCGCCTCATCCCGGCCGCTTCGCCTCATCCCTGCCGCCTTCTCCTTATCCCGGCCGCCTCTCTTCATCCCGGCCGCCTTCTCCTCATCCCGGCCGCCTTCTCCTCATCCCGGCCGCCTCGCCTCATCCCGGCGGCCTTCTCCTCATCCCGGCCGCCTTCTCCTTATCCCGGCCGCCTTCTCCTCATCCCGGCCGCCTTCTCCTCATGCCGGCCGCCTTCTCCTCATGCCGGCCGCCTTCTCCTCATGCCGGCCGCCTTCTCCTTATTCCGGCTGCCTCGCCGTATCCCGGCCCGCACCCCCGGGAGGGACCAGAGCTCCGGAACCGCGGGTCACAGCCCCAGTTTGTGCTCGTCTCTGCACAAGGCAGGCCAGACTTCCCACGTCCGCACCTTTCAGCTCAGCACGGGAAGGAGAACACGCCTGCGCTTGGGGGAAGAAACCTCGAAGGTCTCCCCCGTACGTGCTCTGTCAATGCCTAAGCTGTTGCTGTTCCTGAAGATAGACTAACGCCTTTTTTTGCCTTGCAGCTAAAAAATACCACTGTTCTGGTCTGCAAGTAAAAGCGCAGAAACTGAACAAAATCTCTTTTCTCTTCAGCCGGGCCAGTTTCTTTCTTAAACTGCTTGCAGGACAGCCAAGATAAGAGTGCTCTGTGGTATGTATGTCCCGCCAGGCCACGTCCCTGCTCCCCACCTGCAGCTGAGCCAGGCTCCAGAGCCCGGGGTCCCACGGTGCAAGCGCTGTGCTGCTGAGCAAGGGAGCTCTTCATAAGAAACATCACCACACGCTGTCCTGTCCCCTATCAAAGATCCTGGGCCCCTCCACCGACATCCCCATGGAGGCAGGGCCAGGAGACCCCCAGCTTGCCCACGGGACAGCTTTCCTCATGGACACCGCAGAGGCTGTTCCCCGTTCCAGATGTTTGTGCCTGCCCACGTCCTGGGACACATGGGCAGGAGCTCGTTGCCCTCTGGCTTCCCCGAGCACCAGCACAGGGACAAAATAATTCGGTGTCTCCTGAGTGGTCTCCCCCAAACCAGTGGCAGCGCTCTGCACCCTGGAAGGGCGTGGGCATTCAGGGCTGCCAGCCCGTCCAGCTCACCAGCCTGTGGCCATCACCAGTGCCAGGCACTGCGAGGACGTCTCTCGGCTGGGACGGGAAGGAGCGAGGGAAGGAGCAATAGTGGGGAAGGCTCAAAGCTGGCAAGGTCACCAAAGCACGGAGAGGAGCCAGTTGGGGATGATGTGCGACAAGAGGGTGATCTAGAGGTGAAAAGGCTTTCCCGGAGGGTGTTGCTGGAGCAATCAGCTTTTCAAGTCTGCTGGTCATACATAGGGGTCACAGGCAAGTGCTCTTGTGAATGGGCAAAATCTTGACCAGGTCACCCAAGGAACTCTGGAGCTTTTTGTTTCAGGGGACTGAGAATTGTGGAGGAAGTGGGATGCTAGTATTCCAGAGTAGTGTTTCAAACCAGGTGCTTATAGATTGTGTCCTGCTGAAGGATTGTTCTGTAGAGCTTAAACTTGGTCTGAAAGTTTATGATTTAGTGCTGTCTCAGCCTCTGATAAATAATCAATAATGATAGTGTTCATAGGCATTAATCAAAAGCCCTAAAGCAGTGGCTCAGCATAGTCTGGTTCCCCAAGCTAAGTCAGGGGAGGTTTAGGCTGGATATCAGGAAAAGGTCTTTTCTCCCACAGAGTGGTTGAGCCCTGGAACAGGCTCCCCCAGGGAAATGGTTACAGCACCAAGCCTGAGTTCAAGAAATATTTGGACAATGCTGAGGCATGTGATGGGGTTGTGGGAGTGTCATGTGCCAGGCCAGGAGCTGGACTGGATGATTCTGGTGGGTCCTTTCCAACTCAGCCTATTCAATGATTCCATGATAAACATCCACAGGTACAATTGAGGCCATTCCCTCTTGTCTCTTCTTATTTGAGAGAAGAGTCCAATCACTACCTGGCCACACCCTCCTGTCAGGAAGTTGTGCAGAGCCAGAAGGTCATCCCTGAGCCTCCTTTTCTCCAGACTGAGCCTCCCCCAGCTCCCTAAGCTGCTCCTTGTTCTCCAGCCCCTTCCCCAGATCAGTTCACTTTTGTGGACATACTCCAGTACCTCAATGTATTTTTTGTCATGAGGGTCCCACAAACAACCTGAGGATTTAGAGGTTTGGCCTCAGCAGTGCCCAGAACAGGGGGACAGGAGGGCCCCAGTCCCGCTGGCCACAAAATGGCTGGTAGAAGCCAGGCTGCCAAGTGGCCCCTACAAAGTGACATCAGGAACCTGGGCTGGTGAGTTTTGTTTCCCAGGGAAAAGGGCCAGCACTGGTGTTCAGGGGCCTGTGGTGCTGAGTGGCCGGCTGTCTGCTAGGGTCTGAAAACCACAAAGCCCAGAGCACCAAGCACAATTTCATTGCAAAAGGCATGCCAAGGGGACTACAAAACTTCCAAAACATGGCTCCCTCTCCACAGAACCCTTCTCTAGGCCACAGCAACCTGAACAAAAATGATGACCATTTTCACTGCAAAACAAAACTTACCAGCCCAGGTTCCTGGTGTCAGCTTGCAGGAGGCACTTGGCACAGTCAAAGAAGCCTCAGTTGGCAATGATGGCAGCTTGGGTCTGGGAGTCATCCTGCGCCGTGCGGAACATCAGCAGGCAGCCGGCCACTCAGGGCCACAGGCGTCTCAACACCAATGGCAGCCTCTTCCCTGGGAAAAAAAACTCACCAGCCCAGGTTCCTGGTGTCAGTTTGCAGGGTGGACTTGCCACTGTTAAATCAGGCTGAGTTTGTCCTGGTGGCAGTTTGGGTCTGGGAGGCAACCTGTGCCATGCGGAACCTCAGCAGGCAGCCGGCCACTCCTGGCCACAGTCCTTCAGCACACGTCCAGGTGTGTTTCTTGCTCATCTGGGCATGTGCTGGCTCATGTTCTGGTGACGTGGTGATTTGTCTCTCTGCTTCAAAGTAGAAGTTCAGTAATTCTTTTTTTACCAGCCCAGGTGTAGCAGAGGATAAACACAAAGCAAAGGGGAAGCAGGTCTTTTCCAGGAGGCAGAAGAATCTGAAGTGGAGAACAAAGCCTCGAGGAGCCTGTCACAAAGAACGATTTCATTTCAATACCACAATCCGGGATGCAACAAAGAATAGAAGCCAGGGAGCCTGATCATCATTCCTGGTCTCTGGCTCTCTGCTGACACTTGTGAGGCAGGACTCGGCAGCAGAGAGCGCCTGCACCCTCCCGTGCCTGCTCTGCCCTGTGCGAGCAGTGCACAGCAGCTCTGGCAGGGAACCTGCACTGCGCAGGGCTTGTGCTCTTTGGCTTTTCACCTGTATGAAATGAGGCTCTGGGTCCTTAAACTGCAACCCCCAGGACTCCTCTGCTGAGGGAGGAGCAGCTGCTGCATCTCTCACTGTTCCCAGCAGAGGAGAAATTGCCATGGAATAACTTCCAGCACAGACCTTTAAGCTGTAGCTCGCTCTTCCCTCTGCAGACTTCTCCGCGCTGACTCACCTGCCGTTCTGGCAGCCGGTGATCCCTCAGGGGTGACTTGCCAGCCAAGTGACCTCTCAGGTGGGAATTGCAGCCGGCGGTCCCTCGGGACACTTCCAGCGGCCACCCGTGCCTTGTGCTCCCGGGAATCCATTCCCGCTCGGAGCAGCGGGGCTGGAGGCGCTCGGAGCGCTGCGCGCGGCAAGGGGGACACCGGGCGGTCGCTGCCGGCACACACCGGGTGCTGCCCGCTCCTGGCATTGCCTGTCCTGGGACGGAAGCACGGCAAAATCTCTGATCTGACACTCACCATGGAAAGCACCGCTCCTTTGGAGAAGTCATAGTACTTCACGAAGAAGAATTATTATGTCTTCGAGCACCCTTGTTAGGAATTTTTTTTTATTTTTTAAATGCCATTTTACAGCTGCACAAACAGAGCAGGTATTAGAGGGCGTGTTCAAATCCCCCAAAATTTCTGTGAAAGAATTAGGAACAGATCCTAATTTTGGCTACAGGTGACTCACTCTTCCTGTAAGTTATACTCTGCTGAAAATTTCCCAGGTCAGGAAATAGATATAAAATTACATGAGATGTAAACTATTTACTTTTGAAAGCAATCTTTTAACTCTCTGTCCTTCTTTCCCAGCTTTGTAAATGTCCATTAAATACCTTATAAAATGTTATCATGGTATAGCTACTTCTGTAATTCTGTGAGGAATTAGATAATCCTGAGGGTTTACACTTGATTTGGCCCAGGTAAAATGCTGCTCACAATCATTTGTCAACTTAACTGTCACTACAAACAGCTTTTGTGCTGGTGGTCTTTGGGTGCTTGGGTTTTGGTTTTTTTGGAAAGGACTTTGCTAATTGCACAAAACAGATGTATTTCAATTTATTCTTCCTCTCTATGAGTTTTCTGATTTTAATTAAATTTTCTCAGTAAAAGGCAATAATAAAAAGTATTATAATGTAACTTTGTAAGCTTTCTTATTCATGAAAAATTCAGTTACTAAATTTTTAAGAAAAGAGGTGTACATTATCTACTTTGTCATATTGCTAAACTCTGTAAGCAGAACATAATATGTAATTGCAGTTGCATCTTCTTATCTGGAATGACTAGTAAAAGTATTTAATTTGGTAATAATGTACCAAACCAATATCCTTCTGAAACAAGTATCAATGGAAGAAAAACATTTATTTTAAAAATTACCACAGTTTTACTGTTTTCTTAAGTGTTAGCAAAAAGGACTTTTTTTGCATTTTTTTCTTTTCTTTTAGTTTGTGAACAAATTTGAAAAAGAAAACTGTGTCTCAGCAGTTTTTCAATAGCTTTAAGGAGGAAGCTTCACAACCACCCTGGGCAACCCATGCCAGTGCTCAGTCACCCTCACAATAACAAAGTGTTTCCTGGAGATCAGAGGGAACCTCCTGTATTTCAGTTTGTGACCACTCTCTGGTCGTGTCACTGGGCCCACTGAAAAGAGCCTGGCTCCATCTGCTTTGATCCCTCCCTTCAGGTATTTATAGACTTGGAAAAGATCTCCCTAGGCCTTCTCCAGGCTCAATAGTTCCATCTTCCTCCACCTTCCCTCACGGTGGAGTTGCTCCATCCCTCCATCATCATCTTCACAGCCCTTCACTGCATTCCTCTGAGCTGAGGAGCCCCAAACTGGAGGCAGCCCTGGAGGTGCTCACCAGTGCTGAGCAGAGGAGAAGAATCACCTCCCTTGGCCTGCTGGCTGCACTCTCAGTGCAGCTCAGGGTCCCAGAAGTATGCATATTTTGGCTTGTGTTGGCCTTGGTGCTCTCCAGGACTTCCAAAGCCTTTCCTGACAAAAGCATTCCAGCCCATCTAGGTGGCCTCCAGTATGCTCTGGTGCCTGTCTGGTAGAGTTCCTCTGCAGAAGCAGGACTTAGGGCTTCCCCTTCTTGAACTTGGTGGTGTTCTTCGTGGTCAGCCCATTTCTCAGGCTTGTCAATGGCAATATTATCCTTCATTGCTTCCCTCAAATATTATCCAATATTCATTGCTGATGTTGAATTGTTCTGATTAAGAGAACCACATAGGACTGTAGGACAAGAATTTTTGTGGCAGTAACTGCTGTGTGCAATAGTTTCCATTTGTCTTTCTCAATAAATGTATAATGAAGTTGTAATACTCAGCTGGCCAAAGAAGATGCTACTTTTGAGGCCAAAGCCACCCAGAGTGGGTGTGTGGTGGAGGGCCTGGGCCACCCCTAAGGCTGGCTCAAGAGTCTGTAAGTGACATGAGGAGAGCAGCACTGAGGGTCAGGCTGCATCCCCTGGTTCATGGGCAGAAGGTAAAAACCCAATATGTACTATACTAGTTTGGTCAGAGGGAGGTTCAAAGAGCTGTAATACCTGTTGAAAAAAAACTTCCATTATGGAAAAGGAAGATATTTCATTTTGTTTCTTGAATTTCCATCTTACTTAAAGAAAAAAAAATAAAAACAGTACAAAGATAAGCCTGTATATGAATCTCATAGAATTGATTAGTATCTATGTTTCCTAATTAATTTTTTAAACTTGTGTGCTAAGCAACTGAATTAAAACATGTTGCTGTAATTGTGGGTTAAGGCATGTATTATCTCCATTAATAGTCTTTATTATTTATGAGATATAGGCAATATTCAAATCTTTGCATAAAACTTTTTGACAAATGCAATCTAAATACCTAAATATAATTAGTGGAACAGTTTGTTAGCATAATCATTGCCATGGGCTGTAATTAACATAAATTTTAATTTCATGACCTTGTAGAAGAGATTATAATTGCACAAACCATCATTGTGCTGAGA
Organism: Pyrgilauda ruficollis; assembly: GCF_017590135.1. Taxonomy (NCBI): domain Eukaryota; kingdom Metazoa; phylum Chordata; class Aves; order Passeriformes; family Passeridae; genus Pyrgilauda; species Pyrgilauda ruficollis. The sequence goes on along the minus strand of NW_024526266.1, from coordinate 1,338,937 downwards.
ATGTTTTCCTCTTGAATGTTGTTTCTTGATGACAATCAAGTTTGTTAAAATTACCTTACAAAAGACAAGGAACATTTATTTACTTTTACCTGGTTTGTTTTTTTTTTTTTTTTTTTACATTATTGTTCACACATCTGCATATGCATCTGGAAACATTTCTTTAGGTCAGTAGGTAAAACTGAATGGAATTTGAATCCCAGGAAAAATCCTCATTAAACAGAGAGCAACACAAATTTAGCTGGTTATGTGGTCAGGGGATTTATGAAGCCCTAATATTGCTATGTGGGCACATATGCTCTAAGCCACCATCAGTTCAGAGTTCTGCACTGTTTGGCCTCAGATCTATTGGATCTTTTGGATATCCATGGCTCCTCATGGAGATAGGTCTAGCTTTTCCTCAAAAAAAAAAAGAAATACAGAAGCATAAAGTAGATGCCTTCTGTTGGAACTAGTTCAGACTGAATATTTTTTTCATTACCTGTATCTGATGATGTTAAGCAGACACTGTAAAACCAATATTAATTCATTTTAAAATAAATATTGTCCCTGGCTGTATTTCTGTTATGGTTTAGGAATGCTGCTCCCCAGTTCAGAAACCCTCCCAAACCAGATACTGCTTCCTTGCTCCCCACCTTCCTCTTCCCGAGGATGGAGCTGAGAACTGGAGGCACAAAAGGTGAAAATCACCAGCTGAGAACAATTTCCTGGAAGCAGCAGTGAGATAAGCAAACAAGCAGTAACAGTATTAACAACAAAGGTGTACAAAGAGATTTACATGCAAAATGCTCACCGGGCTGGGACAAATGAAAACAGTGGTGGACAGCTCCAACACCCTTCTCCCAAGATTCACACTCCCTTTTCCTCTGCCCTGGCAACGACTGAAGGAGGAATATTATAACACAATGTCCTGGGCATGCCCCTTCCCGCTGCTCTGGGCTGGAACCAGAGCAACTTACTATCATGAATCCAGAAAAAATGTAATATTTCTTGCTTACTTGTAAAGCAGTAACAGAGCATGCCAGCTATGCTCCTGTAGAGGTAGTGTAAGCTGAGTTATCACTGAAGAATTTCTTACTGCCTGTCAAAAAGAAGAAATCAGATATAATCCAGAGATATCTTCTGAGTAATTTTTTATCTGAATGTTAAGGTGCTGAAATTATTCTAGGTGACTCCATTCATGTTTAAGCAAAATGGCTTGACATTTAGGCATATTTCTGCAACATCTTGCAGGTTAAAAGATAAAACCAGGATAATTTATTTCTGGTTGTCAAGCGCAATAATTCATTGCTGCTATAGCTCACATAGGGAAAAAATCTGTTCCTCAATAATTTAATACTTAGAAGTAATAAAACATCCTTTAGGAAAAAATGAAGTAAATAAAACTGAATAAAACTAGGACATATGTCATGGACACATGCATAAACATGATCATTTGCACTCTAGTGAGACTGGAATTAGACTGGAAATGTATCATATCAATAATGATGTAATTGTGATGACTTGATCTTTATGAAATGCCTCAGGGTGTGCTAGAGACATTGCCAGTGAGTAAGAATAGGTGAATGATACACCTAAAGAGAAGGGAAAGATACAGAAGAGAGGAAGCAGGAAAGGGGAGACAAAAATTGGACTAAATGAATATCAGGGGTTTCTCACATATGAGTTGACATCTGTTGCTAGATGAGTTGTGCCTGGAGGTAGAAGATACCTTGGGTTGAGACTATATATTTGTTGAGCAAACAAATCCAGCAAGGATAAAAGTGATCCTGGGTTCTTCCTTTACACTCGGGTGCTTCAAGCTACATCAGTGCATGTTGATGCCTCCTCAGAGTCTTTGAACAGTATCTTTCAGAAACATCCACATCCAAGAGACATTTTTGCTTCTTGCTTCTAGCCACAAATCAGCTTGTGTTGTGCATCTGAGCTCTGTGCACCAGGCACATGCAGGATAAGGACACTTCTGCTGCTCAGCAGGCTGCCTGCTGATTTGTTTTCTTAATAATCAGAGCTTGCATTGCTCACAAAATTAGGAAACAATGGATCCTGCTGAAATCAACTCTCTGAGTGTGTGCTTCATCCAGAGCTGCTGAATCCCTAATCCTTACACAGAGTCCTTTCCAAACAACCAGACAATCAGATACACTTCAGAAAATATTCTTTACCTTCCCTGTATGTTACAGAAAGCTGAGACAGTGTGTGCTTTGGTATTGAAGAGGCCTCCTGCAATTACATAGATAGAACATGAGACAATTTCCCTCACAGGAAGATTATATTGCCATGGTAACCAAGAAAGGAAGTCGATTTAGCATTGGAGTTCCCATTTTCCTCAATTTCTGTATTAGCATTTTCTTGTGGCAGTTATGTTATTTAGAACCAAAGAACTTTAATCAAGGTTATAAAATTTCTGGAAGCAGTGGGAGCTTGCTGACATTATGGGAAAGTCCTAATTCTCCATTCTAATAAGTAGACTTTAATATAATCACAAAATGGTTTGGCTTGATCTTTGAAGCTCCTCTAGACCAAGCCTCCTGCCATGAGCAGGTATAACTTCCACAGTGGAAGGCAGCAGAGATCAAATTGCTCAACACTGGCCAAACTGATAATGAGCACTTTCAATGATGGGGCATCCACAACTTCTCTGTGGCACCCATTTGAGTGTCTCACCAGCCTCGTTGTAGAAAGGTTTTTCCTTTTAGCCAATCTGAACCTACTCTCAGTTTGAAAAGTTGATGTCACATGCAGAGACTCTTTTGGCTTTGCTTGGTTTTTTTTTTCCCAAATACTCCTGCTCCTCAATACTTCACATTTGCCACTTACATTGTATCCAATCCCTTATTTCAAAGCTCATGACTTGGTGGTGAGCTGAAGGAACTGCTGTTGATGCTGGTGCTGGAGAGATTTTTGATTAGGGTCATTGATGCTGCAGAATGTGATCTACATTCAGATAACAGCATCACTATGAATATTCATATTAGGTGATGTGTAACAGCTGAACAGGGGATTCCAGCATGATGCAGTCACCACAAAGCTCTCAGCTGGTTTGAATTCAGGTGTGGGATACTCTACAGCTGCCTTTAGTTTCTCACCATGGAACCACTGTCCAAAACCCCTGCCTCTTCCTGTGGGGGTCTAATGCTGTAAAATAGAGATTATTTTTTTTTTAATCAAGAAATAGTATTGCAGAGTTGAAATACAAAGCTTAGCCAAGTTGTTTGGTGACCACCTGATTTTGATCAGCTGGTAGAGTAGCAGATAATTGCAGAAGACAGCTTTCTTTTGGCTGCCTTCTTCTGATGACCTTCACATTGTGTGACAGCATAAAATGAAAGAACCTTCTCATGACTACAAGCCTTAGTATATCTCCTATTTAATTCATATTTTTCCAAGGAATGTTCTGCATCAGAAGAATTAAAAAAAAAAAAAAAAGTAATTGGAGCAGAGGGCTGTACTTTGTGAAAGATATGTTATGACTGAATAAATGTCTCTATGTCATTCAAAAATGTATGTTCTTATGCATCCAGACAGAATGCTGGCCATCTGTGATGTGCAAGCAATTCCTTTGGACAAGTCACAAACAGATATAAAGAAATGCGAGATTCACTGTGAAATGACGAACTCAGAAGTGGCAGGGACACGCTGCAAGTCAGTGCTCAGAGAGGAGGGGGGTCTAATTCATATTTCTACAGGGATTTGTCCATTAGTGTCAGAACATAGTAGAACAGAGCCTTGCTGCAGATTCCTCCAGACAGTGCTGGAACTTTGTTGTAATGAGTTGCAGTGACACACTCCCAAACTGTTAATGGCTCTGGAGTAACTTAATCCTTCATGCAAAAACACTGCTGTATAAGAAGATAGACATTAATTGCTGTATTATGGTTTAAAGAGGTCATGAAAAGTAACCTTAAATATAGATTATCACCGAAATATAAGCAATCCACAATAAAAGTTTTGATAACTGTGTCTTGGTCTTTACATGGCACCCACCATATGTATTACGAAGCCAGAAAAATGAAAAAAAAATTACAGTGATAATCTTGCTTAGATTATCATTAGACAAGGAAGACAAAGATGAAACTGCAATGACCATATGATATTGCTCATCAGGACTGCATTGAATGACCTAATAAATTCTCTCCATCTCTAGGTTATATCAACTCTCACATTTAGAAGTAGATGATACTTCAATGGTACTTTTTAACAGCTATGCTTACAGTAATTTGAATTTCCTGTGTTAGAAATAACTCACTTTTTTTATACAATTGAGAGGGGGAAAAGTCCTCAAAGGAAAAGCTGTTTATTTGTGTCAAGGACTCAGCTGATCTGGGTGTGTGTCCCCTGAGAGGTCAATACACACACCCTTTGTCAAAATGTTAACATTTTATACCTGTGGCTGATGTCCCCTTTCCCATTGGATGGAACTTGTACTCTCTTCTGACCACCTGCTCTTCTCTTCCACTTCCCCCTCATCCCCCTTTCCCCTCTGGTCACATCTTCAACCCTGCTTCTCTCCTGATTCCCAAAAATACTTAACAGGTGCAACAAACCCATTAAAAAAACCTCATCGATAACAACCAGTAGGAAAGAGAATTAACAATTTACATTGTTTTTTACTCCACAATCTTTTTGGCCTGAAGCAAAATGTTATTTCTTTTCTCACACCTGCCTGTGCAGTAGTAGCTCTTGCAGTTGCTCTTTCCTCTTTCTCTCCCTTTTCCTCTATTTCCTCCTTTTCTTGTACTTCTGCTTTAAAAGTGCATAACTATTTAGAAGACAAGAAAAGGTGATGGGGAGCAAACCCCTTACCACTGTCTGCTTGAATTCCCATCCATGATAAATACATATAATATTTTGTACACAGCAATTACAGAAAGGGTTGTGATTGTTCCATCAGGAACCATTGACAAATTAGCATAAAATGGCATTAATGAAGAAACAATTATATCTGAAGGCCTTTTATTGTTTGATTTCTACTATTATTGTTCCTTAACAACTCTAATCACCGACAGTGCACAAATATATTTACTTCTCCAGCTCCATTTAGTCCAAAACAAAAGTGAACAACCATCTTATATTACACTTCAATCTTTCTAATTGTTAAAATTCATTCTTGCTTTGTGGCAATAATGCGGGAAACAATTTACCAAAGTGATCCTAACAGCAGCCAAATTATTCATGTTTCCATACACACAACTGTTAAGTACTAAGATCTGCAGTCTGTTTTTTCCTGGACCTTGACTGCATATCACTCCAAGTATCTTCCCCTTATAAACACAAATTCACGTTATTTTTTTAACAAGCTCACAAAGCAAAGCTGAATCTGAGCACCCAACACAGTTCAGCAGGGAGTATGGGCAGAATGGGAGCCCTGCTGTGCCCAGACAAAGCAAGGAGGAGAGAAACAGTCAGAAAAGGGAGAGAGAACAGAGATTATCACCAGCCCTTAGATCCCACTCCATCCTGCTGTGTGGATGGTTCTGGAGCTAAGGCTGTGAAAGAACAAAGGAAGTTGTTTGCCCCAGTAGGCTCTTTCCCTTTATTCAAATAATTTGCAGGACTCCTCTGCTGGAATCCAAAATTCAAGGAACTCTCAGAACTTTGGGCCTTTGAGCCAAAGCTTCGAATTAAACACAGGATTTGATCTGAGACCTTGGAAAAGGCTTCCAAATTCAGGTGCTAGAAGCAAGAAAGTGGATTTATAGTTTAAAGTAGAGACACAGTAAGTAAAGGAAAGTTAGAGTTTAAGGGTTTAAGATACAGGAAAAAAAAAAGTAGTTGCAGAGGTAAACAAGGAGTTTTGGATGCAGTACTGTAGGTTTCATGATTGGCTAAGAAATCTTACTCTGTAGCATGAGTCCATAAGATGAAATATTTAAGGATTGGGTTAAAAACATAAATGTCCTTGTTAGCAGTGTTTTATTGGTCAATAACTCCTTAAAATATCTTTTAACTAATGGTCTTGTGACCTTCTGAACCGTGCTGTAACAGTGTGAGCCTAATTCACCCTTTCTGCCTACAATAAGGCAGAAGATAAGAAACTAAACCACATCATTAAAAACAATTCAGAAGTCCTGTCTCTAATTCCCTCCAAAATTCCCCCCAAGTGAATTATCCCACTCCTCTGTCTCCTTTCTGGACATAAACCTCTGGTGTTGTGAATAGTTTTCTGTACACAATCTTTGAGATACAAACATGCCTGGTCCTTCACCAAAGTCCCAGTTGTATCCTCACAGACCTGTTAAGGGTCCTGTTATCACAAAATAAATAAAAGATTAATAAACTACCCATCAGAACAGGTTAAATTATCAAATATCCAGGGAAATAGGTCAACAAGGGAGCAAGGCTAGATATCAGGGAATCAAAACTACAAATATTGCCCATAAACCTCAGGAATTTTGGGTGAGATCCCAAAGGATAAAAGAGTATAAAACTTTCATATCAAATAACAATCATGGATCAGGGCTAAAAGTTTAGAGACCATTTGGGCATTAAACGCCTCTAAAATCCCAGAAAAATGGACTGAATGTGTAGCACATGAGTATTTGATGTACTGGCTTTCTAAGAGTCTGAACATACCATGACTACTGAAAAGAGCTTTAGAGAAAATGTCATGGTGGGAAAAATGTCTAGAAGAGAGTTACATAAATATTTTTCCTGATTTTATTAGGCAGGAGCAACTAAGTTAGGTAAGGAAAGAAAGAAGCCAGAAAGACAGAATTTCAGTGCTGCTGTGAGCAGAAACCTGTGTCTCAGAAATGTGTTGCAGGATATTCACTGGTTCAGTAACACTGGGTTTGATTAACTGAACCTAACCAAATTAAAATTAGGGGAGAAAACTAGTGTTTCACATACAGAATTATAATTTTCTTAAATAAGAATTACTGCTGAAGATGTTCCAATTTTCAAATAATCTAATAAATAAAAAGAGGGCTAATGTTAGTACAGATTTAATTTTAACAAGTGGACAGTTTGTAGGAAAACTGCTCATTTATTGTAAGAATAGATAAAATAAGTTGCATAGAGTTGTTCCTTTCGATTGTTGGTTTTTTCTTTTTAATTTTAGATGACATTTTTCATTTCAGAAAGTCAGCCTTTGAGAGTTTCAGGGAATGAGTTGATGAAGGAAACTAAGGAGCTTAAAGTTATATAGGATTTTTCATTTCCAGATATATATTACTTCTTTAATCTCACGTCATGTACAAGAGGGAAAACAATACAAGAGAGAACTCTGAATCTGAGGAGATGAGTAACTCCTCCTGTAATCTTGTTAGGGGTAAACACCAGGCAGTGATAAAATAAATGGCTGAAGGACGATGTGCCTTGAAATCAAGAAGAGAAAGATAATTTGTACTTTGCTTCAATCAAGATAAACTAGTCTTTGGAAAAAAAGATGTTAAAACAGATGGGGAAAGATTTTATGGTCATATAAATTAAAACAAATAAGGAAGAAGGGGATCTCTATCTGCTATAGAGGCATTTGACAATGAAGTTACCCTTTAAAAGAGAAGGCTCCAAAATCAATACCATGCTTTAATTTTCACTAAGGAAGAGGTAATGGGGATAAGACTGTAGTACTGACTCTAACTGGAATAACAGTCAAGGGTCTCAGTGCATTCAATTAGGGAACACAATAATCTACATCCTCAAATTCCAAAAGAATTGATATTGGAAACATGTTCTCATCACAAGGATTTTAAATAGGAAGCATTTCAGGGCAGCTGATAAACTATTATCTTGTCCTGCGTTTACTTATTTTTATAAAAACTCCTTGATAAGCTTAAAACTCTGTTTTCCAGAGTAATTATAAAAGAGAAATATGTAGGGGTATTAAGGAGAAGATGTTAATAAAAAAGTGATCTAATTGTAAAGATAGGTTTTTATAGGAACATACCAGTGGTGTTACAGGTGCTGATCTCTTTTGAAATATCTTCCTTTTCTTCTTGGTCCTAAAAAAATACAAACAGAGGTGGTAGTGATCATTACACTATCCCCAAAAATGTGATGCTACTAATAATGTATACATTCCTCAACAGTTCTGCAAAAATTGTCCTGCACTAAATAACCACTGAGACCAAGAATAAAAAAAACCCATGAAATCAAATTCTTTACACAGACAGGTATCACAATTGCAAAACAGTAAAACATTCCTTTTGCCTTGTTTTTTTGAATTATTGCATTACTAGAACAAGCAATTTTATCAGTGTATGCTTTACAGACTTATGTTACCAATTTTTTATAAACATTTAATCTCAATTCCCACAAAACACAATGCTTCTCTTTAATCAAGCTATTCAGTCTTGAATTCCCCTGCAATTATGGAAATCCCCCATGTGTCTTGGTTTGCTTCACCAAGAATGAATCATTAGTGAAAAGGAGCACTTGATTTCCAACAGTTGCAACCACTGGATTGTATTCCTTTCTCTAATAGAAAAATATCTCTGGATCATTTGCCACTTTATGTCTTTAATGCTAAATGCCTACATTTTGTCACCATAAGACCTTACCCAGGGCTGTGAAAATTCTATATGAAATCAGTCAGACTTAAATTATCATGAAAGTCAAACACAGCCCCATCAAACTGGAGGGAAAAAAGAAGTCATCCACTGAAAAAGAACCACACAAACCCAAACTGTGGGGGGTCCCAGTTTTTGGTTTTTCTGGGTCTGGATTGGAGGCACTCGAGACAGTAATTTGTGTTCAGACTCAAGTGTTTATTACTTCTTATCAGTAAAACAGTCTCACTACTGTGAGTTCGGCAGCTTTCCATTAGAAGGCACAAAATGGCTAACAATCTCTTGTTACAAGGTCTTTTAAGACTAAACTATCCAATTAAGAAATGACACCTAGATTATTTTCCCTTTCAACCCAATAACTGATCCCACAGAGCTGCAATACAGACTTTTCTGCCCAATTACAAAATGCCACCCAAACCATGAAGAAGAAGGAAGAAGAAGCATGAAGAAGAAACCCAGGACGACACCCTGTGCCCTCCATCTTGCTTCCATCCACAACATACTAAAAATCCCAAAACCTAAATTTCTCACCAAGTGATACACCTACACTACTCTCTGTAATCTATTGCACCCTTTTGTGGATTCCAGTCTATCTTGAAGTCTAGGAAACTTTCTCCATGAATGAGGGTCAGAGTCAGTGCTCCCCTGGGGGTCAGGGCACCCCAGAGGAGACAGAGAAATATTCCTGGTGCCCTGTGCTTCCACACCAAACCAGCACATTGCCTGCTTCAAAACACCTGGGGTTCCAATTTCAGAACACACTGCTGCAGGAGTCCCTGGTGCCTTGTTCTCTTCTGCAGGGTTTAAAATTAGAATTAGTAATTTGAATTGGTGAAATTAAAGGCAATAGGCAAAAAATGGACTGCTTGGAAATAGAATTTTTACAATTAGCTTGTAGAATTTACACACATCTATAGTGATAGCCTCCTATTTTTCAATACTTCCTTTTAGAAATGCCACAAGATACTTAGGTTTTCAAGGAATATTTGAAGGTTTATTTGAAGGAATATAAGAAGGTTTTTAAGGAGTATTTGTGTTAGCCTTCAAAATGCAGCACTCACCCATTTTTGAACATTAAATTTATCATACATAGAATTTTGCTGAAAGATTTATTTATTTTTGGAGAATAAACCTACAGGTTTCTTGCTGTCAACATAAGTTGTGGTCACATCAGTAGATGTCATTCCCATGCAGAGTGTTTGCTGCCAAAGTTGCTTTTGAGGACCAAAATATGTTGTCCTTGTAATGCATTTTACCTCTCCCCGGATTTTATTCTCCTGAGAAAGATGCTAAATAATTTACTTTATTTGTCAGTCCTCATATGGAAGAGGTTTACCAAGTTTACATGAATAAATAGCTACTCATTATTTTTACTCTTGACAGCCCATTTATACAGGTGTGTAACCTGCACCACATCCACTGGATCAGAGACTGTTGTTGATCTTAGTTGGACTAAAAGGAAGCTCACAACCCAATCATTTGTCTTGGCTTAATGCTTAAGCCAGCTGTCCTTTTGGACAACTTGTTTTGCAGAAATGTTCTTCACCTGTCACTGCTGGGATATTAAATAAAAAATATATAAACCTGTCTACTGATTCAAGAGATGCAGAAGACTGAAATATCTTCATAAATTATTAGGCTTTAAAGGGTTTCAATTTTATATGAATCTATAGCTGACCTGGTAAATAAATAAATATTACAAGTCCCCCTTGAAATACCAAGAGAAGAATTTGTAAGAAGGTGCCTTTCCAAAAACATTTATTAGCCAAGCTCATACTACCTTGCCTCAAATACAAATTTTTAGACCCTGTATGGAAATAAATGGATGAAAGTTAAGCATCTGTGAAAATCAGACAGATTAAACACTGTAATTACATATTTTAAATCTACCAGTGATAAATATTTTAATTATTAGCCTTTGTCAAGCACTAGTACTTGTCTGAAAGGGTGATAAAGGTTTAACTTCTCAAGGAAATGATTAGAGTATGATCAAAATCAATCAGTCAGTCATGGCTAATGGCTAACAGAGGCCATTTGATTCTTCCCCAAGAGCTGGTTTGCAGCCACAAACAGAATGAAGAGCTGCTGAAGCACCAACACTCTCTCTAGGCAAACACAAATGATACATCATTCCCATTTGAAGCAGCATATTCAAATAAAAGTCTCCTACAGTTCACCGCATCCATATCAGATTAGCAAAAACATTTTTTTTCAGAACTTGCTGAAATATTTCATGTGGTATTCTTGAACTGTCAATACAAGTATTTTACTCAGTTATGAGAGGTCATGGCATGATCCATGATTTTTTAAGAAATGGAAAAGTTTCAGTCTTTCATCCTACAACTCAGTTCACCAAGGTCTATTTTTGTCATGCAGGAAAAAAGATTGCTGTAGAGCAGTGTGCATTTCACAGTGTAGCAGAAAGGAGGGCAGGTTTTGTTTCCTGAGTTTTTAAATACTCGGTAGGCTCTGCACCCAACCTCAGCAGAACTTGAGCAAGTGACACTCCCAGCCCTGTATTTTCTAAGGCAATAAATTCCATTATGTATTTATTCAGCTGATACAAAATTACCTGTGGTGCCTTTTTAAAGTTTTTATTAGCATTCAGCTAGTTTTGCTAATCTTCTACCAGATCTTTCTTTTGTTTCAATAATAGCTGCAGGTTTTATGTCCTTTTTTTTTTTATTTTTTTTTTTTATGCAGCCTTCAGGATGTTATTCTGTTCTGGAAATAAGAGGTTTTAAGGTGAGAGATGGACTTTTCCTCATGTCTGTGAGAGGGACTGAATTTTTTCTGTGATGTGCAGCCTGCTTGGAGTCTGACTTATGATGTGGCAATATTTAATACACTAATGACAATGGCCACAACTTCAAAAATATGACAGGATCTTTCCCCTGCCTTTAGCAGATAAATCCCTTTTGAGAAAAGCAGTGCCCAAAACTATGTTTCTACCACAGTTTTTGTCTACAGGTGAAATTTCTCAAAGTCTGGCTAGGATGAAGCTTATCCTGTGTGGTGCTGTGTTTTAGATTTGTGACCAAAACTGTGCTGGTAACACAGTCACGTTTTAATTCTTTAGTGTTTGCACAGCATCAAACTGTTCCTCACTGTGCCTCCTGGTGAGTGTGCTGGGAGATGTGAGAGCTTGGGAGGGCACAGAGCCAGGCACGTGGCCTGAGCTAATTGATATTGTTCATCTGATGCCACACTCATCAATAAAGAGGGAAAAGAGGAG